>NC_140558.1:24876807-25396807 GCF_057381845.1 Rhamphochromis longiceps
TTAAATACGTCACGATGAATCAACTGAACGTAAAAGATATCTCTACCTCCATTTCTGCAGCTCTCAACTGACCAAAAAAGACCTTCCTCATAAACTTTCCCAGCAGAAACACAAGCACAAATGCCTGGATGTACAACACCTGATACCAGGAGAGAAAGGAAAATTTAAAGAATTTACAGAAAAAACAAAACAAAACATGGAACATTTGACTTCATTTCCAATCTTACCGCCATGCTGGGACTGCTCTTGGTGAGGTAAACTACAGTCGGGTAAAACTGGTGTTTGAGTAAATAAGCATGTGCCACAACGGCCCCAGTCAACGCCAGACTGGTGACAGTCACTAAGGCTGCTCGCACCATTTTGGCCTTGGATGCTGTGGAGGGAAAACAGATGGAGAAGGAATGGAAGAACAGGTTAATGCTTGTGAAAGTTGACAAATACACTAAAGCAGAACGCAAATAAAAGTGATATGCTTGGGGGGGGAGGGGCGTCTTTATGCCATGTTCGTTTTACTTAGATAACGACTTTTAAAATAAAATGTATTAGGTAGACTTTATGAGGGTATATGGTCAAAAGGTTTTGGCACTCATAGTGAAATATAGTTGTGCTGTTAAACCAAAAAAATACAGAAACGTTTTATATTTAAACATCAATGATGCTTCCTTTTGAAGTTTTGAAGCTGACCACTACAATTATCAGGAATAACTTATAGTAAAGCTAGTTAAACAACAGCTACACTCCCTCTTCAGAAAAATCAAACAAAACCACGTATACAGATGCTAAGTAGCTTACTGTTTTTAAAGCTAATGGGCCAATGAAGTCTGAAAGCCGACTGACCTGCTAGGTTTTCAAGAAATATTAAATGCTAAAACCACAAATATAAAGAAGCTACACATTATCCAAATACCCGAAGATACGATTGTCTGGGTTAATAATGTTATCTGCTCCACAGACTGTCAAACAGTTAACTGTGTTAGTTAGCCAGTTTTAGCTAGCGTTAGCCTGCTAGCTGCTACCGTTGCAGCTGTCACTACTCTGCGGGACTCACCTACTCGATGTCTGTGGTAGACTTTCTCCTTAGTACCTTTGTCGGATGTATCCCTGCCTACTTGAACTGTATATTATGAGCAACTACTCCATTTCAGCTCTTTCACAACACCCTCCCTGTAATATTTATTATCCTCACCCCTTTCTGCCTGTATACGTGTTTATCTTTGGCTTGCTCACTAGAAGCCACCTCACATCCGGTTGGTAAAATTATTTTGACGCAAGACCAATTTGTGTGTCTCACGACATGCTTGTGTTCTTATGTCCGGTAATCGCTATAAAAAGCAGATAGAGGGACGCTTAATTTACAGTATTTAGTCACGACTTAATATTAGTGTTTGACCCCTATATCGCGTAACAGTGTTTGTAGGTGCGGCTTGTTTCACTCTACTGTATTGTTAAGCGACGCACCTTTTAGGATATTTACGGTAAATAGAAACGTGGACCAATAGGAAGTTGACTGGCTGATGCGTCATTGGTTAACGCTTCAGGTCTGGCGGTGAAAAACTGTAAAAAGGGCAACTTGCTATTCTGTAACCTCCTGTACTCATTGTGCCTATTTTTGTTTATTTATAAGCTCAGGTAGACACGTATACACACACACACATAGGTGAAAAATATTTGTGCTATGTTGTTATTCAGAGCTGATTATAGATTTGAATAAAGCTTCCTGAAAGATTTATTGAAAAATTTCCTTTAACTTGAATTGTCTCTAAAGGTTCTGCGTGTACCTACCTCATGAATATGAAGGAATCCTGCATGCTGTCCTTATTGAGACATGCTGCATGAAATACAGAAATATCAACAAACATTTCAACATTTTTTAAGTTCTCCATTTCAGCCAACAAGTGCTTTAACCTCATGGAAAGCAAAAAGAATGCTATTCTTGTATAACAGATTTATTGACACTAAGCCGTACTGTAAACAGAAATAAGCTGTGGACTTTGTGTACTTAATCTTTCAGTCATTACAATTCACTGTCCTTTATGAGTTTACCACGGTGACAGTGTATTTTCACAACCCTTTACATCTAATAAAGGCTATTCAAAGCAATCAGCCATAGATAGAATGATTCCATGGAGAAAGCTGGATGGTGTGTCATCAGTTTTCATTATCAGAACAAACCACTGTGTACGGTGAATCCATCTGCTCACGTATGTTTTGACTGATTGTCGCCAATTTGCCAAGACCAGACGTAAGCACAGAACAATAAGCTATCGCTGTTATCAACTGGTAACTTAAAGACATTTTTGTTACCTGAAGTAAAAATAAAAACTTGACTTTAGAAAAAAAGAAAGAAATAGAAACAGTATTTTTACTTAAAACAAAAAGAAAAACAAGAGGAAAATAAAATAAAAATTCACAGGAAATGCCTTTGTCCAACACAAGCAGGAGATTGTTGCACACTGAGGTTATCGTCTCTATGCGACTGAGCCAAAAGTCAAAAATTTAAAAACAAAAACACTTAAAAGTACAAAACTAAAATTATTCCGTTACCAGACAACCCCTTTATTTCATTGAGCAAAGGAGGTCAAATTATTTATCAACATAATGCCTTGGTACCCACGCCAAACCCATCCAACATGCCTCCATAAAATTCATGAGTGCACAATATTGTTAATACAGTGAGTATGGAAAATACAGCCACTCTTACTTGAACACGAGAGTACAAACAAGAATCAATAATGATGGCGTCCACTTTCTGATTATATCATATATGACTACTTCTATTACGATAGATGTAACATTCACAATGTTGTTAGCTTATGGCATGTTAAACTTGTTCAGTGATTGATCTCCCATATCAAAAACTATCAGGTTGGCATACATAACTTTCTTAAAAGGCAGTAGCTCAGTGTTCAATTCTAGCAGTAGAGACTATAAAAAGAAAGCATGTTATATCTGAGTCTAATGGTAAACATAGTCATGTCTATATCTTTATTGTAAATATTTGACATTGAGACAACAATGTAAGAAAAGTGTTTTGTAAAATTTCAAATTGTCAGACACAAGGCAGAGTAGTGAAACAGTTCCGCTTCATTAAAAACTACACATATGGAGAAACAAAAAGTTATTCGTCAAACAATAAAACTTGATGCAAAAAAAAATTAACATTTGACAGATTCAAGCTTGACAATGGAGCCCTCAGTTCTTGTAGGTATTGTAGCATTGTCAAGCAGTAGTGTGTCCATGTCGTCACTGCTACTTGGGCATATTCTCATCTTTCTCCAGGTATTTTCTTGCAACATTGATGCCATTTCAACAACTGGATGCTGGCTGCAGGTGCTGTTGAATTATTAGCCAATCCCTTCCCAAAGTAAGTGTAAACAGTTCAGCCATTAAGACTGTTTTAAATTAGAAATCATTGAGGGGTTTTGGGGGCGAGGGGGGTGATTTTCATAACGGGTCTCCCAGGCTCTCACAAGTCCAGTATTAGGACACAGAAGAGATTGGGTTGAGAGGAGAACCCATTTGTGTTAGCACTTTGTCTAGCCACTGAAGCGGCCCGTGCAGGTGCACTTCGATCCAGCAGGGGGTGCTGGTGACATCCTGTCGATGATACTCTGCTCCCCAGCCCTGTGGAGGGAAAACACAAAAAAAAAAAAAACTAAAGGTACACCATATTACACAATGACAGTGACTGATGATGTTTGCACTTATTAAATCAAGCAAAAGTGTGGCTGGTATTGTTTTCACCGTGTGTGTGTGTGTGTGTCTCATCATGACTTAATGCAGACTAGAGAAATCTACTGTAACAGAAACTACCAAATAGGTGTACTTCTTGGAGTACTTTGGTAGGCTGTTTTTCTGACTTTCTTATAGCAAAAAGAAAGTCAGGTTTTGAAGTGCTTGTGGTCTGACTCACAATTAGTGAGGAATCAAGAAATTACCGAGAACGTCTTCATTCGACTTGTGTACAGCATGAAACCCTTACCTTGACAAAGCTCATCCTAATTGTACACATCTTGGTAAGCTCATAGACGGCCTCAAAGCCATGGTTAACCGACTGAGCCAGAAGTTGAGCAAACTCTTGGTTGTTGAAAATCTTCAGGCTACATCCACTGGGGATCTTGCACACAGTGGTAGGGTGGAAGCCGTGGTGGTAATTACAGTTACGACTCTGAACAAAAATGCTGGTGTCGCTGAGGCACTCTGCATACACCTCCCCTCCCACATAGTACAGGTGCACTCCTGGACGACAAACAAAAGTGTAAGAACATTTAATCACCATCATTTCCTTATTTCCTACTCTTACTGGGGTTATTAGTCATACCTTTGCCAATGTGTCTGCGGGTGTTCTCGATTGTGGAGTTGCGGTTGACGTTGGACAGCAGTCCGAGGCAGAAGCGGTTTTTGTTGTTTGAGGGGTCAGTGAAGCCATCCACGAGCACACTGGTGGATGAAGCGTGGTAAGCCTCTCCGACACGATTGTTAAGTTCATAGTAGACAATAGAGCACCAGTGACTGGGCTCCTCATACTCCACTGGCTGCACATCTGCAAACAATAGGTAAGATCAACAGATGTTGAACATGGATTTGAAATGAATTCAGACAATCCAGACAGTACACGACTGCGTGGTTAAATAAACTACGAGATTTATTAATTATTACGGTTAAAGAGGAAAAGTAACCAGGAGCAAAGCTCTGTTAACCCAACTCATGTAAAACTACATTCAATGAGGTTACCTCAACTAGCTCTAAAAGACCAGTCCTAACATATGGTCTACACCAACAGTCTGGTCAGAGATCATGCAAGTTTAAATAAATCCAAAGCTGTCACATCTTTCTTATTTCTGTAGTACAATGATGTGATGCTCCATAGAGGCTCTAATTTAGTCAACCTACATAGACTCACTCCCGACTTCAGCTCTCATAAACCAAATACTGCTGGTAGACATGAAGTGTAGCGATACTTGTGCTTCAGTAAAATGTTGTTATACAGAGATTTACAAGCACCAGGTAAATCTCAGTAATGTGTGAACTGTTTTTGGCAAGGGCCTGAAAAATGTCAAAGCCCTGCATATCAGCTTAAAAAGGTTGTCAAAACACCTTTTAAATGTGGGCACAGCAAAACACTGACAGAGTCAATAGTCCAAGTGATATTAAAACATCTTTTCCTAAATATAACCATGAATGTAACAGAGAGCTGCTTCGCACTTATCCAATAAGAGTGTTAAGTTAAATGAGTCAAAGGACTTGAAACTGTTATGTTTAGGTTTAAGCATAATAGCTTATAAATAGGGGGTCATGACAGCACATTGGACAAAACGTTTGATTTAGTAGAGTCGTACCGCAGCTGCCCAACCTCACATAACCCTCCTAGAGACTTATCTGGGTCTCAAACACGAGAACTTTCACACATTTGACAAATGGGTTAACTTAACCACTACAACTGAAAGATATAAACCAGGTTTAATGGAAGATTGTGTAAAAAGTGTCCCATAAACTAAAACGGAGACAGCACTACTTGGATTTGAAGAGAAAAAAAAAATGAGGAAGAAACAAGACCTTTGTAAATTAAACTCTGTTCATAATTTAACAGCTAGTTAAAGAGGAAAGGAAACTTATACATGAAGCTGAGATATACCAACAGGTTTGGTATATTTTTGCTACTGTCAGTATAACTGTGAGCACATCTCACCACCTCTGGCAATGCTCTGCGGTACCAGGCTGCTGTTCGTTTCCATGGACTGGGGCTCCTGGCCGATCGGCTCATCAGGGGGCATGTAGGCTGGTGGTGGGGTGTCAGCTGAGACATTAAGAGAGACATTAGTGGGACCAGTTGCTGCTGCTGACAAATGTACTCTCTCTCTCTTACGCACACAAAATCCCCTTAGACACTCCTTAGAACAATCATGACAAGATCTGTACCCCGGAAATGGTGTCAGATTACACACATCCCTCATTTGCTAAGCCACATGCTAACCCATTCCCGACAGATGCAACATGAGCTTTTCAAGCCCTTAGTGAGGCATACAGGAAACAAAACATCTACTTAAAACTGCAACAAGGACATTTCAGTGGATCATGATGCTTGTCAGCATTCAAAAAGCCAACCAAAGCTTTGCAGGATAAATAACTTAAATCCTAAATTGCTGTTAAAAACAAAAAACAAACAATTTAAAAACAAAACAAAAACCACCCCTTTTTGCCAGACTGCCTTAAATCACTGGATGTGTCAGCAGATCTGGAGTGAAGCAGAGTCTAGACCAGTGGTTCTTAACCTTGTTGGAGGTACCGAACCCCACCAGTTTCATATGCGCATTCACTGAACCCCTCTTTAGTGAAAAATAAAATATGATTTTTTTCAAATTCAAGACATAGATATGTTTTTTATTGGTGCACAAAATGAGCGGTGCATGTCACGGTGGAGGGTCTGCCGAACCCCTGAGACCGACTCACCGAACCCCTAGGGTTCGATCGAACCCAGGTTAAGAACCACTGGTCTAGACTAAGAGCATCAGTGCTGGTGGATGGAACTGGATTCGCCTGGCTACATCATTTGTTTTTTCACCATACAACTGTAAACAGACTCCTCCCCCCCCCCCCCCCCCCCCCCCTTGCATTATGCAACTTGAAAAACAGAAATCCTGAGAGACCAGTGTTTATCAAAAGTCAGACATTTGTTGGCTACATGACAGTGACAATTCAGAAAAAACAATGGTTTGGCAACTTTCCCAGGGTTAGGTGGAGGAGTGTATTTGGTGTACCTGGGAGTTGGAATGGACTTGAGGGCCCCGAACTGGCAGGAGAGTTTGGATAAGTACCAGAGCTGGCTGGAGAAGGAGGATATGGAGAGTTGGGAGAAATGGAAAAAGAGCTGCCGCCACCTCCACCTCCTCCACTGCTGCCACCCCCATTGTGCGGCTGTTGGAAGGACTCTGGATAGGTGGCATTCAGGGGCATGTGTGGCTCGTTGTGGGTGAGGTTACGGAACTGTACCAGCAAGCTGTGCTGTGGGTTGAACTCGCTGTGCCGTGGTACCAGGACAGGAGGAAGCACTGGATGGAAGAAGAAAAATGAATTAAACAAGTGAGAAACTGCACACATGATGTATCACCATGTGGAATTCACAATTCATGAAAACTAAGTTTTTAAGGAGTAGGGCAAGCCCAAAACAATTAAAATTTACATGAAAATAATTAAAACCAGAAAGCAGCATAGATTAATCTTGTAGAGGCTGAAAATACCTAATGTGTAGAACACTGTATATGCTGAGATCGTTATTACAGTATTTTAATATGATTTTAATAATGCTATCAAAAATAACTGAAGGAATTCCAACCTGTATGTTGAAATAGAGATGACTGAACAACAACAGTGAGTCTTGAAATGTTATTTTTAGCTCTTGATACATAAGAACAAGATGTCCTTCACATCTAATTTTACCCTTAAAAAGGATTGAAGGTTTCCCTTTGCAAGATATTACTCTGACTTTAAGAGTCCAGGCTCCAAGGCTGAAATATAGTCTTCTCACCGACAAGTGATCTGCATCTTTGAACCGGTCAATACAGACCTTGCAATCCTGAACCAGTGTAGTATCAGAAAGCCTGTATCTTTAGGGTCATCCATGGGTGTGTAAGTGTATATGATGGGGTGTGGGAGAAAATGGGGAAGGGGGGGTTAAGTGATGTGAAAGTGCTGGGAGTTTAGTCTGAGTGGTTTATGCGTTTAGTACACTGCTTTCTGATGCCACACCCAATCTGGAATGCCTGAGGCATATAATCTAATAAGACTCCCAGAGCTAGTGATATTGATTTTCTGTGAAATGGAGGGGGCGGGCAGAAAAGGCCTGTGTGATGACAGCCTCCTGACCTTTGTAGATTTGTTTACCAGCTCTACAGTTTACTGAGAGATGTGCACAGTTCTAAATTGCTTTAATCCATCTTGTATTTGAAAGTTAAAAGGCAAAAAGCAAAACGAAACAATAGGCTAGAAATGTTAGAAACACTGCAAATAAACCAATTATGTGATGACTATGCCTCACAGAACACAGGTTTAATCGTATATACAACAACCATTAACATTACATGTCTGTTTAAATATAAAAGCTAAGGTTGATTAAACAGAACCTGTTTAAGGTGAGAAAAATTACATACCAGGGCTCTCCACTCTCTTGTAGTGATATGGGTTTATGCACACCTCCTTCTGTTTGGAGCCAAACGGATACTCGCAAATGTCCAGAGGCTTGAGCTCATGGTGGGACTGTAGATCCGGCCAGCGCCACACTCTGCAGTAGATAACATGAGGAAGACCCTTCCTGTGGGAAACCTGCAGCCGGCCGTCCAGTGATCTTGGAATGGTAACACACTTGCTGGGCTGTCCAGGGCAGCTCAGCGCTTTCTCCAGGTCTTCCATGGCACCCTTCTTCTTCTTCAACTTTTTCACAAGTGCATCAACTGCCTTTTCTGCCCATTTCTCTTCCTCGTCTCCCTGTTTCCAGCCGAGCAGGCGCCTGACTGTCGGACTTGTGAAGGAGAACAAACTAGACATGGAAGTCATTCTGCAAGTTGTAGTGCAGGTAAAAGAGAGGAACTTTCCTTCGCGATGACACTGGGCCTATGCAAGGGGGCCAAAAATCAGTCAGCAGGTAATCTCCAAAGAACGTTATTAACCCAACACAGTCTGTGAGCGTGTGATCAACAAAAGAAGTTGCTTGAGAGGGTAATATAAGTGTGCAAGTATGAAAAGCCAACACCGATGAGGGGTGGGGTGAGGGGAGAGGAGATTTTAGCCTTGTCTGACCAAGGACAGGAAGCAGGGGAGGGCCAGGAGTGAGCAAGCAGGACGCAGCTGCTGCTGCTCAGGAAGGGCCCTCCAGCAAGCTGTCCGGAGTTGGGTCACTACCACTGATGGAGAGGGGGGGTGTAGTCTGTAGGAGCTCAAATCAGGACTTATGTTGAACTGATACACTGCAGCAGGCCTCACTGGTGCAAGTCTGACACACGTCTTATAAGGAAGTGCTCATTTCTTGAGAACTACCAATGCTCTTTTGGCTAACTTCATTCAAATCGCCCACAGTCAGGGTTTCCTCTGTCAGCCTTCTGCAAAACACAAAAGATCAGAGAAAGAACACATGTAAAGTTTGAAATTACTGTTATCTAGATGAACAAGCAAGCCTTTCTAAACATTTTTATAGCAACTGTTACAGTTTTTTGTTTAATGACATGAAACAGTCTTTATGGCAACCCACTTAGAGAAGCACTATTCTCGATCCATGGGGTGGGGGTTTGGGAATTCAAGAAAACCCTTTGTGCCATTTTTGATCTGACACATTTCCACAGAAACGCCACCATCACTACTTAGAGGACTCAGTTATGTGAAACGCGTGCCATCTCAAACTCGAGATCAATCATGCACATGGAAAACACTTAACAGCCATATGGCCTAAAATGCATCTAACATGATCATTTGTCACACAACAAGCAATTCTGCAGAAAGGCAGCTACAGAGTGCTCAAGGCCAACTCCCCATTTAAACAAAATAAGGAAAGCAGTTTGGATCGGGACCAAAATTTAATGAGCTCTTTTTAAAGTGCCACCTCTTCAAGTTTCAGGACATTCTGCTTTTGGTGGACTCATGCTTAGAGGCAGACACACAGCTGTGATCACACTGGCAGAGGAAAGAGAAGAATAGATGCTACAGTCGGACTAACAATGATTGCTGAACTGACTGGTACAAGTTATGCCACATAAGGGAAAAACTCTTAAGGCAGCATGTGGAGAATCTACTTTAAAAAAATAAATAAAAGAAAATCTGTTTTTTGCCTAGTGAAGTCTCAGCCAATTTTTGAACTACTTTTCAAATAAATAACATGACAGTTGAGACAAAATACTGACCTCTCTCTTCAGTATTTGCACTGGGAAAGGAAAAAAAAAAAAAAAGTAAAACTAAGAGTTGCTGATTACCCCTCACTACTGATGCACTGCACCAAGATACCTTTGTCTCAGACTGCTCTAGAGATGTTGGGGAGTTCGGGCAATTATGACATATAACACTTCAATCCCCTTCATACAGACAGAGCAGACAGAGGGTCAACACATGCAGCCTGCAGCAGCAGCTGTTTGGGCTGTGAAACTGGCCTTAGTCAAAAAGGATGTAACCACAAAGAGCTGCTTCCTCCCTCATCCCATCTCTGCCCAATCCCTCCCTTCCAGCTAACAGCTGTCCAACAGCACTGCACTCACTCCCATTACTCATTGTTCTCCACACACATGAAAGCAGAGAGAAACATCCTAAAGCAGGACACACACACACCGAAAAAAAACCCATATCAACATGTAAATGTTGGGAGCTTTTCTGGAAGTCACCAGGCCACATTAAAGCAGTTCTTCCTACATGTGGATAGGCCTTTTTCAGATTCCAAGTGACACACAAGTTCATGGTTCAGTTGGTAAAGACAAGTAATCAATTTACACATCCAAACTTGTGGATAAACACACTGTAGCTACAAAGACTACATTAAATAAGATTTCTCATGCCAATCCTTCAGATAAAGCTGAGCTTTTCAAAAGACAAACAGTTCACGACGATAGCTTATTCTCTGTGTCAAATCAGTCTCGACTAAAGTATGTTTAACCAGATTCAGACAGATATCAGTGGGCTGATATTGGCCTATCACAGATTTATCTGTAGTTTACAGTACTGGCATGTTAATAACAACACCATCGGTTTCCATTTTTATTACAACTAGTTCCATGTGCGTGCGTGAGAAGAATAGCAACAAATACATCTACGCCAAGATCCCCCCCCCCCCCCCTTTTTTTTTAAAACACCCTAAAAATACTACCCACTATCAGTTAGGGTGCTATGTATTTTACAACATCGCACTTTGACAAGTACTTATTTGTTAACCCTCAGTAAAGGTGGCTTACATTCTTACAAAAATGACCATGAGTTTACTCTTTGTGGAACCAATTTAGTATGACAGGGATTGCTTGCCAGATATATAAAAACTATTAAAGGGCAAAAACACAAAACAAAACACTACAACACCACACCACTGGGATTTCTTAACTAGTTGTTCCCAAGTAGAGTTTCATTTCCCCAAGCATAAAATACCTTTTTTAAAATAGCCTAATATAACAACCAAAGGTTAAGACTTGTGGATCAGTCGTGTTTAAACGGGTAGTAAAATCGTCAAAATCCCACTATGACCCAGGGAAAACTCTTTATGAATCACAGAAAATATATAGGTCATAGATGCATTAAGAAAATGCATATACACATATGTACATGGATACAACATTTTAAAAAATACCATCTCCAAGCATGGCGGGAAACAATGAGATGTACTTTAATAATAGGAAGTGCACCCCAGAAGCTTCTCAAATCGTTGATAGATATTCATCAGTTTGGGCTGCTCTGGATTACACGCCTGAGAAATTCCTTTAATCCCGTTTAAAAGATGTCTACATAAAACGCACACAGCAAGCAAAACAAAAAGACAAAAAAAAAAACTTCCAAAAAACTGGAAAACCTGACAACACTACTTTGTTTAACAGCGTGTAATCCGTCTTTAACGCTTGTCAAACATGAAGTAACACGGAACAGACAATATGGAAGGACGATTCAGTACCCCCCCCCAACCAGAGAAAGAGAGAAAAGGCATTCAGAAAGACGCATCTAATTATACACAGACCCCAGAAACAGCAATAAAAATAGCTTTTAGTACTGCTCCAAGTGCTCCACGAAAATACACACGGTCACAATATAATATAATATCCCACTGGCATTAGCTAACTCTGGTATGTAGCAACTTGATGTAAGTAGCATCGAGATTTTGCTAACTAGCTTAGCTTGCTTTCACAGAACACATCTTGTTTAGCGTGAAGTTTTTAATTAAACACCTCATAACAACCATCTACATAAGAGTCTACCATAATCGTTTTATCATCAAGTATAACTTGGGGAGTCATCGTATTCAGCCTCTTAGTAGTTTGACAACGTTTACTTCAGCCTTCCTCCTCTTCCTCCATTCCAGAAACTTTTTGAACTTCTCACAACTGAAGCTAAGCTATGTTAGCTGTTAGCCAAGCTCTCCGAGGGGAACGGAGCGCCGAGCCTCTGTGTCCTGCTGATGTAGCTCCCTGGAGTTCAAGTCTACTCTCTTATTTCAACCGTTAAATAACCACATACCTTTCAACAATGCGTACGAATCATGACAGTGATCTTTCTTGCAAACATTTAGCCCGTAATCCCAACTTGTGTATACATTTCTTTCGTTTTCAGAGCCCCTTCGTTCCGTCTCTCCGTGCCATGTCCTCCAGATTCTGGAGTGAAATAGTCTGGGAAGGCGGAGTAAATATCGCTCCGCTGTCCCAACAAACTAGTGCTCGCTTTGGTGTTAATGTCCGTGAGGATTTAGTTTCTTACTGCGAAGACACTAAACATTAACACTAGTTTTAAACAGCTTTTAATGTACCACTAAGCATGACCCACAATCGCTTACTTTTCTAAAAAAAAAAAAATCAGGTCACTTTTCTTGAGTATAGGTCAGATTGTTCCAAGTGAGCTAACTTTTCTCCATCTTGACATTTGCGACCCGAATATCGAAAATATAACGTTAAATGATACGCCGGCAGCTAAAAACGTATAAGAAATGAAAGTGAAACGTTTCCATTTATTCTTTTCTGCTTTTGATGTTTAAGTGATTGAAGCTGGACGTCTTACGGTGGTCGTGCTGCGGCTCTGGAACGTCTCACAAGTTGCTGGCTCCACTCAGTCTGGAGGGCTGCGGTTTGTTGTGTATTGTTGTCCTTTATAGTCACTTGTTCGACACTTAGCCAGCCCTCGCGATGTTAACCCTTTGAACCTGAGGAATCAAAACAGAACTAAATATTCCACGACGATTCCCGTAGACGAACCGCTACTTTCTCACAGGACAGTGTCGAAGCTGCGGATTCTTCATTCAGTCTGCGGACTCCGAATGAAATGCAGTGCGCGTGCTCTGCCACTAGCGAGCACCCGACAACCTCACGAGGAATATCACAGCCTACTGGTTTGCTTTATAAAGTGGGATTCTCCCGATTCCTTCCTCCCATCCCATTGGGATAGTCACTTCAACAAAGAAGTGTTCAAGTGAGTTAACCAGACCTACAGCATTTGTAAATAAAAACGTAAGATATATGTATTTTTTAAAGGTGGATTAATACTTTTCTTCACAAACTAAAATAACTTGATCGTTTGCTGATTGTCAGGCTGAGCTTTAATGGGAAATCAACCACAGTAGTTTCTGAGATTTTTTTTTTTATAAGACTCAACAGTGAGCATCAGTGACCTTCAGTGGGCCAGCGTGGGCAGCCAAGTCTGAAGTCACCTGTCTATGAGTTGTATCAAAGTGTTACAGGAAACACTATAGCAGTGGGTTTGGGGACCACTTTATTTTGTTGCTGACATCACTGCTCTCAGACAAAACACAACATGCTACATACCATCCAGACAAGATTACAGGCTGCCCCTAAGAATCCGTCATGCATTGACTCTGTAATCCTTTGCATGAGGAAAAATGACACACTCCTTCCTTCTCCGGGCTCTGTGAACGTGTCCCTTCTGGCTGTAAGTTATGCGTTCAAACGTGACCAGTGGAACTATCATATTTGTTTTTATAACAAATGGTAACCCCACTGTCGAACGGTTGCCGCAATGCAGCTTGGAGTTTACATTGGTCTAATTCAGTGGCGTGCACAGACATTTTGGGGGGCAAGTGCTCCAGGGGGAAAAAAGGGCACTTTTTGCATATGTGGAAAACCTTTTCTTTGTATAATAAAAAAATCGCACAGGTTAAATGCAATTTGACTTTTATTTTCTCCTTTCTCAGCCTCTCTTTCCTAGGCATTATGCTTGCTGAAATTAGTAAATAAATAGACCAAAATGTATGAGAACGAATAAGACTGACTGTGGTCATTACAAGAACAGGGCAGAATGGTCGTTTTCACAGGCAATTGGGAACTGCCTATTTTTCCTTTAGCAAATTAATGTGTTAATGTTGCCAATATGTTACACCAAAAAAAATTAACATGTCTAACCAGTGCTTCTCAAAACTTTTAACATGCACCACCCCCAACACCGTACCCTTCAAACTACCAATAACAACGTCACTGTTCTGTCACAATCAGGTCACAACACAGTGCGTAAATGTCTGCGAGCATCGCTGAGTCAGTAACAACCAGTTAGGCTAAAGACTGCATCTTTAGACAGTTGGACGGTGTTCTAACTTTCTCACAGGAGACACCTACTAAAGACAGTCAAAGACATTAATTTCAATCTTACCAAAGTAGGACAGTAGTTGACGTTAGTTATGGAAAGGCTAATCCACAAAAACGGAGAAACGTCCATAATTCTATTATTCATAATCATGTCAAGGTTTTAGGTTTTTCTGCAGTTCCATCTCTAAAAAGTGTGATGTCTTCCCGTCACTGACTTCAGTTTGAAAACTTTGTATTTATTCACAGATTTCCGTGAGATCATCCTAAAATTTGTAACGAAAAATGGGCTCAAAAGAGCCCTCTGCCTAACGGCATGTAGCCTTAGCCTATAGCATAACGTGATATTTTCAATAGTGTATGCAAAAAGGTCGGAATTGATGGAGAGTGGGGTTGCCTAAATGGTTTAGGTTACATTTTAAATGTGTCGTTTTTTTTGTTTATCCATATGGATGGATGGAGGGGTAAGCTGGCAAAGTTTGTCATGTGCAGTTTCTGACAGGCTACTTCACAACAAAACAATTGCAGGTTGGTCTTAGAGGGCAAACAGAATAATTTCACTCGATTCATGGGTTACCTGACTGGTTGGGAAGGGAAAGAGCTGCCGTGTTGTCCGCCGTGGTTCCCAGTCGCTATAGTCAGCCTACTATGCCTACTCCAAGTAGTCCTGTGTCATGCCGCTGCTACACGCCTCACAACAAATGAACTGCAAGCGTGTTCACGTGACACGGTGACAGTGAAAAAGCGACAGGGTTCGGGTGTCTTTGAAGAAGGGGCACAAATCAAGCCATTATTTTCACACCTTTTTAAATCGCGCAGCTTTAAAAAAAAAAAAAAAATCACGTCTTTCAAAAGGGCACTTTTTTGGACTGAGGGCAAAAGGGCAAGTGCTTCAGCACCACCTCGTCTCTATCTGTGCACGCCAGTGGTCTAATTAAATATTCACAGCGGATGGTGACGTGAGCTCAGTCTGGAAATCACACTTACACTTAAGCTTGTGTATCAAAATGCAAGATATTCAAGAATCAAATGCATTATTATGTATGTATTCCCTTAATGCTTTCAAGGCAACTTCTTCAAATTCCACCTGCAAATCATCATTGTGTAATGCTATTGATGCTTTGCAGGAGGAAAACTACTACTGACACTATTACAGTTCATGTCATTCAGGTGTACAAAGCTTTCTTTTTTCTATCAAAGGGGATATATTCAGTTTTTTTCTATTTTCTTATAAATATACACTTTTCAGAGATTTTGGTCCATACTGGCATATTGACATCAAAGTTAGTGGAGCTTGATTGCCTGCACGTTTATAACTAGAAGCTCCCGTTCTGTTACATCCCAAAGGTGCTCTACTGGAAAGAGTTCTGGTGACTGTGGAGGCCATTTGAGCACAGTGAACTCATTGTCATGTGAAACCAGATTGGAGTTTTGTGACATGATGCACTGTCCTACTGGAAGGAGCCATCAGAAGATGGGTACACTGTGGTCATAAAGGAATGAATATGGTCGGGAACTATACTCAGGTACGTTGTACCACCTCACGGCAAAAAGTGTGTCAAGAAAGTTTCCTCCACACCATTAGACCCACCAGTCTGAAGCGTTGATACGAGGCAGGATGGAGCCGTGATTTCATGTAGTTTCATGTAGTTGGCGTCTGAACTTGCCATCCAAATATTACAGCAGAAATTGTGACTCATCAGACCAGGCAACATCTATTGTCCAATTTTAGCGAGACTGTGTGAATTATAACCTCAGTTCCTTGTTCCTAGGTGACAGGAGTAGCACCAGTTGTGGTCTTCTGCTGCTGTAGCCCATCTGCTTCAAAGCTGGACATGTTGTGTGTTCAGAGATGCTCTTCTGTATACCTTGGTGGTAATTTGAGTTGCCGGCCATTCTCCTCTGATGTCAACAAGACATTTTCACCCAGAGAACTGCTGCTCACTGGATTTTCCCAGCAGTTTCTGAAATACTCAGAGCAGCCCATGTGGCACCAACAATAATGGCATGCTCAAAGACACTTTTTTCTTCCCTGTTCTGATGTTCCATTTGAACTTCAGAAGGTTCTCTTGACCATGTTTGACTATGATGGTCTATTAGACATGGTCAAAGCTTGAAACAATTAGGTCAGATTAAATTGAAGTATTCCCTTCAAGGCAAAGGTTCAGGCTTCAGACAGTTTCTCAGCCCTTTGTGATGTAATAGAGAGATGTTCCCAATGGTGCGGTCACGCCAAGCAGTTTTAGCTTGGCGTGACTATATGAAAAAGTCTATACAACGAGGCAAACTGAAATAAATTTGCACAGCTGTTGGCCATACAGGTAACTCTAGGATAGCACAAGTTAAAACACATTTAGCTCTGGTGAAAAATTCTCTCTGGCCTGTGTTACGAAAAACCATCAGCTGGGATTTTCCTATGGGCTGCAGATTCTCTTCTGACGCCACCAACAGCCAAAATGTCACTGTAACTAGACAGTTACCAGTTGTACTCCCTTTTTGTCCTGGTGGCTGTCAGGGGCAAATATTTTCAGGTTTCCAACAAAGCAGACTTCACAGGAGCAATTAAACCTAAACTTTGCTTTGCAGTTGGTGCGAGTGCTGTTTAAACCTTTTTGTGAGGGGCAGCCAATCATAAGAAAGCGGGCTTGTGATAGCAGCTAAACTGATGGGCTGCACCAACTGAAATAATGATGATTTTTTTGAAACTGGGAATCATGCAAAGTCATTCTAGTAGTCTCCAATCAATAGATAAAAATAAATAAATAAATGGAGCACAATAGATCAGCTTCATGGACAGACAGGAGATTACAGATATACAAGTTGTATTTTTCTTATCAATAGGAAGTCTCACTGTTCAGTTAACTGGCTTTCCACTCCTTTTGTGGTTATAAAAACTTTTGTAGGTTTTGCTAAGCCATCATCCGTGTGGTTCACTCACAGGTCAGCTGCCAGTGCAAGCAGTTTGATTGACAGGTGATCAAACAGGTTAAGTATACACTGTTCAGGTAGTATGCATTTGTTCAATATCTGTAGGTGATGAGCCAGTCTTTTGAACTGAACAAGCATGTAGTGTTGACATAGTTTTGAGCTGAACCCTTATGTGTCACACTGTTCTCTTTGACTGTCTGCCTATTCTGCCCGTCACAGTCAGCTACACAAATCCTCTTCCACCTTCTTCAAAAATAAAACTGCACAATGCATCACTTCCTGTTCAAAGGTTTTTTGTTTTTTGTTTTAAAAACCAAGCCAACGTCAGGCACATCGTGTTTAGAACAGCAAGTGAGTAACATATTCATGAACTGGCGGGAAGCTGAATCACAGCTGTGTTTGAAAACACACAGCAGTAAACTTGGTGGTCGGCCTCAAGACACCAAGGCGATTTTTGATTGGTTGGAGAAATTAACCCGTCCTGAATTTAGTCACACGCAAGACGATTGAGATCTGAAGAGTCGGTTGCTGCAATATTAGAGAGCTAGAAAGAATGCCACCTGCGGATTGCTGGGAGCAACCATTCAAGGAAAAAAAAAAAAATACTGTGAAGCCATCACTATCATCAATTTCTCCATGCACATAGTAAAAATGCTAGGTTATGTTTCAGCCAGCTACTTCAAATTGCTCTTTTTAAATCTACTTTATTTATTTTTTTGAAGAAAGTAAAACTCAGTTGTGCAACAAAGAGATACAAATACATTCACCATAAAATGAGTAGGTTTATTCGTTGTTCGTCCTTAAATGGATACCAACTTTTATAAAAATGATTTGCTGTTTTGTGGGTGAGTTTAGGTATCAATCAAGCCACTGACAGTGGTGGCTAAACAGTGCAGCATTAAAGAGAGACAAAGCCCCAATCCAGGTCTTATGGTACATCCATTCAGCCTCCACGTACGGTCTATGTTAAAGGGGATCTTTTATGCTTTTATATGCGTGTGTTGCAAATAACGAGGCCATCTGTGCAGGTAATCACTATGAGCCAAAAACGTCAGTGCTCTAAATGTTACAAATGCACAATGCTATTGTACAGGATGTATCAAAAAGAATAATCCCATTTTAAAGTGCTTTCATTCAATGTTCACAGGAAACAATCTAAACATGTACCATTTAGAAAGAGGGCATTCGTGAGTTTCACTTGGTTCCTGGTTGGTAGCATAACAACAACAGTGGCTGCAGAGACTGCAGACATACCCACAAAAGTAGGGCTCAAGTTTGACTTTCTTATGGATATAAAGTATGTGTCAGGTGTAGGGATGCATTGAGCAGTTGTGAGCATTGTGTGATCAATTTTACATTCAGCCATGCACTTTAAAGATTTAATTTTCTTCATGTCCTTTACTTTTAAAAATATAGCTTTTGGAAATCAGATGACTCTTTTGATACACCCTGTTCTCTTAATTATGTATAATGTCAGAAGTGGATCGCCCTAATATGGTTAGGTCATTTAAACAGGTCTGGCCGACACACTGTTCAAATCTTCCATTTATGAGAGTCAGCCAGTCAGAAGATAGTGTGCTTAATGAGACAGCGGCCATAAAGGGAGAGGCAAAAGTAAAAATTTAGAGCATAAAAGGTCCCCTTTAAATTTTGCAAACTACTTCTGTGTAGCCTCTCACTTACTACTTTGGTTTGTACTTTTGATTTTTTTTTGCCAGAAACATTTAAACATTCTGCCAGAGTCAAGTGTCAAGATTACTTTAAAAATTACAGATTACACACTCAGTTGGTCTGTAGTTAATGTACCTGAAGCTCGGGACTTTCTTCCCCCTCCATGATTTTATTTTGTCCCTTTATACTCAGAGTGACAAAGAATGAAGTTTTGTTCTTTTTAAACAGAAAATTACAGTGATGAGTCAAATATGCTATACTCACAACAAAACATAACACTGGGGAAACAAAAGGAAACAATATATTATACCACACTCAAATATTAGGAAGGAAAATTACCAGTGTCTCGTGTACACACTTTGACAGCAGTGCAAGTCAGTGGATCGGGTTCATTTTGGTAAAATCTTCTAAGATCTGAATCGACAAAAATCAACACATTGCAGGTGCACGCAGTAGGCAGATTTAAACTAATTAAAATTGATTAATGTGAAAAGCTATTTTCCCGACTCCAGTTCAACAACATGTGACAGGTTAAGATAAGAAGAAAAAGTAACGAAGAAGAATTAAAAGCCCCTTCCTTAATCAAAGCAGCACTGGATCACCGACGCTAACACCACAGGTTTGATCTTTTTAGTTCAATTTCAAAATATTGCTTTTAATGATTTCTTCTCAGATATCACTAAAAAGTTAGTTAAACACTCGGAACTGATTTGTCTCCTCCAGTAGGTTTAGGTGAATGATGCCTCCTGTTATACTCTGTAATGATTTCACTGTGCTTCTGAGCAAATATTCACACGATACTTGAAAAAGCCTGAATGTTGTTACAAAGTTACAGTTTGAGAAGTTTTTTTCTGTATTTGATCAGCATCATGACACAGTTTCATATGAGGGCTCTCAATTACAAGAAAGGAGGCTTATGACTTCAGCTGAGGGTCACCGCCATGAGCTCAGCTTTTTGTCAGAGTGCATGCACTGACTTCATATTTGTGCGTGCCTTTTTTTTGTGAGCGCTCATGGCTGACATGCAGTGTTCACCTGTGCTGTCTCGTATAGCTTGCTCCACTGATTCACTGAGAGATGGTTTCATTTTTCCTTCAGCAACCTTCCAGTGGAATTCACCTCCCGATCACGCATCAAAGTAAAGAACAGACGGATTTTCTTTTTTCCCTAATTTAAACTGCTTTTGTGCTTCTGTGGATTTTTTCTCTCTACATGTAAAGAAATCCAAGAATAAACCAGCCTTTTCCCCACAGAGGTGCTGAGTGAGGTGTTGGCCTCAGCACTGCACTTGGTCCCCAGGTACTGTTTGACTGTTCGCTGCTGCTAAATAGTTAGCATAGGTCAAATGCAAAGAACAAATTAGCCCGCTGGGATTTTAAAAGTACCTAAATGATCCAGAATGACTACTTTACCCACAAACTGTGAAAAATCTACACATTGGTCATTTTTCACTCCAATGTGTAGATTTTCCTGCACAATTACTTCACTCACAAGCACTGAAATGTGTCCAGTTACACCAGTCAGTATACTGGAGGGTCAATCTGCTAATATAATAACATTTCACACCCAGTTGGTTGGTGATAAATTGGTTTGTATACGATCACCTGGGTGCGTTAGATAAAAAGCACTTGTTGTACAATGTGTAAGACGGTCGTGGATACAACTGATCAGTTACAATTCATTAAATGGTCGTTTAGCAAATGAAGGCACTGAAAAAAATGAGTCTGATAAACGTCACCACACTGTTCTGTAGTGCAGAGGTACATACATGTTCCTGCAGCATCACAGTTTCATGACAGTATGAAGAACATGTAAGGAACGACATTTCCACTTCATGAGGCA
This sequence comes from Rhamphochromis longiceps, assembly GCF_057381845.1. Taxonomy (NCBI): domain Eukaryota; kingdom Metazoa; phylum Chordata; class Actinopteri; order Cichliformes; family Cichlidae; genus Rhamphochromis; species Rhamphochromis longiceps. The sequence goes on from NC_140558.1 coordinate 24,897,501, forward strand.
AAAAAGCTGGTGAGCCTTGACGTGAGGAGGCGGGCCGCCAATGTCTCCTTTGGTGCTGGACACTATCTGTCTTGGTTGTCTGACCTGAGGCCGCAGTCCGAGGAATCCTCAGAGAGAGTGTCTAGGACAGGATTGACAAACCCTTCGAATTCTGCAGTGTCCTCTGGGTGGGTGCTCACAAAATCATTCTCCCACTCCAGTGCGGTGGAGTCCTCGGAGGCTGAGGTCGGCCCGCTGTTCATTTGCTTGCCGCCTGGCCTCAGGGCTGCGCGCAAGATGTCCTCCTCTGTTCGAGACCTCTCCCACACTGGAAGCGCGCGATTGATTCCTACAATGCAGAGACATGAGGTTTGATTCTGACAGAAGAGCAGTAACTGATGTCAAACAGCAGAAGGTCCACGGTGGAAGTCACAAACCGCATGTATTACATAAGTGTGCTGCCTTGAAACGTACACAGGAAAAGACTGAAAATAAATGACAGATGTAGCAGCAGAGAAATGAAAACAAAAGAGCAAAATATGTTTTCAAATAAATTAAAATACTCTTGGAATTCTATGAAAAAGAGGGCTCATCACATCATCACTATCCTAATCAAACTTTTCAACTTCAGTCAGAATGTTCTTACCTTCCTCATCCTCCCACTCCAGATCTAGTGAGGTACCGTCATCGTTGGTGGAGCGGGTCTTGGTGGTGAAATCCCAGCTGCACTCTGTGTTTGGAGTCATCACATTTGTGTCAGACGGGAGTCCTGGGAACAAACAGAAAGCATGTAAACCTGACCTCTCATGAATATATACTCGCAATGTACAACAAAACGATTATCTTCTCGATGCCGATACAGCCGGCAGTCGGTTTTTGCAGTTTTCAACAAGTTGCAGAGGTCCTCAGAGCAACCGCAGCTCATTCTTCTTTGGCAAATCTCTCAAGATCCTCCAGATTTGATGGTCTTCTAGCGTGGACCCTGGTGTTCAGTTCACCTGACAGATTTTTAAGGCAATGCTTTTGTGCAGCCCAGTCAGTAACGTTCACTTACTGACTGGCTCACTGGAGGTAGTTCTTCACCAGGAGCGACACACGTTTTGGGTCGTTGTTGTGTTTGAAGATAAAGAGACGACCCAGACCCAGGTTTGTTTCTGACTGCTCAAGGTTTTCTTTTAAAATCTTCACGTATCCTCCTTTCTTCATAAGCCTCCCACCACTGTGTTCCCCTGTGGGGACGGTGTCCTCTGAGTTGTAGAACTCTCACTTTTTTCTCTAAACATCAGCAAAGTGTCTGCAGCTAAAGAGCTGTAGTTTTATCTCCTCTGACCGAAGGACGCTCTTCTAGTCTGGATTATTTGTCTCCAGGTCGTTCTTAGCACACCTCAGTCTGGCTTGAAGGCGTTTCTTCTGCAGAAGTTTTTCCTGGTCTCTAACCTCGCAGCTCATTCCTGTGCAGGTCTATAGTGATTGTCTCCTTCAGACTACAATTTCAAACTTGACTAAGTCATTCACGGGTGTCTTGGCAGTTGTTCTCTCACCATTTTTCTTTCTAGAGTCTTTTGCTTCCCACTGCTGCCAGGTGTGCTCTGTGTTGTGTGTCTGTCTTTACATTTCTTGATGATACTCCCCACTCCAGTTCTTGACACTTGGAAACACTGTGATAACTTTGTATATCGTTCTTCTGTTTTCTTTCTTTCTTCTTCTGCCAATTCTCTCTAAGCTGATTTGTTTTGTAGGCTTTTTTTTGTATGATGCTTTCTCAAGTAACAGCTTGAACCCTCCATCAGGTTTTCATACTGTGTATAAATCGAAGCTAGCGCTCAGTTTTAACTTAATTGTACAAGCTTTGAGCATTAAAGTCGCAATTAAGGCAGAATAACAAGGTCACAACCCCGGTCACTTTTGTTTCTCTGAAATATTTCGTACATTGTGTGCAAACAGAAATAACTAATGCTTTCTAAAGAAAACTAGTATGTTTAGATACGCTATGTTTCTCTGCCCTGTTTAAAAAAAAAAAAAAAAAGCACCTGGGAAGAGGTTGACAAAAGCCTTAAATTTCATATAGATGGTTCACTCACTGTTGCTCCTGAAAGCTTCAGACTGGGCTTTAACATTTTGGAGGTAGGCATCAAAATCTTCCCCAGAGGTTTGTCTGAAACCAAAGAGAATAAGACGTGTTTAGCAGCAGTAAAGCACAGGAATCCCTCCAGTCCAGCGTACTTTCATTATTTCTGCTGCTTTCATGTGCAGTGAAAACAAATGAAGACGGACTGGACAGCTTGGAGCACTAAAATCTGCTCTGCAGTCTACACACTGTCTGGCTGCAGCCGCAAATATAATGTGCACTTCATCACACAGATGTGTGTTTTGAACCTCCACAAAAAAACAAAACAGACATGGTATAAGACTTTTCCAGGCAAATTCAGCCATAAATGTTAATGACTAAACAGTCGATTAGCTAGAGGCTGCAAGTTCTGGTTTTCCAGTCTTTCTTCAACAAACACATCGTTACTTAAATCCTCCTGCAGAGTCCCATGACCCGAGTTTGTCCTCAGCTCAACAACTACGCCGTTGTCTAATGAACTTAACTGACTCACTTTCTTTGCTGGGTTTCACCGCCGGAGCCATCTGCTTTCCCCCGTGTCCTCTGGGCAGACAGCTGCTGACAAAAACACCACAGATCAAGTAAAAAGATAATCTCATTAGAAATTTCACAGGATTGAAATACACACTGGATTCATTTGAAAGCCTTTAACAATTTTGGCATTATCAAGGAAAAATGTGATCAGACATTTTTGAACAGATGAAGAAGAAAAAGAAAAATAAGCAACACCAAAGGAGCAGTGGAATGTGACCACAGACAAATGGCAGTCCTGCTAGTTGTCCTTTTTTTCTTTAGATCATTGGTCCCCAGCCTTTTTTGCACCACGGACCGGTTTATGTCCGGCAATATTTTTATGGACCGGCCTTTAAGGTGTCGCAGATAAATACAACAAAATAAAACCAGTAATGGTACCAAAAAAAGAAGATTTATTCATACCACACGGGAAAAGACCCCGGGAAACCGAGTTAGCGATAAAAACCATAAATTTCCCACCCGAGCCTCTTAAGGCCCGGTACCAAACGACTCACGGACCGGTACTGGTCCGTGGTCCGGGGGTTGGGGACCGCTGCTTTAGATCACATGAGCAGAAGAGTACATATGAAACCACCATAGTGATGAAAATTCCTGCTTGATTATTGCTACATGCCAACAGTCTAGTTTGTCTTTGTAAAAACGTGCATGCAGGGACTGTAAATATCAGCCCTTTTATGGACCTTTTTTCTTATTTCCCTGCTTGACCCTAGAAATAAAGCCCATATCCAGATTTATATCCACTGGCACCTTTGCCTTTCTACTGTAACGCAAATAAACTCCTCCTAGTTTGTTTTGCTTGCTTTGCCAACAAGGTTCCTGCACCATTTCAAAACCCAGCCTCAACTAATGACAAATAAGAGCAAACAATGCTGAAAAGATACGCTTTGACTTTGTTATACATGCAATAACTACTAGTTGCCATACTATTCAGCACGTCACTACCTCAAGAATTAAAAGCTTTTCATTGCTGCACATGAAAATAAAATGAACCTTTATTTACAGGTACAAAACACTGAAGTAAAAGTACAGAAGTACATCTGCTTCCAGCAGCCTGAAGTGTGTCAGAGAAAACAACCTGATTCACACATGTACATTTCCTGTACAGGGTTTCTGCCTGACAACAGCTGACAGCAAGCCCCCACGGTCCCACCATTATTAAATGACCCCCACCCACCCAGCAACCAAAGCAAGCTCATTTATTTACTGCAGTTAGTAATTTTAGGTTTAGTCTTCTTGCTGCTACATTATATGTAGTTGAGATCTACTATGCAATAAATATATATATATATTTGGCATTTTTTCAACTTTTTCTACTCTAATGTATCTGGTTGTGCTAATTTCTCCCCCGGAGCCGTCAGACTCTTCAACACTCAGTAACTGGACTGACACACACACACACACACACACACACACACACACACACACACACCACTACCTCAAGCTACTTTTTGGCACAACCCATTGTCATTGTTGCACTTTTCTATTGCACAGTCTGTATCGCTCTGTTCTGTCTGGTGTTGCAGTGTCTATGTTTTGTTTTGTTTTTTGCCATTTTGCACACTTTTCTTGGGCTCTTTATGTAGTCCTGTGTTGATTGTCTGTTATATGTCATATGTAGCGCCACGGTCTTGGAGGAACGTTGTCTCACTTCACTGTACCACTGCACTTAGTTGACATGACTATAAAGCCACTTGACTTGACACGGAGAAATGGCCACATTATGCTGTGACCTTAGTGCCCCCTAGTGTTTCACGCCCTGTAAATCCATGCAAAAGCAAAAGGATAACAACAAGTGGCAACTAAACTTACAGGCTTTTCTTTTTTTCGTACGAGTCTTGAACAAGCCTTCTCCAAATTTAACAGCCGACCTGCAGCAAAGTTAGGGAGACATAAGACCTAGGTTTCCTTGGTTTTAATGTCAGATTCTTCAAGGACTTCATTGATCCACGGGAAATCAACAATCTCAAGCAAAGACAAACAGTATACTTCCATGAGCAGACAACAGTGATGAAGGCTGAACAGAGAAAGGTGGACTTGTGCAAAAATAATCACTGTGAGCTGAAATTAAGATTGGCTACTTCTTCTTTTCCTCCTGCCTGGCTGCTCCATCTTCAACATCTTTTGTCCAAAACATCCACTGTCCCTCCTCTGCACATTTCCAAACCATCTCAGCCTTGCACCTGCACCTGAGCTGTCCCTCTGATGTACTCATTTCTAATTTTGTCCATCCTGATCCTGGCAGAAACCTCAACACCTCCAGCTCGGCCTCTTGTCACTTTGTCAGTGCCACGTTTCCAAACCGTACATCACAGCAGGTCTCACCACCTTGTAAAGATTCCCTTTCACTCTTGCTGCTATACGTCTGTCACAAATCACCTCTGACACTCGTCTCTACCTGCTCCACCCTTCTTCACCTCTCGTGTGCTTTGAATGGTTGACCCCAGGTATTAGAACTCATCCACCTTCACTTCCTCTGCTTCTTGCATCTTCAGCTTTGTATCTGCCTCCCTCTCATTCATAAACATGTATTCTGTCTCGCTTCATACCTCCACCTCTCCAGACTCTCTTCATAGATTACGATGCCATCTGCATTCCTACTGTGGTTATATCAAGGACACAAACCCCACCCACCAGTCCACAATAAGAAGTATTGAATTTAGGGGAAAGAGAGCCAGAAGGGCTTATTTCACTAAGGCCCAGTGAAAGACAAATATTGTGACTTATATAAACTTATTATATTTCTGGTCAAGAAGAAAAATGGAGCTGGAAATGATTATCATAGTCCCCTTTAAAATTACATTAAAAAAACAAAACAGAAAATTGAAATCCTGGGAGGTCTCTGCACAGAGGGGCCAGCAGCTTAGAGGAGGAGGAGGAGCTTTAGCCGAGCAGTAAGGTAAAGAAGGCAGCGCTCAGTACCGCCTCACCTCCTTCAATTTTCGTTCACGTGCCAGCCTGGCGGCCTCACGCTGGGCGGCATTTCTAGCCTCCTCTTCTAGCCTCAACTTCTCCTCTTGTGCCTCTAACTGAGCAGAAATAATGAAATGAAACAAACAAGGAAAAAATAAATAAATAAAAAAACAGAACAGAAAATTACAAAAACAGAAAAAACAATGCAGCAAATTAAAGGTAAGCCAACATAAGTTAAACACAAAATGAAACAATGAGGGCTGTTTAATCTTGACGTGGACAGGTGGCCTCACCTCGGCTCGCAGCTTTTGGTCTATGACGATCTGTTTGTCTGAGATGGCAGCGTAGCGGTGCTCTTTGAGGTTCTTGATCTCATCATCACTGATGGGCCTGGTGGAAAAACAAGAACACATATTACTCTTTTTGTTTTCTTTTTTCATGCCAGAGATTATTAGCTTTTTCTTTACATCTGAGCAGGATCTCTTACCTCGGGCAGGGCTGGGGGCTCTCAGCCTGCAATGCAACATACACAACATACTTTTTAGCAAATAGCTCTGAAATCCACTAAGAAATGCATCTACCCTGCTGCACTGACTCAAGAAGTGCTACTCTGGGACTGAGCGGAGAGTAATCGAGTTACTCTCTGGGAGGAAAAATGGATGACTCCCATATCGCAGGGATGGCCACATCACATCGTTTTCTATCCATCATGAGCCGAGCACGGCAATAATGGACGGTCTGATCCAAGGAGCATAATCCAGCTTTTAATCAGAAAACAGCATTTTTTCACAGACTTATTTAGCTCATAAAATCTAAACTTACCTCATCACTTTCTACCAGATTCTCAAACTGAAAAAAGAAATAAATAAAAAGCACAGTTAGACTCATTGCATTAGCTTAAATAGTCATTCTTAAGAAAGGTTCAAATAAATAAATAATGTACACACCTCGATTGTGTAGTGCTCCCCTGTGGTGCTGCTGCGGAAGTATTTTGACCTGCAGCAAAAATGAAGAGAAAAAAAATTAATTTCAAACAGCAGGGGTACCAAACATAAGGCCTGCGGACCAGAATCGGCCCACTTCCAAGTTCCAGTTTTTTTTCCACTATGTACTTTAAATTTTTATTTCTGACAAACTCAAAAAAAACCAAAACATTTTTGTGAATTACTGTGAATTGTTCTGTTTTAGTTGCAATTACTACAATAACTTTATTTTCTTTAATTTTATAGATTTAATCAAAATTAAACATTTCTGTCATTTACTACAGCAGCATTTCGTTATCATGTAGAAAAACAGAGACATGCTAGACGTACTACTAAAACTGCAACTTTCTTCTTATATTAAATGGGATTAATTTAGTAGTTAAACACCTTTACACTGACAGAAAGGGCTGTTTCACTGGTTTGGCCCACGATGTAAAATTACTTTGACATCCCTGATCTAGAGTATAATGAATGAGACAAATATAAATTAGCATCAGCACTTTTCACTTTCCTGTCTCTTCTTCATATTGTTAAAAATATACACCAGGTCTATTCCTGATGCTTAATTTTCAAAATACAATTAAAATCTTCAAAATAAAAGGCCCAGTGTAAACTAAATACTCATTTCTTGAAACCTCCTTAGTCTGACACAAAGCCTTGTGAAGGTCTTAAAATAATGCTAGGGACTCATTTGTGTGGTATTAATTTGATGTTTGAATTCACAATGCCAGAGTTATTGCATCATAAACCAGGAGCAGTGGCTTCATAAAGGAAATGAACTAAAAAAAAAAAGAAGCATGAACCTATAGCCAAATCTCAAAGCTCTACAGGCTGTTCCACCAGTTTCATGAAAGAAGTCTCAGCTGTATGTAGGTAAACAGATATTAGCATAAGCAAACTCTATGAACTTTGTATTGTGAAATTTCCCACATAATTATTGATGCGTCACTGTCAGGCCTGTGAAATAGGAAACAGGTTGTTGAGTGTTGGCTGTTCAGTTTGTGTTCAAATGTAGTCTGAATCCATTATTTTGTGTGACTTTTGGGTGCTGCTGAGTCACCACAGCAAGCAGCTCCACGTGTTTGATTTGGCAGAGCTGGATGGCCTTCCTGACCCAACCCACATAAGGACTTGAGGCTAGTTGAATGCTTTATGTGGAACAAACTGTACATGAGAAAGCTATATTACACAGATGTAACTTCCACTAAAGCAGCGTGCTAAATGACATCTGTACCAGGAGCCCTGACAGCCTCACCTGCCCTGCATCAAATACTGCCAATTAACATTATTGATTTGAGCTGTGACCTTTAGGATCTACAACAGTCAAACCTAAGAGAGAAAAAAAAGCTGTTTTTTTCCCTTCATTTTAATGACTGTCAGTGAGAGTGTGACTTAAAAACTTAAAACCAGGGGCAGATCTACAGGGGGGCAAGCGGAAGGGGGGCAACTGCCCCCCTGCTGTAGAGCCTCGCCCCAACTTCTATGTTCCTAAAATATTTTTCGCCTTTGCAGGATTGCTATCGTTTGTCCAGTGAGCACTGCAGAGTGTGAGCAAAGTTTTTCTACTTCAAAAATCACCACGCTCAACCATTTTAGTTTATACCTAAAAATTATCTTAGAACAGATAATGATACAATAAATGTTTTGTTGACTGCATTTACATATTGGGGGATTTTCAGATACCTCACTGAAGAGGACACCTTTGTTGTAATGCCACTTTGGGCTAAGTTACAACTACTACTGTGGTACGAAGTGTTAGCTACTGTCAGCTCCATTATATAAATCTATGGATGAAAGTGTGAAAAGGCTCGTTGCTGGTAGAGTGAAAGCCTTCTCTCACCTTAACAAAGCACAAGGTAAAGTCAGACTAAAAAGCATCAATTATTTACATTCAACTGGGTGACACAACAGCCTGAAGCTAAGGCAAAAAACAGGCAATTAATCCCAGCAGCTAGCCAAGCAGCCAAACTGTCCATATATTAGTTTACATGATTGTGTGTGAGCTCTCCAGAAGCTCTGTCAGCTGTGCTGTCATTATCAGACCTTAGCTAAACTACAAGTCTACAGCTAAACTACAGGCTCCTGACACTAGGGGTGGGGTCTTGATTCCCACTGGCACTGGCTGACTGCAGGTACCGTACAGCTAGAGGCTAAACTAGCTGGCCCGTATCTCTGATTTACAACATCACCGTCTGTAATAACAGCATCCCTACACAGCTGCCCAAGTGCTCACAGGCAGACTGCCGTGTCAAACTACCGGCCAACCTTATCAGCAAGCAGATAACGCCGCTTCGGGTGATGCTTGCATGCTAGCTAGCTCAGGCAGCTAAAGCTCACAGTTGACTCACCCCCCTCCTCGCTGGATCCTGTTGGTTTCTCTCCTGAAGAGCCCCACACAGTATGCCCAGCAGTTACCCATCGCATTGTCAAATGTTCCTATGATCCGGCTGCCTATCGCCTGACAGCTGCTGGAGCATTAGCGTTGGCAGCTACATCTCCAAACGTACTCCTCTCGCTCCAGCCACTTCCTCATCCTCCTTTCTTCCTCTCCGGCTGGTGACAGAGCTCAGATGAAAGTGAAACATCACCACCTGCTGTCCTCTACGTGAAGTTTTGTGAAGGGCCAAAATAAAATCCAAATAAAAAAATAAAGAAATGACTCAGTGAGAAAATAAATGTGCTAGAAAATAATGCAAATAATATCTTACTATAATGATCATAGGGTATGTATTTTATGTTCTCCCACTCCTCCAAGATGCATCAATCAGTCTGAATCAAACCTACTTTATATAGACTGCTGAGGGTACCAGTATCATCAACATATATATAGCTTTTGGGAATATATTTGATTCATTCATGATTCATTAATTTGTTTGCTATGTGTGAACAGACATTTTTTTTCATCTGAAAATATACAGTGGTATAATGGAGATTAAAAACTAACATGAGAAATTTACACATGTGTTTTCATACATGAGCGAAGCAATTAAATGTCACACACCTGAGAAAACCTACCAGTGTGGTAGGGGTATTCACTTGACAAATTGTTTTTTTTTAAGGTTAACTTTGTGTTTATTGGCTAGAGTGAATAACTACTATTTTCTCCCATATTTTTAATAGCATTTACTGTATGCAGTTCTGCTTTTTCCCCCTTCCAGCAATATGGGAGGCCCTTGCTGGGGGTCTCATCCTGTTAAAAGGGAGCTCTTCCTTCCCACCACTGAAGTGCTGCTCATATGGGATTGTCCATGTGACATTAGCTTCAAACTCTAATATCACATGGTCTTCACATAAAGCACCTTTAAACAATTGTATAAAGAAACTAGAAAAAGCTTAAAAAATGCTTAAACATGTTTGAAATATTCAAAGCTCAGCTTTCTAAATGATCTTAATTGCATAAGATTAGCAAAATATCAGCGAGTTTAAGAATAAAAGGCAACAAAACCAAAACGTTTACCACAGTTAGATGGCTTTATTCTGCACTCCAACGCTAAATTTGTAGTATCTCAGCTCATATTGACTTACTGACATGTCATGATTGTGGCATCTGTGTGATAATACATGATCACTCATCAGCCTGTGCGTCTGAGGCATGATAGCACTTTCAGTTATTTTCTTTGTATTTTTTTTTTATCAGTCCGTGTTCTCAGGGCCAAAGAGGTGTTCGTGAATCTCATCTTGAGCTGGGATGCTGTCCATGTTGCTGACTTTGACTCTCTGGGTAACAGGCATATATCTGGGCATGAGCTTTTTCCCACTCTGAAAGAAAATCCCGAAAGTGTGCAACTGAATCAGTTTCTTTAAAAGTTGTAAGTCAGAAAAACTAAACTGGAGAATAGTGTTAATGGAAAAAGACCCACGATTTTCTTGGAGTCAGCCAGCGATCTCTCCGAGTACCTCCTCATCCTTTCTTTCTGTTTTTCTCTCTGCTCTCTCAGCTTGTCTTCACGCTCCCTGCAACATGTTGTAGAGAGAGTGGGAGGGTGTTTATATAACACTGCACTGTAATTTATGCTAAGACTGGAAATAATACATTCAAGAAGAAAAATAAACAAAAGCTAGTTTCTAATCAAGGAATTCTGTTTTTACCATAGAGCCTCACAGTTCTGCAGCTGTTACTGAAAATATTTCAAGTTTTTTTTTTACAGGTGAAAAATTCAATAGCCAAGTGGGCTGAGGGTGGAACATTGAGCCACTGAGGCACACAGTACCTGGTCCTCCTCTCGCTGTCCTTGATCTTCTTCATTAACTCCAGTTTTTCTTCAGGGATGCTCTCAAGGCTCTGCAGTAGTAAAGACAGCCGCTTCTCAATGTTGGTCAGCTTCTCCAAAGTGTTTAGTTTGGTCATCCTGTCATCCATGCAGCTGCGGTGCACCTCTGCCACCTTCTCGCTCAGAGCATCCAGTAACACATCCTGTGGGTAAGCGAAGTGATTACGAGGCCTGTAAAAGTCACCAAGTGCAGCTTGGTGCAGCGGTGTATTCTGTGTTACCTGGTCCTGTGTATTCAGGGACACGTGGAGAAGGACCTTCCGCTCAAGCCTGGCTCCTCTCGCCTTCTCCTTCTCGATTCTCTCCTTCATTTCATTTATCTGCATTGTAATTTGTTTTTCATCCTTTTCACTTGACAGAAAGAAAGCAGCAATGAGAAAAGAGGGCAGCTGGAATAACCAGAAAACAGTAAAACCCTGAGTGTTATAAGAGCTCTGAAGCTGCAAGCAAAAAGAGATTTAGCCACTGCGTAATGTAACAGAGCCATGTGACATGCTTACTGATTCTTCTTGGTTGTTTTCAAGGACTGTTGGAGCTGCTCCAGAGTCTCCTCCACCCTCGTAGAGTTCTGAATCAGGGACAGGTTCTGCTCCGTCAGCTCTGTCATCAGATCCAGCAGCTGCTGGGGATCAGTGAAATACAGCTCTGGCTCATCCTACAGAGAGGTGGGTAAGACATACCACTGTCAGTACTGGGAAGAAATATTCAAGCTGCTCCTTTAGTTAACGTAAGATAGGATCGGGAAAAACTGACCTCATAATCTGAGCTGTCACTGTCCAATTTAGGATCTGTGACTCTGCAATGTAAGAGTTTTACACCTGTGAGAGAAGTTACAGCAACACTGGAGAGGATTTTAAATGTGATCTTCTAGTTTTTCTTTATTTTGCGGTTGTTGTTTGAAATACAAAACCTCTTTCTGGCAGAATTGTTGCGACTGTGCTCATGTAGCTCATATATTGTTGCCAGTCACTGCTGGTCTTTCATTTTCACGTTTTTCCTGTACAGGTTGTGAAGGCTTACAACGAGGGTGGCTTGTTTCAGACAGAGGGTGAATTGAGGGTGCTCCTAAGTGCTTAACTACCACATTCAGCACTACATCAAAACTATGACACAAACAGTGGATGTGCAGAAATATTAAACAAAGCCATGAGTGAAACGAGAGTGCTGGTGCTCCCTTACAGACTGTCACTGTGGGCTGGGGACAGCCTGGTCTCCTGGATGGACGTCAGCTGTCTGCCTGGAGTCTCCAAACCTGCGTGCATGTTAATAAATGAAAGAATCATTTAAGTCAATTGCAGGACATTAAGCAGAGTACCGCCATGCTGGTCTCTGTTGCCTATTTTATGGTGATTTACTGGGCATTACTTGCCATTCCTAATAGCAGTGTCTTTAAGCTCCCTGTTCTGGTCCTCCTTGGTGCCTTTACAAGACATAACCTTTGACCTCTGGGCCTCCTGCCACTCTGGAGGAGACAGCTTGAATAGAAGGTCCTTATAACTCTTGTAGTCTACCAGGATTTCTTCAAAGCTGGCAAGTTCACTGTGCAGAAGAAAGACTACATTAAAATCTACACAACATAAAAACTGTATCTTCGAGGGAAACCACCTTTAGCGCCTCTGTGTTCACCTTCTGGATAAACATGCTGACGGACTGAGACACGGGTGATGCCCACATACATTTGATTTTTTTCAAGATGATCTGAATGCTACCTTTTTATGGTGAGTATTTCAGCAGTTAGCCTCCTGATTTCATTGTTCTTCTCCTGTGTTGACCTGGCCTCCTGTTCATACCTGGCAGCAGAGACAAACACAACTATTTGCAAAGGAACCTTTTAATCATCAGTACAGGTACGGCAGAAATAAGCGTGTTCAGGATTCTTTGCATATTTTTTTGCATACTCTTGCACATTGTTCTTTATTCTCCTTTTATGAGCTGAGAAACAACAACCAAACATTCTTATTATAAAAAAAATACTTATTTTAAAATCTATGAGTACTGCTGGTATAAACATCGACATCAGTCAGCATGATTTATGTACATCACAGTGGTGCATCCCTAAAACACTATTTTATGAAAATGTGATTTTAAATTGAACAGAGACGCTAACAGGATAGCCACTGTTTAATCCTTACAGTGTTCTGGCCTCCACAGACTTCTTCTCATTCTCCCTGAGAAACTCTTCAAATCTGACATTGTCTCTCTCAATGCTCCGCTCCAGGTGTTTCAGCAACTTCTCTTCCTTTGCTATGGCCTCGTCCATCCTCAAAATCTCAGACCTCTTTGTCATCACGGATAACTGAGGAAAGGAGGACGAGAAGAAGATGAAGCCAGACTTCTATAATCTTACATGATGCATATTATTGTAATAGTAATTAATAATAATTTCCCTATCTGTCTGTCTATCTGAGATGACTTTAGTAAGAGAACAGAAGTGGATCATTCATTCAAGCAGTCATCTGCTTGATCTAACTCATGGGGAACATTCAAAAGCACATACACAGAAGAAGATACACATGTGTGTTCAATTCTATTGTCATAATTTTCATAACTCATGTTGAAAACATTAAAAGCTGGTGGCGCTGAGTTTAAATGACGTGAACATTCACCAGGTGAGGTTAGAACAGTAGGCCTGACCCAAAATGAAGACCTAAAGAGGATTTATTAACCTTTTCTGCATTAACTTGACTTTGTCTCATTCGGCTGGATCTATAAGGCTACATCAGAGGAAAAGTTTTTATTTAACTAGAACAACCTGTTTTAGTTCAGTAGCTGAGTTTGGATGATAGTTATCCTCCATTAATACTAGACAGAGCGCTGATTCAAAAAACATGACAGCATATTAGCAACTGTTGAAATCATTTACCTCCAACACAGCTTTCTGTCGTTCCAGGGAGATTAAGGCATGCTTGTTGTCTTTTGTTACTTTTTCTGGGGACAGAGGACAAACAACATGTTAAATTGATCGTATCTGTTCACATATATTTTGAATTTTCTACTCCTCTTCCACTTACCTTGTTTCATTCGTCCACCAGATGTTTGCTTAGGGGGAACTGTCCTACTCTTGATTGGTTTTAGATTCGTCATCTTCTCATTTCCCCCCTTCTTCTCCTCCTCCGCCTCGTCCTCCACTTCTCCCACCAGCTCATTCTTCAGCTTGGCCGTCACTCTTGCAGCGTGGGTTGTCTTCTCATCAATTGGCAGAGCGAGGAATTTACGCATCTCCTGAGCACAAAGGGCGAACAGCAGCATGACTTTAACACAACAAAGATCCATTTTTCACTTTTAGAAAATGCTGCCATGCCAGTATAATGCGTGGAGAGAAAATCTGTCATTTGGACATACATAAATGTGCAAAAGCACGCTCACAAACCTCTTTACGGTCCTCTCTTTCGTTTACACGCAGCAGAAAAATGCTGTTGCCGTCTGGCACTTTGAACGGGCTCAGCTGAGTCCCTCTCTTCCTCCTTGTCCCTACACACGTTGGGAATAAAAGATAAAAACAACAAAAGTTGCAACACTTTCTGTTATTTCTTTTTATTCTACAACTCAGTTTTATTTTACAAATCTCTCTTCTCTCTGATGAAAACATATTTGAAATGCAGCACAAACCAATCATGATGCGCTGACAGTACACACACTGTAATGTGTAAAGCACGACTTTATAAAAGAAGCTTACTAAGCTGCGGCGATGACATATCTGAGGTGCTTCTGACATCAGGGGTTGAACTAGCTTAGCATTTAATGTGGCTGCAGGCTGGGAAAAGAAAAAGTTATTCTTGGCAGAACAGGAAGTTACATTTCTGAACGTTTCACACCGTAAAAGCCAGACGGATGTCCTCTGGTGAAGGCGTCCTGGCAATTTCCACCTACAAGATTCCTTAATCGTATTTATTTGTTTTACATTCTTTCCTAAATCTTAAAACGCCTCTTATAACCGACAGTTTTATTTTCAAAATACATTTACTATCATTAAAGGCATTGTGTGTGTTTTCATACTAATTGGATCTATTTTGGTTGGAAACGTGGCGTGATCTCTATAATGTCATCAGGCTCTGTGTAATGATACAAATATAAAGGTCAGGGGAAGAGGCCCAATCAAACATCTGTGTGTGGGTGAGGGGCTTAGATGATTAGATGATTACTTAAAGGATGTTATTCTTGTTTTCTCTATATTTTTTATATGTTAAATAAGTATTCTTAAACATGTATTCTGTATATATGTTTAAGTGACGTTGAAGGTGTCAGTTGGTATGTGTTAGTGCCAAATGGGCTGATGTGCTTTTCTTCTCACCGCAGGTTCTGGGCAAAAAAGTGTCTTGTTGACGCCAGAGATTAGAGAAGTAATTATAGTATTATAGTACTTGGCACACTAATAATGTTTTGCTATAAAACATTTCTGTTTCTGACCTTTTTTTTTTAGGAGTTTCTGGTAATGTGTTAAAGACGCTTTTCAAAAGTAAAGTATGTTCAATGTGTCATAAAGACAGTGAGTAAGTGAGTCAAATCCTACAGAAACAGTGTAAATAATTAATAAATTAATTTAAAAAATACACTTTTTTTTAATAACTTTACCCCTAAGTAAGGGCTCGTCTTTGCTGTTGAAATGTGACCGTCCTCCTGTGATTACACCAGCAGCAAGCAAACGCAAGCAAACCCTGCCAAACTACAGATAAATAAACGAAGTTAGTGATAAATAAAAAAGGTCAAGCTGCTGCAAAAGACAGATTTAAGGACATATTTTTATTGGTATTCATAATAAAGCTAACTCACCGTCTTATAATGCTGTAGGTAAACAGTATAGATCGCAGCTAGCCGCCCCGCTGGCTCTGTATACCGTTGTCATGGTGAATGTTGCCTTCAGGGCCTCCTTGTTATTTCTCCCTTATTATTTAGTCTTTTGTATAAATAAATAGGGAGGATGTCTATATTTGTATTGCTAGTTTAGTAAATGTGATGAAAAACAAACTAATTTAAGAGAACAGTTACTTGTTATTCTGAAACACTATAAGCATATTACAGGAAATGGTTTTCAAGCTGGCTCTTCAGTTCTGTGGACCATGTTTGTTCTCCACTAGATGGCATGAACATATCACAAAATCCATCTCAGGCCTCTCTGCACTGGATTGCCTTCTTATGAGGGACCCAGGTTCCAAGATTAAAGAAAAGAAATAAATGTTTGTAGCTAGAACCTGTTTCGTCCTTATTTAACTCCCCACCACTTTATCTTTCACTTCATCATGTGTATCAGTGAATATACTTAGAATCAGATACTGTATATTTTCTTCCCACGCATCCACACATGACCCTGCACATCTCCGCTCAACAAAGCAGCCCACACACTATGCTTGCTTGTAGGAAATCCCAGTGTCAGATTGTCAGGTTAAAGTAATGCAAACACATGGGGGAGTGTTGGCTCACACAACAGAAGGGGGCATGTTGTGTAAGAAAACAGAAATGGCGTCTTATTCACATTTGAAGGAATGGCTTCAAGAGCAGGGATAGATTGGAAATCAGAAAGAAGCAGAGGCTCAAGGCTTTTCTCCAAATTCCCAATGTTTCCCTTCCAGAATTCCTCAACTCTCCAGTAGAGAGGGGGAAAAACTTTCTGAAGTGTACAGCTGCACAGAAACATGATTTGTACTGTACATAAGACTACCATATAATGCTATAAGTGCATTAGAGTATCTTATGGGACAGTACAGATTACTTCTAACTCCCCCGCTTATGCAGCCCAAAGACAGTGGGTATTTGCTATTATATAAGAGGTGAACATTCAGCCTTCTGTGCAAGGCAAGACCAACAGCTTTCCTTCAATCAGAGTCCATGCAGCCACCTTCAATTAACCCAAACTATCTAACCTGAGAAATGATTACACACAGAACATATAATGATTTGAATACTGTAAGAACTGAGTCCCACCCCCATCTCTTACAGTTTAACTGAGTTGGTTGAGTAAAAAACAAAACAAAAAACTGGACTCCTGTCATGAAGCAAACGTTACAGCAGAGTTGGAGCTGCCACACTGTCGAGCAGCTGTTCAGAGATGCAGACTGTGCTTATGTCCATACGACTGAACAGCGGGGTTTCAAACGCAGCCAACATTTTATAGTGTGTGGCTGGTTTGTAAGCGTGCCTAAGCATTATAATATATTATAAATCCACTTCTGATCAAATTATTCACACATATATAAATGCTTTCCTATAGCATTTCATCATCATTCATATTAACAGTTAAATGGTTTAGTGATATCTGTGCATACTGCTGTAAGTATCAGTAAGGAGGTCTGCTAATGACCCGTGAAAGTGACATATTTTCATACAGATGTACAGCACAGTACAAATCTTGAGCGTCATTCCATTTCTTTATATTTTGCTTCCAAAGAGCTCGACTTTCCTGTATTTGATTAGTGTTTCTCCAGGACATCTGAAGGAGCATAAAAGAAGAGGCAGACCTTAAAAACGATCTACGGCAGATGAAGAGTGTCTGATAGTCACATTCTTAACGAAGAACCAAAAGCCCAACAAAGACCTGACACAGGAGCTGACAGTCAATCTGACCGTTAAGCTGATCCATCTACTGTTCCCCGAGGCCTCATCAGAAATGTTCTCAGTGGTGGCTGTCAAGAAACCGTTCTTAAGGAAGGGAAACAAGGAGCGAACCTTTGGTTCACGTTATCATCATTAATGGAGGAGTTCAGGAGAGAGGGGAGTGGGTGCAGACAATCGAGGGCTGCTTTTCAGACAGTGTTGTTGGGAGTCTTGCCAAAATTGCACTTATTGCAGTCATTCATATTCAGTTATTTACAAATCAATACATATTATCCTAATGTTGGTGTAGTCAAAATAGACATCTCCCATGCTACCCTCATCTAATTTTTTACTGCACTACAAACTTCTTAAAGTCCATTTAAAAAGAGCAAACAAAACAAAACAAATCTATAAAAAATACAACACTATTCCCTTCAAAGTAAATACTCCAGAGAGCTGCCTTGATGGGAGGTTTGTGCTTTGACAGTGCTTCTTGTTTTTTAATGCATTCTTGATAGCAGTAATTGTGGTTTAAAGAAAACACATGAAAAAGTGTTCTAGGGTACAAAAGCCTCTCCTTGTCTTCTTTGTGGATTTCGATGCTTAAAAAAAATCAAATTAACATTAATGTTCATTTGCATGATTTTGGATTAGACAAGTGTCAGAGCTTTCAGTCATAACCTTAAAACACTAAATGCACTGTTACCAAGATATCACCCTTTGCTTCAAAATCATTTTCTGCATGCATTTGTCTGCAGTGTGTGTAGTGTGTTGTGTTGTGTCATTGGGAAAAAGCTGTAGGACTATAAAGTCCAATGAGAAGTCTCACTTTTTCACTCTTACACACTGTAGAAGCATTTCAAATAATACTCATGTCATTTAAATATTAAATAAATCAAGGCTGAGATTGGCAGAGCCTCAAATGAAAATGCTCAATTGATTATATCAGAATCAGAATCAGAATCAGAATCAGAATACTTTATTGATCCCTGGGGGGAAATTATTTTTTGTTACAGTGCTCCATTTTAAACCAACATTAAGACAAGACAGACAATACGCTAACTAAGAATAGTACAATATATACATATATATACATACATACATAAGTCACTTATTTGGCATTGATTGTCTGTATCTAAAAACAATCTGGTTAATTGAATTAATTATTGCTGTGTGAACTGGGAATTCAGAAAGGCACTTTCTAAATATAGGACACTCCAAAGCATGTCTAATGCTAGTTTACACAGAGTAATAATTAAGTGGGAAATGAGCAAAGCTTCAACTTGACATAAAGCACAGAAAGAAATTGAGACATTATTCAAATTCTCCATATATCTATCACCAGACCTCGCTGTGTTTATACACTTGTCTTTCATGCAAAGATGGTAACAGCATTAACATTTTAATTTTCCTCTATTTGTGAAAAAAAAAAAGATCAATGAATGCTCCAAGACAGTAAGGACAGTAACTGACTGGACTAAATTAAATAATACAATATATTACATAGTTATAAATATAAGACATAGCTCAAATATATACAAATAACTCAATTATAAAAATCCAGAATATTACTGAGATTAAATATATATGATTTACTCTAATCTGTAAAACTTGGTTATTTGTTATTTTCACTGCAGAGGATATGCAAAGGCTATAACTATTGCACTGTGTATTGTGCATTTTGCATTAGAGGAGTTGTACAGGCAGGAATGATTTCCTGTGTCGTTCAGTGGTGCATTTGTGTAATCTCAGCCTCTCACTGAAAGTGCTCCTGTTACTGGCCAGCACATCATGGAGTGGGTGGGAGGTGTTGTCCAGCATTGACCGTATCTTGGACAACATCTGCCTCTCTGACACCACCTTAAGGGAATCCAGCTCCATCCCCACAACATTATTGGCCTTGTGGATCAGTTTATTAAGTTTGTTGGCATCTGCGATCCTCAACCTGATGCCCCAGCATGCAACAGCATAGAGGCTGGGACTGGCCACAACAGACTTATCAGCTCTCTCTTCATCACGACAGCATCCGCATCACTGCAGCTGCAGCACCAATCCGTCTGTCGATCTGCCGCTCCCTTCTCCCATCACTCATGAACAAGACCCCCAGATACATAAACTCCTCCCCTTGAGGCAGGAACTCGTCCCTGAACCAGAGAGGACACTCCACTCTTTTCCAGCTGAGGACCATGGCCTCAGATTTGGAGGTACTGATTCTTGTTCCCACCAGAACCGGTGACAAAGGGCAGCACTGGGTGAGCCCATCACCCACCGGAAATGATTCAGATTTATTGCCGGCTATGCGGACCAAACTCTTGCAACGGTTGTATAAGGATGGCCCATATGCCCATAGCAATGGGCCAGACACCCTATACTCCCACAGGACACCTCGAGGGACACGGTCAAATGCCTTCTCCAAGTCTACAAAACACATGTAGACTGGTTGGGCAAACTCCCATGCACCCTCAAGTATCCTCAAGAGGGTAAGCAGTTGTCCTCCAAGACCCACCACCTGTAAGTAGAAGGACAGTAATCACTCCGACCTCAGCAACCCAACTCTGTCTTTAGTCAGGGGGATATAGTAGGCCGTGGCCTGCACAGAGAGACAAAATATAACAGCATCATCATTATACAATTCACAGAGCAGTAAACTATCCATCATCATGCACACTCAGGCTTTTGGAAAAAAAGAGTTCAGAAGTTTATTTACAAAATCCACAGTGCAATATATATACAAGGTGTGGGGCAGAGGGTCAAGGGCTTCAGGGACAGGAAGGGTATCTACACACTTGACACACTCCTCTTCTTGCTTGCACACTCGCAAGTACCGGTCCGTGGCCCAGGGGTTGGGGACCGCTGGTCTGGACTTTCTTGAGATAGACCAGGCTGCACCCACCTGTCAAACAGGTGGAGGCTCACCAAGACATGCAGAACTCATCGATGAAGTCGTTGCCACCTCTCACCTCCTTCATAGAAACTGTCACTCCAAGAGGGGGAGGGCTGTGAGGCACCGCCCCTGTCCCCCCAGCACCCCCTGCCAGACCCCACCTTTTGGAAAGCCCTGAGAGTGGGGAACCTGTGAGTTTTGTATGTCCGCTCAGGCACAGTCCATACTTCATCTGTAGGCAATTTCCATCATAAGTGGTGGTCATGGAGGGGGTGTCAGGTGGCGGAAGGTGGTGCCTAAATGGCTCTCCTCTTCTGAGATTGTGTAACAACTTAGGTCAATGTAGTCTAAGCATCTTGGAAAGAAAGGAACTGAACGTCTTTTAATTTCTTGGAGATGGTTGCTCAAACGTAAGTATTTTATTGTGAAGCTGCTTAGATTGTCATGACCCCACATTTTCTTTTTGTTCTCTCTCTCTTTCCCGTGTGTGTGTGTTATGTGTGTTTGTGTGATGATCGGAAACTTATGTTGGATCTGAATCTGTTCCTGGATTCCTTCCTCCTGGTTGTCATCCGTCACAGCCCATGTAGAAGATGGAGAAGTTCATTGCCCATAAAGGGCTGATAGGCCAGCATGGATGCCTAAGTTTGTGTATGATAACTTGTGAATGAAGCGACGTATTATTTTGAAATTGATACTGTAGGTGTATCTATTAAAAATCACAGATGTGTTCAGATATCAGTGACCTCCAACCTCAACGTGAGACGTCAAGGCAGAAGTGCTAAAAACTGGATGGCCACTTGAAGCTTGGAGAGTCCCTGTAGAGTTCATTGTAAACTCAAATTGTAAACTTTGAAGGGTAAAAAAGAAAAAATCTTACAGCCTGTCACTAAAAAGTGTTTACAACAACTTTAGTTGTGAATTACGAGTCCAGTTGCTTTGAGTGACAAGTATCCCATCAAAAGCTTAGCAGAGCCAGGCCTGCACAACCACAAGCATGAGCCATGCAATGTGGTTCATGCTTTCCATGCTGTCAGCATTCACAGCCGTGTGCGTATGCAGATATGAGGTAACAATTAGGAAGTTAATAGATACATTGGAGATGCTCACCTCAGTACTGTAACCGGCCTGTATTTTTGACAATTTATTTGTTTACTTACATGTATCTACATTAGCCTGAATATACTTCACTGGGCAAATACTTTATCACAGATTATAAACTGGTTTGTTGAGGCTGTTGAAGCGCTTTCTGGTTACACCGGCATAGTATACCGGGAGGAGACTGATTGAGCTTATAATAGGGAGATTATATTGCTTGGCTGGCTTGGGAATGCCTCGGTGTGGATCTGAATTGTCACGGTGACCCAGTATGTGTAAATCCTAGTTAAAGTTAATATTCTTTGATTTATTGTTATTCATAGTTTTGGTTTATTGTTTTCTGCTTATGTTATACTTATAGTTTGATGGCCTTAGCGCTCTGTCTCTGTGAATTCCCTGTGTTCCACATTTCTCTTTTAGTTACCTTTGTTTCTGAGATCCATGCCCCCTCTGGCTCTGTCATGGTCATGAGTCTGTGATCCAGTGTTTTGTGTTTTTGAATTATTAATATTCCTTGATTTCATTGTTATTTATAGTTTCTAGTCTCTTGCTTTGTGTCTCAGTGCCTCCCCTGTGTTCCATGTGTTCCTTCTGGTCTCCATTGTCTCTATGTTCGTGTATTTCCTGTTTTACTTTGACTGTCTCACATCATATGTTAGTGTGTTCAGTTTTGCTTCCTCCCTGTCTCATTAGGTATGTCCGAATTCATAGGCACCATCCTTTGGAGGACCCGGCCCTCGCGGTCTACGTGGGCCGGGTCCCAGTGTTGCCAACTTAGCTACTTTGTCGCTATATTTAGTGAGTTTTTGGATCCCCTTAGCGACTTTTTTCTAAAATTGAGTAGTGACAAATCTGGTGACTTTTTCTGGTGTTACTGGAGACGACTTTTTGACCTGAAAGCACGTACTGCCAGAGTGCCTATTTTATCCAGACAAAGGAGGATGGTTGGAATTGTGAGATTAAAAAAACAATAATTGCTAAAAGAAATTTAATTTGTAGTTCTAAATATATTCTGAATGCTTTTAGGGTGTTTTTTTACTCACGTTATGTTTCTTCCACAATGTTATTTCTCTCTCCTACACCGTCTATTACAATTACATAGGCATGACCAACTATGCCAATTAGGCGATGACGACTTCTAGCGACTTTTAGGGCAGGTCCTTCAAAGACCGAGCGCACCGGAGGTACGAGGCCTTCAGATTTGCGTCACCAGCTGTCTCGGTGGAGTTGAATAAACTCAGCCATCTGCTCCTCGCTCACTAAAATATAAAGGACATTGAAGTAAATTCTCGACCATCTCACGCTTCTGTTTAATCTGTTTTCTGTTTGACGTTTATTCAGTTGAGTGAAAACTATAACTTTAATCTCAGCCAAACTGATTTACTCATGAACAAATAAAACACTGAAAAAAGCCAAACACAACATTTTTTAAGTTATCTAAGTGACTTAAATATTGTGTTTAACCTGAGTAGCGAAAGACTGCGGGAGGTCTGAAAACGATGTGACGGGAATTCGCTATTCTCCCCGGCTCTTGTGAGCCTCAACCTCCCTGTCAGCTTCGAGCTGGTGGGTAACAGACGTCTCCGAAAACGTCGGAGTAGTTTTGTAAATATGTGGTGTCTGGGTAAACCGAGCAGATATTTGAAGTTTACACAGCTACATTCTCACCTGAAAATATGTTAGAAATTTATTTTGTGATCCAGAAAGAGTAATAAGAGTAATATTCAAACTTAGTAGCTGCCGCCATTGTTGAAAACTGTAATTGGCTGGGCCGCGCTACGAATTCTGGGATAGGTTGGGTGTTACATCCCCCAGGTGGATGTTTCTTATACATGAATACAAATGGATGGATGACAAACTGAGTACATTTTTCAGCGTAACTTTATGGATGGATATATGTGATGAATGACTGTACAAGGAATAGATACAGTATGTTAATCCTTTGTCCCTGTCACCTTGTTTGCAGCCTTTCTGCCCTTTTGTGGATAACAAAAATTAATTATTGCCTTTAAAGAGGACAAAAAAGCAAAACACCTGATTGGTGCAAGAAAATACTACTCTGAGTGAAAAGATTTTAAAGATTATTAATAATGGATTGCATTTATATAGCGCTTTTCGAGAACCTCAAAGCACTGTACAATTCCACTATTCATTCACTCTCGCATTCACACACTGGTGGAGGCAGCTACAGTTGTAGCCACAGCTGCCTGGAGCAGACTGACAGAAGCGAGGCTGCCATATCATGCCATCGGCCCCTCTGGCCATCACCAGTAGGGGGTGGGTGAAGTGTCTTGCCCAAGGACACAACGACCGAGACTGTCCAAGCTGGGGCTCGAACCGGCAACCTTCCAATTACGAGACGAACTGCCAACTCTTGAGCCACGATCGCCCCCGACATTGCACAGACATTGCACCTTTACCCCAATTTCAGCCTGTCCATATATGTTACATTAGTCCCAGAAGTTCTAATGAATTGACATGTTTTTATTTATATATATATTTTTTTGCATTTGCAAATTTTAAAACTTGTAAATGAAATGTACCTCTGTCAGCGGGAATGTACAACTAAATATTCGGGGGATTCGTCCATGCCTGTCAGCTTTGATCCCAGCAGAATTAATCCTCACGTAATTAAAAACTCGTTAGCAGACAGACGTCTGGTCTTGTCTGGAGGAAAGGCTATTTGTATTTCGATAGTCGCGGTGTCAGTTTGGCAGCAAAAGGACATCTTAAAAGGAAACGATTAACTGGTTAGCTGAAATGAAAAAGACATGGATGTTTTTTTTAATTCCTTCTGGCAGCTTTGTGGGGACCACTCTTGTGGCAGATGTAACCTATCCCTGTACAGCGTTGCCTTGTGCGTCTCTGCCTGATGAACAGCGGACTATTCACAACTTTAGTTTAATATACTATGAAAAGACTTTAATAGTTGTAAATGTGTAGTCGCTTGTACCTCAGGAAAGATAATTGCCACAGAGATTGCAGAGAATTACTGGATCCACCTCTTGGACCAAACCTCTAATGACGAAGGATAATGAGCTCTTTCACCTTGGCCCACAAATTTCCTTCATTTAAAACCAGTAATCGTTCCAAATCTGGAATCGTTTGCTCTGTGAGGATAATAATAGTCTTTGATACTTGTTATTCATCTGGGGGGGATTAAAGAGATAATGTGATTGACTTTGATCGTTTGGTGTCCAGAGTTTTGTTTGGACACCACAGGACAGTGTGAAGACGGATAACGGTCCATATTTGGGGAGTTCAGTGCTTCGAGAAAAGCTCAACACGTGGAGCTGCTTTTGCATTAAACCACCAGTGATGCAGTTCAAAGCCAGGCACTTTAACACCTAGAATTTAAATGTCAAGAAAGGTTTTTCCGCCTCTAATAGCTGCATGGTTTGCAGCATGAGGCCGCTTGCTAATGTCCATCATCCTCCAGCTATACGGACTGGTGCTCTAAGTGCACAGTTTAAAAGTCGACTTATGGCAAAGAATTTCTCATCACTGAAGTGTAAAAATAGATTAGGATTTAATCAGAAGACAACTGCATGCAAATCATTTTCCCTTGAAGTGCTTTGCCACTCAAGGGACTGAAAATGAAGGAGATTTGGGTTAGACTCCTTATGGCGGGCATTTCACTCCTCTGAGATTTTCCCGTTTTTTTTCCCTGTCTTTTTCTCTTTCTGCCACACACAAAACTACAGCAACTCCATTCACTGCTTAAAATGACCCCATTCATTGTTAAAAACAAATGTACGACTCAGTGTGGTGTAAAATCAGTGTTCCAAAGGTTTCGAGGTTGTATTACTGAAAGTTGAGGCACACATGAAAAGCCCAGTGGGCCTGTACCTGTAGAATATCATTACTGTTAAAGATGCACATTTGTGTGGGGGCTGTATTAGTGGAGCAGTATAAATCAGTTTGACATGATGAAGCACTGTGGAAATGTGGTCAGTACTGTCATGGTTACTCTGCGGCCTTCAGTTGAAAGATCTTTTTTTCCCTCCAAACTGGACCATTATTTTGAAATGCTGCACACATGGCTGCTTATAACTATAAACATTCTTCATTCAGTGGCGACCGTGGCTCAGGGGGTTGGGAATCGCATCTGTAACCGGAAGGTCGCCGGTTCGATCCCTGGGCTCTCTGTCCTGGTCGTTGTGTCCTTGGGCAAGACACTTTACCCTACTTGCCTACTGGTATTGTAAAGCGCTTTGGGTGCCTAGCAAAGCGCTATATAAATCCAATCCATTATTATTATTCAACAAAGTAGAGCATGGGAAATTTGAACATCTTGAGAATTACAAGAATTCTTCTGGATATTAAAATTTTGCCAGCAAGTGCCTCTCATCACTGCTGAGTTGGACTTCCAACCTGCAACTTTTGATTTATTGTCTGCTGTCACTGCTCTTATAAGCATTGCTTTATCAGGAAAACCTCTCCAATGAATTCACTGTATTTTATTTAGTTTTATTTATTTACTCTACAGCATTACAGTGAGAAACCCATTGATCAAAAGATCCTTTGTTAGCAGCGCTTAGTGATGGTGAGGGAAGAACTCCTCTTTGACAGGAAGAAACTTCCAGCAGAACCAGATCCAGTGAGGAGCAGCCAGGAGTGGCTGCAGCTCTGGAGGTAGAGCAGGTCATCTACTCGTTGGTGGTTCAATCCCTGGCTGCCCCAGTCTGCATGCCAAATATGGGGTGAGATACTAACCCCAAGTTGCTGTCCGATGCATCCATTGGAGTATGAATGTGTGTGAATGATAGGAAGCACTTAAAAAGCATGCTTGTGTGAATGTGTGAATGCAGCATGTTGTATAAAGTGAGTGCTCTGGGAGACTAGAAAAGCGCTATTTAAGAATCAGTCCATTTACCATCTGATGAAACTGGTTTGGAGATGAGGAAAAGTGATGTCATTAGAAGGATAATCTGTCAGGAGTTTAAAAAAAAGAAAAACAAATTGAAAACGAAAAATTCATTATTTACATTCGCAAAACAAAACATAGAACCGTATAAACTGTAGTTCCTGGGATCATTGTGCTGTTGCATGACCCAGTTTGCCCCAAGCTTTATTTCTCGGACAGATGGCGAACATGGTCGACTTGATGACTGCAAGGTAACGAGGTGCTGTGGGTGTAAAACAAGCCTATATCATCACACCTCCACCACCATGCTTGGTATGAAGTCGTAAAGTCTCTCTGGTAATCCTTCCTGACAAGGCATAATGGCTTTGTTAGGAAGGATTGGCTGATGCTATTAATTACTAGTTATTAGCATTAGCTAGTTATTAGCATTAGCTAGCATTAGCTAATAACTCCAAAAATACATCATATGAAAGAGGCATGGCACATGAAGTATTTTCAAATCTACTGTATAGGATATATTGTTTAGGGGAAATCATGAGAACATGTCCAGGTACAACCTGAGATGCTAGCAAACAAAGAAGTTATTGCTGATAGAGTTTTCCCCCCTCAGTTGTAAAATGTTTTTAGGGTACTGTATAGTCACCCTGCTGCACAAATAACTGGAGAATGAGGTGGCGTAGGATTTTCAAATGATATCGTAAGTATCTACTAAAAATCTTGGACGAGTTTGAATCTCGATGACTTTGAGGTTAAGTTTCTGAAAATCTTATGCACATGCTAACTGGAGAAAGATGAGGGTTAGCATTGGCAGCTGTTTAGTTATTTACCATTCACTGTGCAACATTTTGCAGGCAGTTTGTTAAAACCATCAAAAAACATCAAGAAACCTGCATTTTGAAAATGTTATAACAAGGAACTGCACAGTCATCAGATATACAGTATGACAGATATAATTAGATTCTGTGAGATCATCATTCATTAAAGCCTTGTAAATAGCATTGATGTCTTCAGGGGAAAAACATGTCTGTTTGTGCACAACATAATTGCAACAACATTACTCAGAACAGGGTTCGTGATGAACAAATAAACAGACCTGTGTAGACTGTTGAAGATAACAGCAATGGACGTCATGGCACACAGCAAATGAGGCATAGAAGAGCAAATGGGTAGTAAATGAATAAATGTTTTGGCTGCAGGAGGAAATATTTTTGAAACAACTTTAGTGCATTAAAACTGGTTGCAAAGTTTCATATTTGAACACCCCCCCCCCCCCCCCCCATGATGTTAAAAGATTTGAAACTTCTGCTCACAGCTACTTTTTACCAGGGATTCCACAAAACATCATTACGATCCAGATGTCTGTCGTGTTCTGGCCTATATCTCAGTGTTGGAAATCTGGTCGCTGGTCCAGGCCCCCCCTCCTGAGAGGCTCCTCTGAGAGTGAAGGTCTATTTCCAGTGTGCCTATTTTTACAGTGCCTGTCTCAAAAGAGAGGCAAAATGAAGAAAAATCTTCCTAGCAATCAGGCCAGGAAAGTGAAGGCTTGGTGGGAAAACAGCTTTTTAAACTCAGCAGCATTGCAACAGTTCCCAGAGTCACCTAATCAATGCAGCATCCCTTCTCTTATTTATCTAACCATAGAAAAATCTAAACTAAATGCCAAGCAGTGTTGTCTGTAAACGCCTGCACAAGTGACAATTAGCATGTAGTCAGGATGTCAGGATAAACAGAGCACTAGCAAGAGAATAGCAGGGACACACTGATGTGCACAGACTCAGGTGAACATGGTAAAAAGAGCACTTTCTGCCTTGGTCACCAGAGGACTATATCTTAAGCGCCCTTAAGCGTAAATTCCAAACACTGTAACTCATTAGGGTCTATTTTACAGAACCAGGTGATGCATGTGCTGGAGACAGTTCTAAACTAAACAGTACACTACTTCCGTTTCAACAACAAACTAAGTAATAAGAGCTTTTCTAAATGATCCCAACCATATTTTCTTCATTTTATAAAATGTTTTTATATCATTGAGCACCGTAAATGCCCATAAATATGGAAAAAAATACTGGGACACAACAATAAAGTTGAAAAAGTTGATTTGCAGTTGAAAAAAAATTAGTAGTAGCACTGTAATACTCAGAGATGGAGGAGAGGAAGAGAGAGCGGGCAATACAGTTATCTGCTTTATTACAAATATCATATCACACGGTACTTTTTAAATTTAAATCAGAAAAACTGAAAAAAGTCTCAGGTTCGAACCTGAGACTTGAGAATTACCTGAGAATTATTTTATACAGGCATCCAGTCAAAATTAGCTGCTATCTACTTTCTGAGGAAAACTTAATAGAAAGAGTTTCTGGCTTAGAGATGACACTTGCACATTAGAAGAAGGATCCTTTTACAGAAACTGAAGTCATCGATGTCCTGGCTCAGGAGCAGTCTTTTTTCCCTGCAGTTGAAGTCTCTAACAGGCTGCTTCAGGCTACTCCGGCTAAAATTCCTGGAGGGTGCTGAAGCGGTCTGTTTGGTAAGTTTTCAAACAAACTCGGCTTAGTTTAGGTGTGAATGTCTTTCTACAAGGAAAAGACAAATTACAAGAAATCCAGCAAAGCTATTGGTAGGACTTGCACATAGTATCATTCATTGGCTGTATTTTTAGACTTTTGGAAAGGCCCATAATGTTGGTATCAAGCTAATGAAACACCCCCCCAAACTGGCACCAAACTGCTCCCATGACACGCTGCCTGCCGAGATTAAAATGATGACACGGTTACCATAGTGACATGCTAAGTTTGTCCTTGTGTGTGTGTGCATGCGTGTTGTTTCAATGATAGCAAGGTTATGTGTTGTCACCCTGTTTCTGTCGCAGTTATCATAGCTCAGCAAAATGGCTCAGTAAAGTGTTGTGGCTACATCTGCTGCTGGTGGTAGGGGGCTTTGGCTGCTGCGGAGACGACTGAGGAAGCGAAGCATGAGCAGACTGGGACCGTGTTTTCCATTATTTCCTCCACGAGGATGTGCTGTGAGCCCCATCCAGACAACTAGGCACTGTTCATTTTTCAAAGAATAAATTGTCATTAAAGAGAGTCAGCCCAATACAAGTGTATGAAATTTGCGATTCCGATGTGATTTTCGATGAAATGTTCACATCTTAACTGTTTACTTGCTTTTTTTGCGTGCAGCACCAGTAATTTATTCAGGAAAACCACACTTGCATACATGCACAGAAACATGCGCTCACACACGCACTCAAACATCACTCGCTGTAGGGCAAACATTCTCCCACCAACATTTATGCTCTTTTTGTATCTCCCCCCGGCCACATCCCCCTGCAGACAGATCCAGTCATCACCAGGAATTTTCTATAAATGTGTGATCGCCTCATTTCCATCTGTTTATAAAAAAATAAAAATTCCTCCACCCACAACAGCGTTTCTCCTTTGCTTGCTAGATACAGTATGTTTATGTGTCTGTTTATATATTAAATATTTAAAAAAATATTTCAATTTAAAAAAAGGGATAAAGTGTGTTAAAAATTGAAAAAAGAGAAGTTTATGTAACTGTGCTATCTTCAGTTCTATTTAGCAGAATGGATTTTGAACATTTTTAAGAGAATCAGGTGGTGATATTTTCCACATTTGTGCTTTGCTTTAATTGTCATACACAACAGGAAGTAGTCTGCTTCAGACACATTCAGACTATAAGACTGCTTGTTTGGATAGAGTGTACAGATGGCAGTTATCATAAAACCTGGCTAATAACAACTAACGTCACTTGACATTTGCATTTTTTACATGCACCTGTGTCGGGTAAAGCAAAGCAGAAATCAAACCTGCCTCTTTAAAGGATGCTTCTGCTAAGCTTCAAGTTTTAACCTGGAATGATTCATATATATCCTCCTTTCTGGTTTGCAATTTAATGACAGGTCTGTCCCCTTTGAGTTAAGCCAGGTCAAATTTTAGTGGCAATGTCAGTAGATTGCAACTGAATTCTGCTTTCTTACCCCTTCCAAGTGCAAAATGTTTTTTTGGTAGCTGCTGTAGGACAGATCAGCTTTTAATCAGATGACAGATCAAAAACAGAGTATCCTCCATAATGACCAAAGTTGAGCTTGTTTCTTTGTCTGTTTGTGTATAAAACTATATTTTAACATATCTAAATATCAGCACCTGGCAATAAATCACAAAAAACAGATATGTGTTAAATAAATATTTTGCAGCATTTTATGTTTTTACCTTTGAGTCAACTCAAAAGCTCTGGCTGCCATTTATCTGTAGTGAATGTAGGCCATCAGTCTACTGTTTACCTCAGCTGTCTTCAAATCTCTTTATTCCAGAGGAAGCTGTAAAACTTTGTGAAAGGAGTCCAGTAAAGGTTGTTGACTGAGGAAAGTTCACTCCTGTCTGACAAAAGCGATAATGAGGTGAGTTGTTGAAGATATCCTGATCTTTTCTGTTGGTAAGTGGTACTGTTTTTGTTGCTGTTAGCCTCTGTTAGCTGCTGTTAGTGAAACCTTGAATGTAATCAAACTGTTAATCAGAGTAAAAGTGTGACTTTCAGGACACTCATGGCTAACATTAGCAACTATATTGTTAGCTTATAACCAGAAGCTGTTGTTGTTTAGCCAATTTGTTGTTGGGAGAAGGGAGGGCCATATCTTTATCATCAGATGTGAAGAGAGGTACATTTCAGTAGGATTTTAATGTTTGTTCAGTTCAAGTCTAACAAAAAATTGAGCCTAAATACACCTAGAGCATTGTACGTTTGTTACCTGCGAGTTTTTATGGATTTTTGGCAGTTCTGGAAACGTGTTGTAACAGTTGCTGTTGTAATGCAGTGTACCGCCGCATGGTGGCGCCTCCTGTCTCATGACTGGTGTACTACCCCCTTTTTGTTCTTCTTCGCACCATCTCTGTAATGGGTTCTTCCATGTGTACAAGGACTAGTGTGCTCTCAAGTAATGTGTGGTAGAGGTAACACTTAAATTTTTGATATTTTAAATAAATGAGTTCTTGTGGAAAGTTAGAAGCTGTTGCTCATTCCCTATCCATCTGCACACCTCCACAGCTAGCTTCATCTCCACATTACAGTGTCACTGTCTTTATCCCATTATTCATTCATCCACTACATATGGTTTCCAGATTGTATTTAGGCAAAGGCATTTAATATGGACCTAGGCCAGCCAAACATCCAGTTTTGTTTTTAATGCTGTTTTTAATGCTCATTCAAAATCAACAGGCTCCTCTCTTTGCCTGCAGTCTGCATGCTGTCGCAATACAGCTACACCTCCAATTCGCTATACAAGGCAACATGCATACCTGGAGGTAAAGTAGGGAGATAAGTGATAATGTTGTAAGAGAGAGGCCTGCACCACTAAGGCAAAAGAGAACAAGAAAGTCCAACTAGAGAAACTTAAGTAATAATGTCCAAGGATGAAGCCAGAAAAGAGGCAGCTCTCCATAGCAATTCCACAGATGTGATAGCCAATCACATAATTATATGAATAAAATAAACAAAAAGTGACACTTGGGTAAAAATAATTGGTTGCTGAATATCATTTGCCCTGAAACACCCACTGTGGCTCAAGCAGAGGAAAAGGAGCAACTGTTGGCCCAAGATAAGAAATTCACAGCAAAGAAAAACAAACACGAAATACTACAGATTCTTCAGCACTTGTTGGGATAGTGCCAAAAAATGTTATGACAGAGATGACATAAGGCATTTTAGTGAGAGATAATTTAAGACTGAAAACTGAGCTTTTTAAAAACTCTTTCCAGGGTTAACAATTTCAGAGACTGCTTTTACATGGGGAAGAAATAGCAAAGATTTTGTTTTGCAGCGTTAAAGACCTGCTTCTTTAGCTCCTTCTTTATTATTAGACTGTGCAGAATATTTGCATGGTTTCTGATTGGCTAGCTTTTCAACAGCCCTTGACTTAATATTTTTTGTATTTTGATGTGGCCTTAAAAAAAGGTTGAAAACTTCTGTGTCTCTGCCACTGTGGCCCCAACACACATACAGTCAGTACACCACCTTTACTGTGCTTACTTTCTTTATTACTCATTTTGTTTTGTTAAAGGTGTTTTTCCAGACAATGTCAGCTCACTCAGTTCATCGCATCATTCTCCTGGTCCCAGCGCACTACTGCATAAAGAGGAGAGACATAATTAGACAATGCCTGACAGCTGTGCCAGCCAGCCTCTCCTGGCACTGCCCCCTGAAACCTCTGCTCCACCCCTTCACTGCAGCTGAATCAAAACCATCCCTCACCATCGCACTATAGTTTGAAAAATACCTGTGGACCAAAAACTATAAAAATGTTAGTGTTTTGTAGTCATTGGTGTGAAAGTAGTGTGAATCAAGCAGCAACCTACAGGGCAGAAAAATGAAGCCAACTCAAAACTGCTAAATACTGGGGATCCTTGAAGCCCACAAGGCTGCCTCCAAACGTGAGGCAAACCTCAAACAGTCCCATGTTAAATTCCAAACTTTATAGCAGAAATAGGCATGCAAGTGTGCGACAGTGTGCGACATCAGGTTATAATCATCTGGGCAACACTTATTGATTATTTGATGATAGACAGAAACAAAACCAACAAAATAAAAAGAGATGTTTCATGAAACACTTTTGACTTGAAAATAAAGATAGCCTTACTGCTCGCCTCTCTGTCTGACTTTCACTTGCTTGAATAGCACAGACATAAACTTCACGTAAGTGTGTCAGAGCAGCGAAGTGTTGAAAAAGAGGGAAATTTGCCATCTGTATATCACAGGGCACTCAAGTGTTGTCAAGTACTTGTATGTAATGTGTGGGCAGGCTTACTGAAGTAGATAAGAGGACGCCGGGGCAGTGCAGAGCAAAAAATGACTCCCAATCACTCAGAGTCACAAGTGGATAATGGCTCAGGATGATGCCTCCTTTGCATTTGGATGGGACGACTTCATTTGTCATGATTGTGGACAGCAATGACAGAAGAAAGAGCACTTCATAAGACATGAAACATTGGGCCGCTGTATTCTGAGTGCTTCTCTGAATATATCTTGTTCTTGCCGGACGATTTAGTGCCTCAGGATCTTTTTTTTTCTTTATGCAGCTTTACTGTTCATTTCTACAAAGTGTTAATAAAGATAGGAACTGCCCAAGAGCAATATGAGCTGTGAGGTGGGAACTTGAACCTTGAAAGTAAGAATTTATGTCAATATTCTTTCTTAAAAATGGATGAGTGGAAAATGCAGTTTATTTTTACAGGCTTGCATGTCAGTGAAGATGTCATACCATGCTGTTTGAACCCTGAGGGCAGACTCTCTTTTTGGCTCCACCTCCGCCTCTGCAGGGAGGTCAGAGATCATTGACGGCTACCGTAACGGCATCCGCATCCTCCAGATGAAGAGCGAGCATCTTCACTGATGTTTGCTTGAGCGCATACAAAATCAAACTGGGGTTTCCAAGCAGTGTGCGGAGCTTCAAGCTACAGTCTGAGTGGATAAATTCACCCGTGATCAGTGTGAGCTGTGAGAGTTTAACATGAGACAAATGGAGTGCGAAGCAGTTTGGACATTAAGTTGCATAAATGTATCTTAGAAGGAGAGCTGCACTGGAGCCTAACTTCATGACTTTTGCACCAGGAAGCTCTGTGTCAGGAGACGTGACGGACAGATCACACGGTGGGAGGGGCTTGTCCACACTTTATCCAAACTAGGGTCTGAATCTGTATCAGTTTATCAAGAAAAAAATAATTCATGACTTTATGGCCACACTGGGAATTTAGGTTCACATCAGGGCTGCAAGTAGTTTATTTACAGCCTTAAATTAACCCCCCAAAAGTTTAACAGCTTTGATAGCATTGTTGAATGTCCCATGTGACCTCAGTACATATAATTTTGTCAACATAAAAGGGTCAAGAAAATAGACAAAAATGGAACTTGTGTAGCTGATATACAGTTGCGCTCAGACATTTACATACACTCAACATGGGTATGACGAGTGTATGTAATTTTTGACGCATTGCAACAATCGTTATTATGGCATAGCTTCAGTAGGCGGAGTCTTTCCATCCCAAGAATGTGCTGCTGTATTCTCTCCTCCTTGTGATGAAAACCTTACGCTTGTAACAGGCTGACGCAGTCAACTTCTCGTTCCCAGGACTTGTATGACCAGATAGTGTAGAGCCAAGGAGACCTGGCTTATTATTGCCAAATAAATGCCTATTGTTCTACCTACCTGACTAACGAGTTGTCCGGTTAAATTGCCAGCTGCACACCTGCTAGACCTGCTAGCTGCTCCTCCCTCGCCAGACCTCCGTTACGAGATCTGAATAACTTGCATACAATTGCTTGAACTCATGATCTTGGAATCGACGATTGTTCAGAAACTGCTCCAAGAGACCTCCTTTGGACTTCCCCATTCTTCTGAGTAATGGTCAATTCAATGAGTGCTGTCAAATAAATCCTTTCTATGTTGGCAAAGAGAAACTACCATTACTAATGAGAAGTAAAAAGGCCTTGGACTTTTCATCTTTAAATACATTGTAGAACCTCCAGCACAACTTTTATTAATAGATTTAAGTAAGTGTATATATCTGTATGTATACAGGGTGGGCCATTTATATGGATACACCGTAATAAAATGGGAATGGTTGGTGATATTAAAGTCCTGTTTGTGGCACATTAGTATTTGTGAGGGGGCAAACTCCTCAAGATGGGTGGATCGAAATTGTGTTGATATCTGGTGAACGCAGTAATCGGGTCATTGCAGCATATTTCAATGCAAGACACCCTACGAGACCACCCATCTCCCATGCTACAGTTAGCAAACTGGGGTCTGGAGTGTGGGGCCTCCCTGCTGCTGCGGAGTCGGGGCGGTCTGCTTCTCCCCACCGCAGGGAAAAGGGTAACACCACCTGGGTCTGGGTGCAGTTCCCCCCTCCAGGGGCAAAGGTATCTAGACCCGGTTCTTAGAGTACACTTGGGTAGTGTGATCGTGTGTACAGTGTATCTCTATGTCTGTCTCCACGTTGGTTGAGTGTGGAGTAAGTGCATATGAGAGCATGAGGGTGGGAATGGATGTTTGTATCTGTGTGTGCCCGTATGTCTGTGTCTATATGTCAGGTTGGGTATCAGACGCCACCTCTCTGGGGACATCTCAGGCCCTCCAAGGTTTGGAGGCCTATCTCCCCCCACCACCACTTCCCCTGCCGGTGGCAAACGCCCTCAGACATCGGTGCGTTGGTGGTTCTTTGCGTCCGGGGGTGGGCGCCTGGGTACACACCGGCTCACTCCTTGGTGGCTGCTTATCGGGGCCTGGAGCCTGGGGCTCGCTCAGGCCACCTCGGGGGTGGGGTGCCCTCGGCCTCTCGGCCTGGGGCTTGGTCACTCTGGCGCAGCTGGCTGCCGGCGGAGCTCACGGGTGCGTCACTGCAACCCCCCCTGGCTTCTGCTCCGCGGCTGCTGAGTGACCCCTCATCTGGGACTCTCCTCAGCTCTTACTGGGACAGTGGCGCGGCTGCCCCTCTGTTGGTCTTCCTTGGTCTCTTGTGTTCTGGGGGCCTCTGGATGTCTGGAGTCTTGATCTCCTCCATACCTGCTTCATGCCCTGGTGGACGGGGCAGTGGCCCCCCCACACCCTCTAGCAGATCATTACATGAAGGAACCTTTTAAAAAACAAAAAACAAGCGCGTCCATGCTCACAGGTGTACACACGGCTGCTCACACACACAAACTACACCCTTTTTGGCTCCTACCTCAAAGCACACTGTGCGCTGTCGATCTTACGTGCTGCACAATAATGTTTAATATTTAGTATTTACTGTCATATTCCCATATATCATCGTGATGTTGTTTATTGTATTGCTCTCATTTTCTTCTGCTTGTTTTCTTTTTTCTTTCTCAACAGGTGATCCAGGTGATTGATATATGCATTTTTTTTTTGTCTGCTTATTTAGTTGGTTTTTGGGGTTTTTTTTCCCTTTATCCCCATCACTCTTCTCCACCTCTTCCTTTCTCCCTTTTCTTTTCCTCATTCAAGTCTGTCCCGTATCTAGCAAGTGAAAATAAAATAAATAAATAAAAAAAATAAACAATAAAAGATTAATCAAATAGACCATTATGGCAAGGCTGGGATGGTCAATTTGGTAAAGTAAATCCGTTGGGCATCTTTCTTCGCCTTTAGACAATAATTCTGATGGCAAAAGAGCCAAACGGGACAGGCAAAAAGAAAAAAAAAAAAAAAAAAGCAAACTGTTTGCTAAGTTTCGTGAAACTGGTTCAGTGTTGGATTTGCCAAAATGTGGATGCAAGAAAACTGTCACAAATGAAGAAACATCAGGGGCTGTCCTAGCTTCTTTCAGCAAGAGCCCACAGCGTAGCGGTCGCCGCATGTCACTGGAGAGTGGCATTATCCGAACATCCCTTCGGCGGATATTAGCTACTCAAAGCCCCAAATTACCATGACATTCGTTACCCATGTATGTAAACAGCTGTACCATTTGGTGCTACACTCATTCACTACATTCATGTGAAAAAGAAAGTCTTCACAGGACTCCACATGGCAGGTTGTGGCATTGTATTAACAACCCCCTGAATGCTTCAGACCAGAGCACTGACAAAAGCCCTGTCTTTATATAGGTGCTCACACTTACTGATGATCAGTGAGTCAAGTGCATTTGATTAGCACATATGCTCTTAATTCCATGGACATGGGAAGGGTGTCTCTAGTTTTACACAGTTCTGACATGAGCTTTCTTTTCTTATGCGCACAACAGTTAGTGCAAAGGTAACAAAACACATTCTTATGTAAACTCAAGATAATCAATCTGTATTTTTTGAACATGACTCAACTCAATAATTGTGGGAAATTTCAATAAAAGTAAAATTAAAAGATTTTGGATTATGTACTATATAAAGGCGCAATATATTCTAGCCCTCTAGTGTGAAAATAGATGTATGTAATCCAATAAATCACAAATTAACGGCTAGATTTGGCACCAAAACCTCGAGTTTAAAAAGAAAGTATTCACCACTCTTTCTACAGTTCCTTTCTGTAACGAATATTCACATTTTCAAAGCTGTATTAATCAATATTCCCTGTTGACAGCTGCTAATTATGCTAAATGTAACAATATAATCAGCAATCTTAGCCACTCTTCATTTTTTTTCCTGGTAGGTGCACAGCACCAAACAGCAGACTAACCAAGAAACATGTGAATATAAATTAGGATTTAAAGTGCCCGTGGATGCTGGATGTCTAAATAGAAAGATGTTCAACATAACAATTTGATCTTCCATTGTTCGGTGGGACAGATGTGAGTGACAGTCTCTGTTTAACATGTGTGGCTGACGAGTAGAAAGTAAAGTTGAGAGTATTCTCTCCTGCTGTGTTGGTGTTGATTAAAGAAGATGATTTGAAGAGAAACTGTAGCCCACTTAACACCCACAGCTCAGAGACTCTGAATAACACTACTAACAAAGGAATCAGGGTTATGTCAATAGATAAACTTAAAAGTAAAGTAGCCACACATGTTTATATTATTCAGTACTGATCAGAGTCAAGAAGACATGTTAAATTATGAGGCACTATTTAATTTCTTTGCTTTTATTTTTAAAGGTGTGTATTCTGTATGTGTGTGTGTATAGTACTGTACTGTAAGTGGTGATTCGCTTTCAGATTATTGGTAATTTGTGGATCGTTAAGCTGAAATAACTGTTGTAGAAATGAATTACTGTTGAAGTAAAGCAGTGACATAAGCGCTCGTTCTCCGGTGTCTCATTTTCAGTCAGCCTGTGTCTCTCCAGTAGCATTTGTTTGGAGTTGAAGATCTCACGTTGGGTTTTTACAGGGAGGGTTGGTGGCGGCGTGATTTCCCAACAGCTTGACTCGTGGTTCTGACTCATTAGCTTCCTGCACTGCCACAATGAGCCTCATCAATCGTAACCCCCAGCGCAAAAGAGCTACTTTCTCTCTACCTGGCCTTTATGGTTCTCTTTGCTCAGTAACACAACCAGGAAGCTGTGCGGCTTTTCTAGGACGTAAATGCATAAAGGGATATAAATAACTCAGAAAGGAGTTTTTAATATAAATACAGTCAGAGATAGAGTGATGTACAGTGCTCAACAAATGAATCAGACCATGTCCCAGTGTTAGGGTTTTGTCACAGATGTGATAAATTAACAGTGTTGATAATAATCAAAATCATTGTTAAGAAAAAAGCTGAAAAAGAAAATCACATTATTTATTCATTTTTTATTAAGATATCAAATTACATTTCATGCCACCAGAATAGATGCCAATCTTTGAAATCTGAAACCCAAAAATGGAAACAGTGGCATGAAAGCTTATGTCGCTTTTATGATTATATAAAAAGACATAAAAAGCTCCACTGAAAGCTAAAATACCAACATTAAAAAAAGCGTTTAACAACCTTAATAAAGAGATTTGTTTACACTGACTGACCTTTTTTGTTTACAGTGTGTGTGTGTGTGTGTGTGTGGGGGGGGGGGGGGGGGGGTTCTTCAGTTTCTTTTCGATGCCACTGCTTTTCAATTTAAAAAGGTCTTTTTTACACTTACGCATTTTTCTCTAGAAGCTTCAGATGAAAGGACAGCGGGACTTCCTGTCATTGCCCCAGGCCTTTTCCATTAGAATAATTTTACTGCACCAATGAAAACACTAGGCTACCCCCAGCTTCTGGCTCATAGG
The DNA here is from genome assembly GCF_057381845.1 of Rhamphochromis longiceps. Classification (NCBI taxonomy): domain Eukaryota; kingdom Metazoa; phylum Chordata; class Actinopteri; order Cichliformes; family Cichlidae; genus Rhamphochromis; species Rhamphochromis longiceps. The sequence continues at coordinate 24,936,356 of NC_140558.1, forward strand.
GGGAGTGCATCGCAAGGACGTCAGCTAGCTAATGCAACCTAGCTAACATTTCCTCTCTAGCTAGTTAAGAGTGAAGCAAGTGACAAGAGGAAAGGACAAAAAATCTTTACATGCTGTTTAGGAGTTTACGACGCTGTTTAGTTGGATCTGAACTTGAAACATTGTTGTTGAGTTGCTGAGTTAAGATGGCCGCTAGTAGGTAGTACCTGTGAAACCCCGCCTCTCGGTCTCAACTATTAGCCCTTCCCACTGAAACTGGGATGCTGCTACATCAAAAAGAAACTGTAAAAATGTCTATCAATCATGCGGTTTTCACCAAAGGGGAAATTAGTTATAGAGACAAGTGTCTTAGTAACAGGCTGCAAACATGGATATTTCTGCTGTTAATTTGTTCCTTTTAACCAAGGAGTCTGTGGGGACTACCTCGCTTGTGGCTCTGGCCTCAAGTAGCCATTTGTGAAACTGCAGTTTTCAGCTCATGTGGTCAGGCTTCATTTTTCAGTGGCTGATGCTCCCGCTTGATTTCCACACATGAAGTCAGCTGAAATCCAACCAGAGATGAGAGCGAGCTGAGGAGGTGAGGAAGAGACACACAAAAATTAGACATCCTTGCCTCGCAGCGTTCATTTTAAAGCAAAGTCAATTAAATATGACGTTTGGCACAGCTGCATCATCTGTCAGTTGTTTTGTTACAGCCGACTGCTGTATGTTATGATTTCAGATGCCAGAAGAGCATAACAGTCCTCATGACAACTTTTATTTTTAGAAGTACTTTAATTAAATTCACAATGAAACTCAGTCTCTCGTTCTCTCTCTCTCTCTCTCTCTCTCTCTCTCACACACACACACACACACACACACACACACACACACACACACACACACACACACACACACACACACACACGCACAGCAAAAAGCAGAATCATTTTAAATAACTGAAATAAATTATGAATACACGGAAACATTGTGTACAATGCCTCTTTTATCTATGACGTATAAAAGCACTTCCACGGAGAATACAACTCAAATACAGCTCCTCTATTCTCAATCGACTGTCCTCCAGATCCATTTTATGAATTGAAACATGCTTCAGCATGGTGCAGAGAAATTGCTGTCTGGAGCACAGGCATGAGGATGGGGGGACAGAGGAGCCAAGGAGGTACAAGGCAGAGAAACGACAAAATACTCGATACACACCAGAGAGTGAAGGCCAATAAGGGACAGGTAGACTCAGACGCTAGGGAGGGTGGGAAAAGAACAAAACAGGAAAGTAAAAGCCATGTGAGGAGCCTTCAAAATAAAACAGGAAGTGAAATTGAGACAGTAAAGAGGAGAAAGGAAAGCAAATCAAGGAGAAGAAACGAGGTAATAACTGTCTAACCGATCATGTTCTCTGTAATGCAGAGAACATGATATGAGTAATAATGGTCATATAAGTTCTTATGGAGTGAAAGTGATTTTTTTGTGGTGCTTTACATGTTGATACCATGTAACAGTGACGTGCTAAGTAAGTAAATGTCACTTTCCACTGTAAGAAAAGAGCACAGAATTACTGTATGATCTCACCACTCTGGCAGATTAAGTGAAACACAGTGAAGACAGCAGTCTTTCACATGTGCTGAGCTTGAGTTAACAAGCCCTGCCGCAGCAGCTGTAGGTGTGTGTGTGCATGTGTGTGTGTGTGTGTGTGCGCGCGCGTGTCATCGGGCTGGGACTCTCTGATGGCTGCCAGCAGGCCCTGCACGGCTCCTACAGGAGGTAATGTAATGACCCTCTGTTGGCATGCCCCTCAACCCGCTTTCAACACACACACACTGACCAACAATCAGAGCCTCATTGCTCCTCCTCTACCCTCCTCCTTCTCACACACACACACACACACACACACACACACACACACACACACACACACACACACACACACACACACACACACACATGCGCTCACACTGTTAAAAAACTGGGTTATCGTCGCAGTTTTTTGCTGCTGCAGGGCATATAGCTTACAAAGCAGAAGAAACAGTTTCAAGGAATCACAGGGCAAACAGTTTCCGAGGCAAACACACGTGCACAAAACACAACCCACAGGAGAGTCCAATAACCAAAACTAAATTAGAGACCTCTTGCAATTTTCTTAGGGTGTGTGTGTGTGTGTGTACGTTAAGGGCACAAATGTTAACACAATGATGCACCAGGCACAGTAATTTAAACACTGGCCATACTCACAGGAAAAGGTCATCATTGCATAATAAGGCAAACGTTACTTTTCCTACAACTCTACATCTGATATTTCGAGGCATTTGCTGAATGAATATTGTTACACCCTCTTTTTTTACCCTATGTCCAAAGTGCTTCCATTAAAAGAGCAAACTGCAATAAAATGTCTAAAAAGAAAGAAGGAAAAAACACACACACACGCTGGACGAAAGCCGGGCCCCACAAAGAACACACGTATTACTCATCCCCCACAGAGCCGCCTTGCTTTAGTGTATTGTGGGAGGGCTGGGGTGGGCGGCTGTGCAGGGGATTGGGAGCTGCGGTATAAGACTGCATGACTTCAGCCTGCATGTAATATATCTACATGATGTTTTTTCAGCTTTGCATTGCACTAAGTGGCTTCTGTTTCAGCTAAAATTAAAAAAAGTAAAATGTGCATGTGTGCGTGTGTGTTCACTTCAAAACTAATCAGGAAAGCCAGTGTGGTGGAACCCAGACATCTTGTTTATCCTGAGATTTACCCGCACTTCACCTTCAGCTCCACACACACACACACACACACACACACACACACACACACACACACACACACACACACACACACACACACACACACACACACACACGCTCTCAGTTTACACACCACACACACACAAGTGAAGGTCTTGTGCTTGTCCCAGGTGCAGAGAAATCTGTGAAGCAGCATGTGGCTTGTCCCAGTTCCTCTACAGTACCTGTGTGCCTTCGTGTGTGTGTGTGTGTGATTGCGTATTGCGACAAGACTGACCCATTTGAATCTTAATACAGGCGCTCACCATTGCATTCCTGAAACTAGTTCAACATGTAGGCTATAGGCTGCGTGCGACGCTGTCACAGAGCAGCGATGCTGAGGTCAGAGTGAGAAGATCTTCATTTGTTGGAGATTTGGTGACTAAAAAAAGTACACTTTTTTCTTAGAGCTGGAAACTGAATGCAAAAAGATGTTGATGGGTGGAGGCGGAGGGGCTGAGATGGGCTTTGAGGAGATGGAGAAAGCCTCTGCTTCCTGCTTCTCCAGTTTTGACAGCAGGGTGAAGTCAGAGATGTGACTCTTGTGAGCTTAAGCTATTTCAAAGCAGCGCACGTCTAATCTGTGTCCTGACCAAAGGAGGTGCGCGCGTGTGTGTCTGAGAGAGAGAGAGAGAGAGAGAGAGAGAGAGAGAGAGAGAGAGAGAAAGCGGGAGAGGAGGGAGAGAAAGAAGTGAGACACTGAAGCAAACAGAGTGAAGAAGAGAGGGAGAGAGGGGAAGGACTGTTTGTGTGCCTGGGTGCTGAGCAGCAGCAGAGCAGCTTAGATGCGGACCAGAGGTGACCAGGGCTCGGGGTGAAGGTGTGTGCGCGTATGTGTGTGTGTGTGTTTGTGTGTGTGCGCGCGCGTGCACGTGTGAGTTTGTGTTGCGCGCCTGGCAGAGAGACTGCAGGATCGGGAGGAAAAGGGCTCTCAACTTCCCTCTTCCTCTCTGCGCCGCTCTGCCCTGTGTCGCTCCCTGCCTACTGCTCCTCTTTCCCTTTTTTTACTCCGGGACACAGGCAGCTGCTGCCGCTGGTAGTGGTGCTGCTGCTGCTGGTGCTGGTGGTGGTGAGATGTGAAGAGGCTTGAAGTATGGCATGCAAGGATGGTTTCTGCCAAGAAGAAGGAGATGGTGACAGCGATGCGCCCCGCGTTTACTCGGACCCTCTTCTACTTTTTCTGTTTGCTGACTTGGTGAGTCTCTGTCCGCGGTGCTGAAACCTGCCGCCGAGCTGTGTTTTCAGCCCTCAACTTACAAGTATCCCGATTTTCTTCTTCTTCTTCTTCTTCATAGTATGAAGAAAATCTCTGCGCAGACAAAAAAGGATGAAAGGATCTATCCGGAGAATTTCACTCGCATTTTGGACCGACTTCTGGACGGCTATGACAACAGGCTGCGACCTGGATTCGGAGGTATTTTAGAAAAATGCGCACTATTTTTGCGCACTATTGAGAGTGTTCTGCAATAAAAGTAGTCATATCAGCTATGTAACCACTCGGAAATATCCAGAATCTTCAAACCACCAGGTGAAATTTTATTTCTTCTGTAATTTATGCTACTTTTTAAAAATTTATTTTTAAAAGCCATACCTCGTAGCTCTAACCACATTATCGAGTAATAAAAGCATCCGGTGACATCTTTAAACCACTAAAAAGGGAGCTTCGCTTGTTATTGGACTTTTTAATGTAAGAGAACGTAAAATGTACTCTAAAGATAGCTGCAAACTCACTGCTGAGCAACAAAACACCCCATTAGTGTGGTTTAAATCAAGTCAGTTCCACCCATAGTAATCATACTACACCCCTGAAGCGCTCTAAATGAGCAGAGGGAACAATCCACTTGCTGAGGGAGGCTAAAGATTTCAATTTTGCTGTATTCTATTTATATAGCTCACAGCTGCAGTCATCTCAAGGCACTTGATACTGTAAAGTAAAGCTCCTGCAGGGGTGGAGAGAGAATGTCATTGATCTGTGAACAAGCACTTGGTGATGGTGGGGAGGAAGAACACGTTTCTAAGAAAAAAACATAAAATGACCATCAAATATGCCATAATTTAAAAAAAAGTGCACTTTTATTTGCACAGCCTAACAGTCTACAGCCTGAACCATGAAATAATTGCCAGAAAATTCCAAGTTTTTGAAACTGGTTTTTATTGAAGCTGAGAAATTTTATGTTAAATGGACGGCTACTTGAGCACTCAGAGCACTTTACACAACATGCCTTATTAATCCATTCATACCCATTCATGCCAACACCTTTCTTTTTCTATGGCAAAGTGTTTTCTTTTTAACATCCATACACATTCACACTCTAATGAGGTAATCTAATAATAGGAAGGTTGGTGGTTTGATCCCTGGCTGCTCCGGTCTTCATGGGAAAGATGCTAACCCCAAGTTGCTCTTTGATGGATCCAATAGAGTCTGTCTATGAATGTTAGACAAAAAGCACTTAACCAAAGAAAAAACAGTGCTCGCATGTGCTTGGGTATGAATGGGTGAGGCAAGTTGTATAAAGTGCTCTAAGTGCTCAGGTAGAGTAGAAAAGTGCTATACAAGAACTAGTCCAGTAACCATTTACCAGTTAACACTCAGAGAGCAACTTGAGGTTCAGTTTCTTGCCCATGAAGAAACTGCCCAAGAGTGAAGAAGCCAGGGGTTGACCCACCAACCTTAGTAGACAGCTCAGCCCAGTAATTTGCATCAGATTTGCATCAGACTGCCATTTCTATGCAGCTGTTTTAGGTTTTTTTGGGGGGAAAAATGACAGGTTTCTAAAACTCATCTGTCAAATATGATGCACTTGGCATTGCAGGGTTAAGACTGTGAAATGAGCATGAACGCCTTAGTGAAACTCTTTAACAGCATGGGGGAAGTAGAAAGCCAACGACATGCATGACATGTTTTCATGGGAACATTATGGCAACATTTTAATGACCTTTTTCTCTACAATGTTTTATGTGATTTGCATACGCAACATACTGCTTTGTGGTTTAGTGTATCACAACACGAGCGCTGCTGAGTTGTGCACAAGCCTGGTAGTTGTGCCCACTGAAGATGGGCCTCTGAGCTGGCACGTTTGAGTGAGTGTGGTTACATAATTGTGTGTATGTCAGCACACAAACGTCCTAATGCACAGTTCAAGTTCTAAAAGTACAGTTCTGGGTTTCTACGGCCATATTTCTCAAAGAGATGCCTCACTGCTGGTTGTAAAGCAGCCTGTCAGCAGAGATGTTCAGACATGCAGGCGTACCAGCTTCGCTTTAAAGTGAACAGAATGGAAACAGCAACAAAGGTGCTACAGCTCTGGAAGAGATAAGTTACTGCAAGGCTTTTAGATTGGCTAAACAAGTATGAATAGGACTCCTGTCTTTTTATGACCGCGACACTGAAGGATTTACACCAGTAAACGGTCATTAAACGTGACACTTGTCTGTTTCATTATCTCAACAGGTCCTGTGACTGAGGTCAAGACTGACATTTATGTGACAAGTTTTGGGCCTGTCTCAGACGTTGAAATGGTACCTATCCTATCTCATGTTTGTTTATGACTTTCTTTTTGTTTATTCTAAATTGAGTGTCAAACTACAGAAGACACAGAGATCAATACTTGAAGATAATGACTATCTTGCTCAACCAAGAGCCACTCAACCAAGCCTGCTTTATGTTTGGATGAAAAACCGAAGCAATTTCTTCCAGCTGGTCTTATTTTTGGTCCTTTTTTCCCAACGTAGGAATACACAATGGACGTATTTTTTCGCCAGATGTGGGTAGACCGGAGGTTGATGTACGAGGGCCCGATAGAGATTCTCAGGCTGAACAACCTGATGGTAACAAAGGTGTGGACACCGGACACCTTCTTCAGGAACGGCAAGAGGTCCGTCGCTCACAACATGACGGCGCCCAACAGGCTGTTCCGCATCATGAAGAACGGCACCATCCTCTACACCATGAGGTACTTATATATTAACTCGAATAATATGCCAATCTACAGATTGCAGCCAGCTCTAATTTTGCATCCATCTAAAAAGCCTGCTTGTGTTAGTTACACTTCATGTATTTGTTTTCTCTTTTTAGTGTTTTTTGCTCATTAAAATGGGATAGGAGGGATGACAGACTTTGTTTGTTATAAAGCAATGAAAGAGATTTCCTGTGAAATCAAAAACCCGCTCTCGCTGTGTACACAGTAGAGAGCTGTGTGGAGGCAGTGCACATGCCAAACTTTCACATTCATTCAGGAGAGCAGTTGATTGTTTGATAGTAATTGGCCTTTTTTATATAAAGATCAGCAGAATCAATGATTGCATAGCAACAATTGAAAAACCACCTTTGTTTGTTTTAAAATACCTGAACAAATAGAACCATGTAGGCAGTAGTTTTTGGTGTACCTTTAAAAGAAAGCCCTTATTGCCTTGTTATTGGTTCTAAGTCAAACGCTTCTCCTCTGTTCTGCAACAGGCTGACGATTAGCGCCGAGTGTCCCATGAAGCTCGTGGACTTCCCCATGGATGCACATGCATGCCCCCTCAAGTTTGGCAGCTGTAAGTTCTTTATGTGTGAGTTGGTGACATCAGCATCAGAAAACTTTATTGACACACAGTTTGCACAGTTGCTTTGTTACAACTGCAACATATATAGTTTATAAAAGGGGGAAATTAAGTGGAAGTAATAGTAACAATATGACATATAAAAAAAGCATTTTTCAAACATAAACTTATTGAAAACATGCAAAAATATGCAAACAGATGAACAACACTTACAACACCAGGAGTTTAGTGTAGAGTACTAATGTAGATAGATTAGATGAAACTTTATTAATCCCTCGGGTGGGTTCCTCCGGGAAATTCGGTATATGTACAAAGTCAGTATTTTATCCATCCATCCAATAGGATTTATTATTAATATTAATGGTATTATTTAAATATAAACTAAATGGACAGAAGCTGAGATGAGGAGAAAGACATGATGATTTATTTTCTTTTTATATAGCTACATCATGACAGGAAATAAACGGTACCATTTTAGTGAGCCTCCTTTCAATGTTCTGGCTGTGCTACAAGAGAGAAAACAGGAAGAGGCTGCTGATTAGGTCTGACAGGACAAAGTGATCCAAACATGCATGTAAGATTACTGTTAACCTCTAATATTCCTGCAGTGCCTTTGAATGAGGAAAAGGACTCAAAGTTTTTAAAAAATCTATCATTTTATCAGAATGTGAATTCTGTTCGTCCTCAATGTTTTGTCAAATGATTTTATTAATAAGTCATTATCACAGTGAAAATTTGTACCTGAGTAATAACATAACATAACAGCATTGTAGCATTGTAAGTCTGTTAGTTTGGGAAGACGCGAGTAATGTAAGTATAATTTTTAAAATTAAATACAACAATTAGTGATTTGTAAACACAATCAATATCCAGTCATTGTGTATTCTCACTCTGTTGCATGTTTGAGAGTCTAACATAAAAATAAACAAAACGCTGCCTGAGCAACTCGACACAGAGTAACTCAGTGTGACAGAGAGTGTAGAAAATCTCAGTTAAGATTTTTAATCTAAAGCTGAAATCCTGGAATTTCACCAGCACTCCCACTTAGGACTTTGCAATACCAAAGAACAGCTGCACACTATGGCAGATGTACACAAAAGAAAAAGCACTCTGAAATGATCATTTCTAAATGGAAAGTGAACCATCAAAATACTTCCAGTTAATTAAAAAATAATCAGTTTCATCACCTCAAAAAGGAAGAAAATGTCACAGCAATGTAAAATACTGGAGTAAGTCAATTCAGTTAAATTAATTTTTGAGCTAAACATACAAGAGTACAGTAGAAGTGTAAGCAAATAATCCACTTCTGGTTCTTTATTTCTTGTAACTCAGATAAACTTGCACATTAAAACAGGTGGCAGTGTAATGAGCGTGTAATACGCAAAGATCTGATGTGAGTTACCTGGATGATTATTTTGTAAATCAGTTGTATTCCACTCTTACACAATTGAAGTGACTTTATTGAAAGGACAAAAAAAGCTGGATTCTAAGATGAATAGTGTGATTCTATTTCAGGACGCCATGCTTCCTCGGCTGGACAGCTGCTGTGTAGCAGTCGGTTAGGATAGCGTGACCACTTTATAAACAACCAAATAAGAGCGTTTAGACTGAATCTGAATCTAAACTAAGCAGAGTGGGTAAAAAAAGAGAAAACACCAGTGGAAGGCTAAGACAAAGAAAATATTGTCCTAGCTCAGTTCATGAAGCCACTTTCCTCCTCTTGGTACTGAAATGGATGCTGTGCTGAAAAGGAGCGCTAAAGAGCTGAGCAGAAAGCGACTAAATGCTATAGTTAATAATGAAACGTTTCATTCTTCATCGTGAACAATAAACGCCCAACTCAGCACCAGTGTTCACAGTGGGCCCACTGGTCAGCAGAAATGACTTATTTCAAATAAAGGAGCTTCTCAAAAAACGAGCAGCTGCGTCTTATCAGAGAGCAGCAGCGATTTGAAGATTACATCTGCAAGAGAAAGGAGAGGAAAAAAGACAACGAGTTTGCCTCTACACCCGCTGTCAATTACCCAATCTGGTGACATTGCGGAGGACAAATTCACATTCCTCGGTTATTGTCATCCCCCCTCCTCCCGTCCTTTCACCATCCTGTGCTGCTGCTGCTAGCCTCCAGTCAGGAGGAAGCAACCATGGATCTGATGTGGCCTGAAGCGAGGGAAAGGTCAGAATCCCTTCCTCTGCCTCAGGATAGCGCAGACCTATGCAGCTATTTTCCATAGCCGGTGCATGTGTCGATGTGTGCCTGCGTGCTAATTTTCTCGCTGTCTGCCCTGCCTTCATTTTTCCTCCATCTCTCCCCCTCTCTCTCCTCTCACCGTCTCCTTTTTCTGTTTCTCCATCTGGACTTGTGTGCACAGGCACTGCGTTCCACTCCATGACACACCAGAGTCATTTCATTTTGGCAGCACAGTTGGTATCCTGCCGATACGGAGTCCCATAGGGAGTGGCAGGCCAAGACAACTGGCATTTTGTTTTGCATTCGCACTCTGGTCAACCTCGCCAGTGAGAATACAGAATACAGAAAAAAAACGCACAAAAAACAAAATAAAACAGAGAGGAAGCAACAACGGGGAATAAACAAACTTGTAATATAATGTGTGACTGTTACAACTTTAATTAGACACAAAGTGGCAGCTTGAGTCTTTACTAATTGGACAGTTTTACTGTTATCATATATTTTTACTTTCATTTGTTCTGATGTCATGGTGTGGTCCACAATTACCAAAATAGATTGTAAAACCTGCACTGGAATCATTTTCTTTATGCAGATTAGTGAATTATTCATGCTTGAGTGGAGGTGAGATGATGAGTCAATCTGGTAGAACCAATAAAAAAATTATTCGTGAAAAGTTTTTGGTGGAGACTTCTTGTCTGTTTTTGTTGTGATTCACTTAGAGGGGACTGTCTACATTTTTACACCTATAAAACCTGTTTGAAACAAAAAGATATGTTTTTGACAAACTTTACATTTTCATATGTAAATTTGAGCTGGCACACTGAACTTCTCTGAGACTAAATAAATCGAGCATAACATTCAGCCACTAAAATGTTTTTCTGTTCAGAAATACAAGCAAATAATTGCAAAAATACATTTTTCTGCTTTTTTGTAAAACAGTACATACAAAACATAAAAATTTACTTTGGTAATTACCAATTTACTACTGTTACTGTAGCGCAGATGAGGCATAAACCTCACACAGGATGGTGATCTAATACGCTGCATATTTTAGTTGCATTTTACTCAAAATGATTGTCTCATGTTTATTAAGGGTGAAGAAACATATTTTGAGTGTAACAGGGACATTTGAGGCCCCACCCAACTGCTCTTTTCTGTTTTGAGAGGGCCAACCAATCAGCCAATCAGTTCCTCCAAATTTTCATTTCAGACACAGGATGAACTGAGGGGCAGCACTAAGGCCCAGTGTAAGACAAATAGGGATTGATTTTAATTATGAGTCATGCAAAGCTACTCTAGTAGAATCTAATAATAAGAATATCAACTTTATTAACAGGAACCTTTAAAGACCTCAAATGTAGGAATATTGGACACCACTTAATTAATTGAATTATCTATAACATATCCTACTTAAAGCAAAAAAAAAAATTATTATATTAATCAATTATTAGTTTATTATAATATATTTAAGCATTAACATTAACGTTGATCTTTTTTTGTGTGTGTGTTTGTTTGCTTTTTGTGTTGCTTCATGGGTGGACATGCAAATCAATTTCCCATTGGGGACAATAAAGTTACCGTTGAACCTTTATCAACAGACAAAGCAACAACTGTAGAGATAAAGGTTATTATCAATTTGAGTTAGTTGTCTTTTCTTTAAATTTAGGCAATAAAATAAAGGCAATATAATACATGCTGCATATAAAATATATTAATTCAACTTAGTTTCACTACACCAACCCACCAAGGAAGTAGAGCTTGTCTTTTAATGGGAAGGTTGGTTCACTTCCCAGTTCTTCCAGTAAGCATACTGATGTGCTTTTGAGCAAGATAACAAACTCCCAACCTGCCCAAGCATCTTTCAGAATAAAAGGCTTGGAATAAAAACGCTCTGAGTAAAAAAGTGCTACATACAGTTAGATCCACAGGTTTGTGGATAATGACACAATAATAATTTTGCCTCTGTACATCAACACAGTGGAATTAAAAGCTGAAAGTCTGCAACAAATTCATCTTGGATTTTTGAGTTCAAGTTCAAACAAAATAACTGGATTCATTACTTTGGAATGATGGCCATTTTTATACATAATCCCTCCGAAAACGTATGAACCTAACCGTAAGCAGCCACGTCACCAGGAAAATGAAGTCCGGGTAAAAGCTGGCTAGTAAATGAAAACTTGTGTTGTTGCACCGGCCCAATAAATGCAGATGTTTTAAGTTTAGCAGCAATTTCCACAACAGTTGACAATAGACAAAATAACTAATGTGTAGCTCGTTCCTAATGGTTTCTGGTTTAATGCACTTTTACATAACAATATGCAGAATTTGTTCCAGGAATAGCAACCCCATTATCTGAGAAGGAAAAGCAGAAGTGCTAGAGGATGTAGCATTTATCACATATACAAACAGTGTGAAGAATGGCAATCCAAAGGAAAACAGGAGAAAAGTGGTAAAGGGAAAAAGGTGCTATTAACAGCTGGTTGGTGACAAGAAGAAATCTACAGTGATGATAATGTTTCAATTATATCAAAGTAAAATCCTGCACACATATGGACAGTTTACAGTATACAAAGAGCTGCTTTCTTCTGAGCATCTTGTTTTTCTGCTGCACTGCTCACAGCTTACAGTCAGTGACTCATGTCGGTGTGGCTTTGCTGTCTGCCCACAGATGCCTATCCTAAAACGGAGATGATCTATACTTGGACCAAAGGGCCTGAGCATTCAGTGGAGGTCCCTCCAGAGTCCTCCAGCCTCGTTCAGTATGATCTCATTGGCCAGACGGTCTCCAGTGAAACGATTAAATCCATCACAGGTGAGATTTGCTCATCCTTTCACCGTCCTGCTTTATCAACCGAGTTACAGTGAACGCTCGAGGAATAATGGGACACTGCTGTTCATTTATCACTTTTACAAAAGAGTCTGCTTTTTTATGAAAAGAAAAGATCCACATCTGTCTGAGCGCATTATATTGAATCATACTTGGAAGATTTGCCAAGTCTACACTGTGTTTCCACAAGACAGATTTGGGCGTCGCATATTGGGGGGATATAGAGTTTTGACACTTGCACAGACATGACAGTGGGTCTACTGGACCATGGCTAGCACACAGTCTTGTGAAATGAAACCCTCAAACATCATGCGTTGAGACATTTCAGAGCCAGTTGGCTCGCAAAAATACTGAAAGCCCCACACACCACACCAAAAAAAAAAAGATTTTAGCAGCAGAAAGCTACAGCAGAGTGCAAATGGACACAATGTAGAAGTGAGGGGAGAAAACCAGATCAAATGTGACATCTGTCTGGAGCTGCATTAATGAAATCTGTCAGCCTGCAACTTCAAATTCTTTGTTAATGAAACTAATTCATTTCTGTTGATCCCCCAGGTGAATATGTGGTCATGACAGTCTACTTCCACTTGAAACGTAAAATGGGCTACTTCATGATTCAGACGTATATCCCCTGCATAATGACAGTAATCCTCTCCCAAGTGTCCTTCTGGATAAATAAAGAATCAGTCCCAGCGCGCACAGTTTTCGGTATGTAGACTTCACACAGCATTCATGCTGCACTGCCTTTCTGCTCCTCTCTCTCTCTGTTTATTTGGTGCCTGCATGCCAATGGAGCAATCAGAGCTGGAGTATCTATTCAGTCAACACAACAAGGCGATGCTTCAGCACGCGGTGATTACGGGAAACAAAAAGTTTCCCATTCTATTTTATTTTCACCTCTTACAGTAATTCTCTAAAATATGTTTGGCTCAAAAAGCATTTACAAGCAGTAATACTGCACGTGTGGTTGAAATAAACATTTTTAATCAGATGGGGAAAGATGTCCTCCTTATTGTAGTTGCTAATGACAAGCTTTATTTTGGCCATAAATAACTTACTTCAAATACAAAACTAAACTGGAAACAAACCAGGACCAGTAACTAGGAAATGGCTGAAAACACAGAGGAAAACACACCAGGGAGTAACGAGGGAATGGAAAACAGGAAGAAAGCACAGCTGGGGCTAATCTGAGGCCCTTTCTCAATTCTCAAGTACGCGAGTACGTACTCGCGTTCTCGGCAAGTACGGACTCGCCGAGAACGCGAGTACGGACTCGCGATTTGTACAATTGGAACACCCTCGTACTTGATGATGTCACACACAGGTCCGGAGTTTTTACTGCCGTCCCCTCTTAATTTAACTGTGAGTAATATGTTATGAAGCTTAACTTTAATCACAGCCAAACTGGTTTACTCAGGAACAAATAAAACACTGAAATAAACCAAACATTAACATTTAGAAGTGATCTAAGTGACTTATATATTATGTTTAACCTCAGTAGTGAAATCTCTATTAATAAAAATAGTGTACATGTACATACGTGTACATACCTTAATAAAAACAAGCAGGTGAGATGTTAGAACGCTTTTATTTTTATTGTAGTGGACACTCAATACAATAGACAGCTACTGGGGATTGGGGTTTGTTTAACCCGAGTAGCGAAAAGACCGCGGGGGGGGGGGGGGGGGGGGGGGGGGGGGGGGTGTTGAAAACGAGACTAGCAATGATAAATCATGATGAAATCAACAACAAAACACAAAACCCTGGGTCACCGATCCCGGACCAGGACAGCTACAGTCACACTAAGTCACAAAATTACTGCACCAGTATGGAACAAACTTATGATGTTTTTGCCTTTGAAATGGTTTATTTAAAGACCAGGTCCACAATTTGGTGCATCAAGATGGTGATAATTAGGTGGTGTTAGTGTGCTATCAGTTTGAATGGAGTCAAGTTGGCAGCTACGTGCAGTCTGTTTGTGGCGATACAGCAATTAACGTTCACAAATTAGTCCAAATAACAAATCTGTTGCTTTCTGCATCGACTGAAATTCACATTGACTAAGATGCTCATAGATCTGAAACAGAAAGTCCTCCACAAATAGTGACGTAGTTGCTGCAAAATGCAGATTTAACTGCAGAATTACACACAGCAACCTTGCTTTTATATAGGAACATAACCAAAATACAACCAGCTGAGTTGATGGACTGATGGACACAGACCGACTCAGACTGACTGAAAAAGTTGTCAATCTGCGTTTATGCGTTGGACAGAAATTATTTGCAAATGTTTGAGTCCAAGGGGGACTTTAATTTTGTGGAGACAGGTTGCCTTCCAACAACTACCCGTGCAATCACATTGTGACCAAAAGTGGTCTTCCACAGATTGAGTGTACTACTTGCAAAAAATGCCATGCAGTCACCGGGTAACCATGAATTTTTCCTAGATGCCGTCCAGTTTTGTCTCTAGTGTGACTAAGTCCTTTACACTCTGTGGGATTTCCAATGAGCTTTTCTTGTCTTAAGCTCTCTTTTTCAGTGCTGTGAGCTTTAATCTGATTTCCTATTGTGAGTCATGGGTCGGCCATTTGTTTGTTTGTTTGTATTTGTTCTGTGTTGTCTAAGAAAATATGTGTTGTCTAAGGTCATATGGCTTGTTGATGAATTTCACAGTCAGCGCTAAGACTACCGGCCCTGTTAGCGGTCACGTTAAAAACCTCCACTGTCAAACTCGACATGATCAACAAACTTCTGTTATCTTTTCATTTGTTCTGTAACTTAATTTATAGCTAATTTTATTTGTTTACAGTCAGCAAAATAAGAAACTCCTTCTGAATTCATAATTTAAACGGTTTGTAAAGAAGTGAACAGTCTATTATTTAAATTTGATTAAAAAAAATAAAAATAAAATAAAGTGCAGCCTTACCTAATGTCCATCCGACTGTTACTCATTTTATATTAAGATTTAAAAATCTAGTCGGTATTGGTATGAAGAGTAACCTTCAATAATGGTAATAAATCACACAGCAATAGGACATTCATGTAGTTGTAAAAAGCATGATAATATATTAAGTAATCCAAAGTATTCAGAATACGTTACTCTCATTGAGTAATTTACCTGTATACGTTACAAAATACATTTTGGGGCATGTAATCTGTAATCTGTAGTGGAATACATTTGAAAAGTAACCTTCCCAACAGTGAACATGACACATAAACCAGGGGACATGGATAACTAACTAATACAAACTAATAATAATACTAGGACTTAGTGTTATCTCCTAAATAATACAACCCTTAACTTGACAATAGCACATGATATTAACATAAGAAATCAACAATTCAAACATAACCCAAAATCCCCCTGACAAAAAATTACTTCTCCTCAGTCTCCTAAATTCAGTGCATCCCTTAGAAGGAAAATAAGAAACATAAATAAAAAGAATTGTACCAAAACGTAACACAAAATGAAATTGACAGGGGAGTGCTTTCAGTTTTGCAGTGTGCTGCATTTCTGTTAATTAAAACGTCTTTGCAGGCGACACTGCATTTCTTCAATTGGCCTAAGTACATCTAAAAGCAAACAAATAAAATAAAGGCCATACTAAATTCATTGTTGATGTAAATAAAACTCAAAGTAAAGTACCTGACCTATCTACCCCTGCTTTGTGTACTGCACATGTTTTGTCACTTAGTTGGGGAGGGAATAACATCTTTTTCCAGTATGTTGACCATTTTTCTGAAACCTTCTAGGGTCCAGCTCTTTGCCTTCTTTTGTGGCAGACATTTGAATTTTGTTGCATAATCTGTCTTTGAATACAGTGGTACTCCTCCAGACAGAAAACAAGCAGTGCAGTGCAGGGAACAGCTGTGATTGGCACATGCAGACTTGAGGTGAGGCGCTGATGTAGGGAGCACTCGATTTACTTTTGCTTTCCATTTTCAGTATCGCTCAGTAACTGTGGGAAGCCAAAATCGTGATTGAGATTAAACTCTGATTAATTGTGCAGTCCTAATCCTTAAATACTTGCCAATGAAACTTTCGTTCGATAATATACTTGATCCAAATTCTTGCTGGTCAAAAGGGGATTAAATACGTTTCTCCCTCACTAAAACTTGGATGGGTTGAGAACGACTCTGTGTCCCCCAGATGAGTTGGAAGAGGTGGCCATGGCGAGTCTGCTTTGACTGCTGCCCCCGCGACCTGAACTCAGATAAGCAGAAGAAAATGGATGGACAATCCCAGATCACGTTCTGCCTGTAGTACAGTCATTAAAATATTGCATTTTCACACCAGAGCTACTCTATCATTAAAGTGCTCTAAAGCAGGGGTGCCCAATCCCAGCCCTCGAGAGCTACCGTCCTGCAGCTTTTAGATGCATCCCTACTCCAACACAGCTGAATCAAATGGTTTGATTACCTCTTCAGCATGCCATCAAGTTTGGCAAAGGCCTGATAACAAGCCATTCATTTGATTCAGGTTTGTTGGAACAAGGATGCATCTAAAAGCTGCAGGACGGTAGCTCTCGAGGGCTGGGATTGGGCACCCCTGCTCCAAAGTGTTGAAGAAAAAAGTCTTTAACAAGTTATATTTTCAGTCAGTGAGTGCATCTTTTGTATCTGTTACTCCGCCCCCCCCTCCCCTGTAATATGCAAAACTGCACTGGTTAAAACAAACAGAATCAATGTGATCATAGAGCTTTTTGTTGGTTACAGTAAGGTAGTCACAGGTCAGCCATCAAGCAAACCAGTTACTTTATTGATCACTATATTTGATTTATGAATATGAATTGAGATTACACCCAAATATATAGTGTATATAATATATGTTTGAGTAAATTATAAATAATTAGTTTGCTACCCATACTAATATCTTGCTGTAACAGTAAAAATGAGCAGATGTTCGTCAGACTTCACAGAACTGCTACAGTTCTTGCTAAAATGAAGGTGCATTGATCAAAAGCCAGACCCAATGGAAGGGAAAGTTGGATGAAATTAGCACAAAATCCATCTGTCTTCCTAAAAGCGAAGTGGGCGAGATGAACATTACAAACAATAGCCTCCCTGCATGCTGGCTGCTCATAGATGTGCTGCAAAACCTGCTTTCAGTTTTTAGCCTGTAACCCAGTTGCGTGCTATCCATACTCCCTTGCTACACTGTTTGGGTTTGCCCTAGAATAGACTAATTAGTGTGTGACAATAGACATGTTGTCTATTGAATGATAGTGGCACTGATGCTTGCCGCTGTTTGAAAGTATTCCTGCATTGCTTTCAAGAGAATTAGCATTAACTCATCACCATGACTAATGACAAGCTAACTAAGAGAAAAACAAACAAGTGTCAGTGGTGATTAATGATTCTGATTTAATATGCTGACCGTTCATGATGCTGCACAGACGTCTGCATAAAACCACACGTGGGTTTATACAGTAGTACTGACCCCATGTATGAAATCCACACATCTCCTCTATTGACTGGCATTTTGTTAGCTAGCACTCTGTCAAATCATCATAACATACTCAGACACCAACACAACCAACAACCCACCCCACCATTTGGTTTTAATAAAGGTGTCACGCACACTGCAACATCACCTCTAAGCATTCATTTGGTATAGTGAATGCTTTTGCCATCAGCTGTTGAGTTGCTTAGTGAAAAATGATGCTGTGTGGCTCTCTCTCTCTGAGTGTCGCTCAGTGTAATATAGCACGAGCGAATCACTGCTGCTCTTCTTCAGCGGACAATGTATCTGACAGTCCTGCTGCTCTACCCCTGCCTCCCCCGCCCCAAACTGTCCGGCATGACAGAGGCATCACAGCAGCCCAACTATTGACGCATGAGTCGAGCCTTTGAGACAGTGGAGTTCTGCTGTTATCCGCTGCTTTTCAGCCGGCGC
Source organism: Rhamphochromis longiceps (assembly GCF_057381845.1). Classification (NCBI taxonomy): domain Eukaryota; kingdom Metazoa; phylum Chordata; class Actinopteri; order Cichliformes; family Cichlidae; genus Rhamphochromis; species Rhamphochromis longiceps. Next base: position 24,954,583 of record NC_140558.1, read on the forward strand.
GTGTGTGACTGTTTGGGTTGGAAGGTGGTCTGTGTTTGGATTTCTCCTCTTCTTCCCTACAGCCTCTGTTTTGACTTCCTGCCTCTATGACTCCACTGCAGTGACCTGTTTTAAGCCTAAAAGAAGCGGTTTGTCAAGAAGACAAACAGGAGTGGAGTGAGGATTAGAGCTCAAGCTTCATGGTTTCAAATAGAGTCAAGATAAAAAGTACACTTAAAGTAAAACGAGTGTTTCTTAAAGCCTCAAATTATAACTTTCTAGACTTTTGACATTTAACAACTCCAGTGATTGTCTCAAATCAGAGTTTATGGCCAGTAATCGTTCTGGAAGTCCCAAAGTGTAATTGTCCTTTGGTCTATGAAGAGGCACACATTTATGATCCTACAGTACATCTTCTCTGTGAAAGTGAAGACAAAGGACCATGAGTTTCGATTAAGAGGTTACTCTTGTGACATCAGGCGCATGTTTCCTTAGACACAATAACTGGTCACGAGAGAAAACTATGCGTTCCTCGACGAGTTGGAGAGTCGTGCCATGAGGTTGGTGGCTGCTTCTGGGAGAAACTAATTGCAAAGAAGGTGCTACACCAAAAACTACCCTGTGATTGTGTTGATTGCAAGAGTAGAAGACCCAAGTGCAGACAGAGGCGAGGAGACAAAAGTGGACTTAACGAAAAGCGAGCCTTTATTTAGGGCTGAAACTCACGAAAATACAGTAAGGCTAAACTGCGGGAAAACCTGAACATAAACTGGGAAACTATGACTATGACTTGACTGGGAAACTGTGAGAAGGGGTAGGGAAGGTAACACAAACAACGCGACGCTGAACACAGGAAGACGGAGGACTTAACTACACACATGAGGTGATGAGGAGACACATGAGGACACAGCTGACTAGAATGAGACATAATGACAAAGGGCGAGTAAGACTAAACATGTAGTAACAAGAAACACAAGGTAAAAGTAAAACAGGAAACATGGAGACTAGACATGACAACACAAGTTTAACAGACCTAAAGCACATGACAGACTAGAAAAGAACCCAAACACAGATTGCTGCGGTCTTTTGTATTTTGCATAGAACATACCAACTTCTCTGCAAACTCTCACCAAATAGTAGTCAAGCAGCAGTAACAACAAGTTCAACATAATCTGGAAATGCAGACCATTCACCTTCAAAGTAAAAGCCCTGTCGCATTTTTTCCCAGTGAGCAATGGTTGTCAAATAGTAGGACTATGTAACTGAAGGCTTATTAATTCGACCCTACATGGTCACATGTCCAAAATGAGGGAAAAGCAAACATTAGCAATCACAACACCTTGCCCGACTATCCTATGAAGCATACTAATTCATGCAATTTACTGTATCTTCTTATTTAGCTACATAAGTAACAGTCTATACAGTATATTCAGATATATGCTGCACTTGTTGTTGCACAGCTGCTTTCACTCTTTCTGCTTCCTGCTATAAGCTAATAACCTCAAAGCTTTATGTTCCTGAAGTACCAACATGAAAAAAACATCTCTCTATGCAGCGCTTGGAACAATCAAGTATCCAAACCAAGCATAATTATGGTGAAAGAATGGCTTCCGGATAATTTCTCTGATTTCAGCGACCCACACCATACTTTGCATTATATACATAATGAGTTCCAGAGTCAGTGAAATGTTTCCACGAAAGCTTTAATTTTAATTTTAATAGAAAACACCCACTGTTTCATTCTTTTGGCTATGTTAAGAAAAGCTCTCTATTAGAGGGTAACGTCCTCAGTCTGTGGCCTTGAGCTGCAGTTCACCTATCAATGTCATCCAGCTGCTTTTGACTGACAGGTAATTATATGGCGGTCACGTCCGGGCAAAGGAGACATGCGTTTATGTTGGGTAAGGGCTGTGACGCACAGATTGTTCCAGATCTTTGGCATAAAGGGGATTTTCTCCAAATCACATTATTGCTATTGGTTAATAGTACCAAGGGCGAGTGACGAGCGTCAGGCTTATACGGTGACCTTCTGTTATTGTAGAAGCCCCGCATAACCTTGGGTGCTGGTCAGACAGGTGTCTTGTTTTATTTTTATGGTCCCTCGCTGGGTAGTGCAGCGACAAATAAATGAGAACACATGACATTCAGTCCCGGTGTCTGCATGAACCTCAGTCAATGTGTCCTCTAGCTCTGTGATGTATAACCTTTCTTTATTTGAATTATTTCCACAATTTGAGAGTTACCAGTGTTAATGTGATATACAGGGTGGGCCATTTATATGGATACAATTCCATTTTATTACAATGTATCCATATAAATGGCCCACCCTGTAGTTAGGAAACTGCAAGCTCACAGTGGCATAATATAAGTTAATGCTTAGTTATATAAACAGTATTTCGTTAGCTTCATAGCATAAGTGCCTAAGTCATTGACTTAGTCAAATGACTTAGGCACTTATGCTATGAAGCTAACGATTTGGAGGTAGAGCATGCTGACCATTGCTTAGATGTCTTAATTCATCTGCTGTATAAAGACCTTGACTATCTTTAGCAGGACTATGATATAAGAAATTAAGTGGCTTGGTACCAAATTATTGATGGAAGTGATTGCCAATGAGACTGGAGAATACAGGGAGTGCAGAATTATTAGGCAAATGAGTATTTTGTCCACATCATCCTCTTCATGCATGTTGTCTTACTCCAAGCTGTATAGGCTCGAAAGCCTACTACCAATTAAGCATATTAGGTGATGTGCATCTCTGTAATGAGAAGGGGTGTGGTCTAATGACATCAACACCCTATATCAGGTGTGCATAATTATTAGGCAACGTCCTTTCCTTTGGCAAAATGGGTCAAAAGAAGGACTTGACAGGCTCAGAAAAGTCAAAAATAGTGAGATATCTTGCAGAGGGATGCAGCAGTCTCAAAATTGCAAAGCTTCTGAAGCGTGATCATCGAACAATCAAGCGTTTCATTCAAAATAGTCAACAGGGTCGCAAGAAGCGTGTGGAAAAACCAAGGCGCAAAATACCTGCCCATGAACTGAGAAAAGTCAAGCGTGCAGCTGCCAAGATGCCACTTGCCACCAGTTTGGCCATATTTCAGAGCTGCAACATCACTGGAGTGCCCAAAAGCACAAGGTGTGCAATACTCAGAGACATGGCCAAGGTAAGAAAGGCTGAAAGACGACCATCACTGAACAAGACACACAAGCTGAAACGTCAAGACTGGGCCAAGAAATATCTCAAGACAGATTTTTCTAAGGTTTTATGGACCGATGAAATGAGAGTGAGTCTTGGTGGGCCAGATGGATGGGCCCGTGGCTGGATTGGTAAAGGGCAGAGAGCTCCAGTCCGACTCAGACGCCAGCAAGGTGGAGGTGGAGTACTGGTTTGGGCTGGTATCATCAAAGAGGAGCTTGTGGGGCCTTTTCGGGTTGAGGATGGAGTCAAGCTCAACTCCCAGTCCTACTGCCAGTTTCTGGAAGACACCTTCTTCAAGCAGTGGTACAGGAAGAAGTCTGCATCCTTCAAGAAAAACATGATTTTCATGCAGGACAATGCTCCATCACACGCGTCCAAGTACTCCACAGCGTGGCTGGCAAGAAAGGGTATAAAAGAAGAAAAACTAATGACATGGCCACCTTGTTCACCTGATCTGAACCCCATTGAGAACCTGTGGTCCATCATCAAATGTGAGATTTACAAGGAGGGAAAACAGTACACCTCTCTGAACAGTGTCTGGGAGGCTGTGGTTGCTGCTGCACGCAATGTTGATGGTGAACAGATCAAAACACTGACAGAATCCATGGATGGCAGGCTTTTGAGTGTCCTTGCAAAGAAAGGTGGCTATATTGGTCACTGATTTGTTTTTGTTTTGTTTTTGAATGTCAGAAATGTATATTTGTGAATGTGGAGATGTTATGTTGGTTTTACTGGTAAAAATAAATAATTGAAATGGGTATATATTTGTTTTTTGTTAAGTTGCCTAATAATTATGCACAGTAATAGTCACCTGCACACACAGATATCCCCCTAAAATAGCTAAAACTAAAAACAAACTAAAAGCTACTTCCAAAAACATTCAGCTTTGATATTAATGAGTTTTTTGGGTTCATTGAGAACATGGTTGTTGTTCAATAATAAAATTATTCCTCAAAAATACAACTTGCCTAATAATTCTGCACTCCCTGTAGTGCTGACAGACAATTCACAGGAAGGGGCATATACAGTTAGGTCGACAAGTTTATAGACAGTGACAAAATGTTTATAATTTAGACTTAATTTAGTCTTTACATCATCTTATGGATTCTAAATCAGACGGTCATGATGTGACGTTTTAGGTTTAATTTGTCACTTAGTACAATTTTTACTTTTACTTACTTTTTAATTGTGCAAGCAATAATAATGAATTGCATTTATATAGCACTTTACAATTCCACTATTCAGTCACTCTCACATTCACACACTGGTGGAGGCAAGCTACAGTTGTAGCCACAGCTGCCCTGGGGCAGACTGACAGAAGCGAGGCTGCCATCGGCCCTTCTGGCCAACACCAGTAGACGGTAGGTAAAGTGTCTTGCCCAAGGACACAATGACTGAGACTGTCCGAGCCGGGGCTCGAACCAGCAACCTTCCAATTACGAGATGAACTGCCAACTCTTGAGCCACGATCGTACCGCAAGTGGTTGGCCATTACACATACTTTTATACACAGTCCCCCATTTTCAAGTCAAGTCAATTCAAGTTAAGTTAAGTGGCTTTATTGTCATTCCAACCATGTGCAGTGGTACATACATAGTGAAACAAGACAATGTTCCTCCAAGACCGTGGTGCTGCATATGGCATATAACAGACAATCAACACAGGACTACATAAAGTGCAATTTGCAAAAATTGCAACCCCCCCTGAAGACAAAGACAACAACACCAGACAGAAAGAACGATACAGACACAGCAGTGCAATAGAAATGTGCAGAAGACTGAGCCGTATGGGCACCGGTTCAGCTCAGTGCGTTGAGCACTGTAAAGTAACTTTGTCAATCAATCAATCAATCAATCAATCAATCAATCAATCAATCAATCAATCAATTTTATTTATATAGCACTTTTAAAAACAAAATTTTTTGACCATATTACTGTACAATAAAATAATCAGATAAAATTTAAAAGGAAAGTAAAATAAAAGGTAAGAAAATAATAAGAATAAAATAATGACAGACTCATACAGAACTAAAAGCCAAAGAGTAAAAATGGGTCTTTAAGCGGGTGAATGAGTCGAGTCACTGAGTGTTCAGGAGTCTGACGGCTTGGGGGAAGAAGCTGTTTCACAGTCTGGCAGTGACGGCCCGAATGCTCTAGTACCTTTTGCCAGAAGGCAGCAGTGTTTTTCAGGGCCTCAAAAGTAATTGGACAATTGACTGACAAGCAGTTTCACGATCAGATGAGGCCTGTTCCTTTGTTTTTCCAGACAGACTGATTAAGAAGTTAAAAGATCTAGAGTTGATTCCAAGTATTGAACTTGTATTTGGCAGCTTTTAGCTGGAGCTCTTAATCTGAGGTCCACAGAGATGCCCAGATGCAAGAAGAGGAGGCTGAAAAATCAAAATAAAGGTACATCAGCGACATCAAAGAAGAAACTCCACAGAAGACAATGGATAAAAACTGTTCTTTCCTAGGTTACGAAAAAAATTTCACAACATCTAGCCGAGTCAAAAACATCGTTGAGGAGGTAGAGTGAGTGACAACAAAGAAGGTTTACAGCAACAACCACTGGTTACAATCAAGAAACTGATCATACAGCGCTCCACAGTCCAAATGACCCAAAGAAAGTACAAAAGAAGCCCAAGAGTTTTTCAAGGCAAAGAAATGTTCAAATTAGTTACCAGATCTCAACAAAATAGAGCAGCTTTACAGATACTGAAGACAAACTCGAGAGTGGAGCAACTGAAAGCAGCTGCAATAAAGGCGTAGCAGAGCAGCTCGAGGGAGGAAACAGTAGTCGGTGATATTCATGAATGGTAGACTTCAGACAGTCATTGATTACAAAGGATATTCACCTAAGTATTAACCACAAACCTTATGTTAAAGTTATGCTGGCTTGTCCAATTACTGCTGAGCCTCTGAAAATTTGTTTCTATGTATAAAAATGTTTGTAATGTTTGTTTGTTTAAAGCTGAAAGTCTGCATTCAATCACACCTTGATTGTTTGATTGAAAATCCACTGTGCTGGTGCAGACAGGCAACATCAGTCCTCAGAGTACAGAGTCGAGTGAAACTCTCAGAGTAGCTCAAGTGGACAAATGCTTTTTGTGGTTCTATTGTACATGTTTCTATTGCAAAGCTATACTGTATACTGTATATGGTTCATTATCCTTCTGCCTTCAGTTAATGAAATCTCCTGATGAGAAGAACATAATATATGGGTTATTGAACACATCTGGTTTTCTATTCCGATCTGCAGTGTTAAAATTCATACCGGTCTGTGGTGAAGCCTCAGTTTTCCCAGTGAGATGGATATTTTTGCAACTCTACTTACATTCAAATTGAGTCAAATTCAGACTAATTATGTGCTTTGATCAAATATGAAAGAATTTATGTCAACTCCCTCTTTGACACAGGCTCATGTGTTCTTTTGTTTTTATTTTCCCACAAACCAAGGCATCACCACCGTCCTGACCATGACAACGCTCAGTATCAGTGCTCGCCATTCCCTCCCCAAGGTCTCGTACGCTACTGCGATGGACTGGTTCATCGCCGTCTGCTTCGCCTTTGTCTTCTCCGCCCTCATTGAGTTTGCCGCTGTCAACTACTTCACCAATGCACAGATTGAGCGCGCCAAAAAGAAGCCGGCCAAATGTCCCCCGGTGCCCCAATCCACGCCTGTCAAGGTCAAGGACGCAGAGGAAGTGCTGCAGGTGACTTCTGTTTCTCTCAAAGTGGCTCAATAATCTGATCACACTTTATTTCAAGGAGCACTCACAGAGCATGTCCCTTATTATGTGCTTACTGCCTTTAGCCTACACGTTTGAATCATCAGAAGTGGTTCCTGCATGTGAGAGTAGTCAGCTGAGCTCCTGCTTACAGGGTGTTAAGGAAAGCTAGCGAAACCTGGTCCCAGAACTTTACAAATGAAATCTTGCTTGTCAAATTAAAAACAACTGCTTGTTAAAAGACAGAAAAAAATGTGTGTGAGAGAGAAAATAAGACGGGTCTGAAAACAGCTTCACAGCACAGATGTTTGGGAGTAGTCACGAGGTGTGCAACCTTTCTTTTGAAATTATACGTGCATGAACTGACATAAGCGTCTATTTCTGTGTGACGAAGTTTAAGCAAATTGCATCGACACCATGGCAAGTTACATGGATTCAACGAGGATTCATGAATATACCATGAAGCTATTTTAAAGCTGTAAGTCAGATATGATGAATGTGTTGCAGTGCTGTTTATGTAACTGTAGGAATGTGTTCATGGCGCCAGATAAACACGTGCGATGTATTTGTCTCAGCCTGCATAATCTTCTGAAGAGTGGAAATCATAGGTCATCTGTTAACCGATCATTGAAGTTGACGTAACCCACCAGCGGATATGCCCGTTTTACAGTAACTACTTTAAGTTGTTCCCTTCTGCCTAAATCCCAGTGTGGCGTAATCATGCCTGAATGCAGTATAGTGACAACAGCGCTTCAGTGGATTAGGGGGTTGCCATGGCAACGCAGTCCGAATACATCTGTATAGGTTTCAGGATAGCTCTGGCAACAGGGGGGGAAATTAATACTCTCTTCCTCAGGAGCAGGTCCTGTTACCAGAGGGCTTGGCACATGGGTCACAGTGTGTTGATGGTTCCAACTCCTCAGCATTTTACCTCCTCCATGTTGAGACACAAACTCCACGCACACGCACACACTCCTCCTCTGCTGCACACGGGACACAATAACATTGGATCCTTTCTAATTCAAGGGGTGGGGGTGGTGTTGGTGGATTATTCCTGCGAATGCCTTAGTACCAGCATCACACTCTGCTTGAAAACATCAACTTTCAAAGGATAAGCTCCTTTGACGCTACAGTGCATTACCCCGATGCGGTGCTACCTACTTTCTGTCTTAAGCTTGTGTGAAGTGAGTGAAAGCCATGGTAAGTGACACCTGTATTACGCACAGTCTGGCGTCTGCCTTCACAAATCAAGGCCATCTGTGTCGGGGGACTGTGATCAGATCAATATGACAAAGTTTGTGGGGAGGAAGTAAACTTCACCTATCCTGCAAACTCCTTCAAACAGGAAGAAGAAAGGAGAGACGAAAAAATTCTTTGCACAAAATATGTTTATTTTTTTTAACACTCCTTTTTTTTGCTAACATCAATTCAATGGTTTATATTTTAAGATTAAGCTTCTACAGTAATACAGAGAAATAATCTCCCGAATCCAAACTGAGAGCTGGTTTCAATAACAAACTCCATCAAGAATTCCAGTTGGATTTGTCCAGTGTTATCAATAAGTGGTGGCATGGTGTTACAGGGGTTAAAACTATTGTCTGTCAGATGGCTTTTGGTTCAAACTGGTTGGGTTTCCTCAGTAAAGACATATCGTAGGATAAATGGTAATTCTAAATATAAAGGTAGAGGTGGATAAAATGCTTAAAGTGCATAGAATAAAGTAGTGCATCATTGTATTATTAAATCTGGCCTGTTGTGCAGAGGGCTTTGGGGGCTGCATTTGGAAAACTTTGAACATGGTGATAAATCTGGAAAATTCCTTGCTAACCACTTCAAGCTAAATACAGAAAAAAACAATTTATTCTAGAAAGGACTGGGAACATTATTTACAATAATACACAACAAATAAGCCTTGGCCTCTGTTGGACATGGGCACGGAGGGAGGAGTTCACCATCCCCATCACTCCCCGCTGGGATGCAGGTTTTTGTTGGTTCCGGGGACTGTGGCTGGATGTTCTGGTGTCGTCACTGACCCACTCACTCGGTGGTCTTGGAACTCCTTCTGTCGCTTGGACTTCTTCCGTGGTGCCAAGAACTTCCCAGGCAAAGGTACCAAGCGGTTCTTGGGCACCTGGAGCCTTGATCTCGACTCACACTAGGGTGGGCAGCTCCAGTGGGGTCGGCTGCCCGTCGCCACTGGTCCTTTGGGACTCCCACCCCTTGGCCATGCGGACCCCATCTAGGGCCTTCCTCATTCTCCTGCTGGAATGAGCGTGCAGATATTGCAGAGATGTGTGGACTTAGGTCTTCAGAACTCTTGAGGGCTGCGGATGGCATGGTTCTTTCTCTCTCTCTCACCACCCCCCCACAAGAAGATTGTTGATTTATGTGCCTGCGCATTTTCAAATTTTTGTGTTCCAGGTGTTGTATGTTCGTTTTTTCTTACAGGTGCAGCAGTTGGCGATAGATTTGTATACTGAGTGGGCCATTTATATGGATACACCGTAATAAAATGGGAATGGTTGGTGATATTAAAGTCCTGTTTGTGGCACATTAGTATATGTGAGTGGGCAAGATGGGTGGTGACCATGGTGGCCATTTAGAAGTCGGCCATCCTGGATACAACTTTTGTTTTTTCAATAGGAAGAGGGCCATGTGACACATCAAACTTATTGGTAATGTCACAATGAAATGTATTTCAAGCTGTTAAACTGAACTAAAACACGAGGAACAAATTTAAATGTCAGTGTCAGTTTCACTTTCTTATCAGCCTGACTCAAATATGGTTATTCTCCTCTCTCGCAGCAAAATCCTGATACGAACGGTAATCTGAGGAAGCGCATGAATTATATCTCCCACCAAGAGTCGAGCAGTCAACAGAGAGCCCAGTCCACCACCAACATTGCAGGAGTAGGGCGAGGAAGGCCGCTGCGACCTTTAGCCGGTGGAACCAATGGCAGCTCCTCCACCCTCTCCCGCTCCAGCCCAAAGTCTGAGAGCCTGCTCAGCGTTGCGTCTTCCTCAGCGCAGCTGGTGAAGAGTACGCCTCAGGGTGCAGCTTCTACGCCAGACGTAATGGCGGGGACACCGTGCAAGCAGAACGCCAGCACTTCCTCTCTGCAGCATCTGCTGGGCCCGAAGCTGGAGCGCATCCAGATGATGGGGAACAAACTGGAGCCGAAGCAGACGCCGTGCTCCCAGCCCACCACTGCTGGTATGGGCGGAACCAGTAAAATTGACAAGTATGCACGGATCCTCTTCCCCGTGTCGTTTGGCGCATTTAACATGGTCTACTGGGTGGTTTACTTATCAAAGGACATGATGGTGGCTAAAGGTGGCTAGACGTGTCTTTTAACACATGGGATTACTGGAGTTTGTGAACATTATGTAGAACGTGTTGTTTTTGCCAAACAGATGAACAAAATGTGCCCATAAAGCACTTAAGAATATATTTATTTTTTTCTTCCTGAGTCCTGAAACTGCAAGCATGGGAACAAGCGAGCAAAATTAGAAAAACCTGACTCAACATAAGAAGGAACACCTGCACACTGGAGTATGCTACTGTCCTCTTTCTATTACATCATGCTTCATTTGACTGAAAAGGTCCTCATCAGCTTCAACTGATCTCTTCTGGCCTGCAGTCAAGATAAAGCATGGATTTTATTCATTTTCCTATTTTTGTACCCTGCACCTGGCAAGATGCGTGGACGTGTGTGCCATTGTTCTGAACTCAACTGCACCAACACTGTAAATATATAAATTTATTAGGATAAACAGATTTATATTTAATGAATACAGTTTACTTCCTTTTGAATAATTAAGACGTGTTGCTTTTGGTGCCAGCAGGTTAGAGGTTGCAAAATTAAAACGAGGGATTTCAGAATGGAAAATTGTTGAATGTTGGCCAAAAGGGTTTGAAAGTAAAATGGATTTGGCCAGAATGAAAGTCCTCAAACCAGGCTGAGTGGAGCTTTGGCCAGGACCTGATGAACCATGACCTACTGCAAAGCATCTTTCACATACAAGAAGGATTAACTAATCTGAAATAGCGAATATGAAATTTGTGGATAAGTCGGGCAGAAAATAGTAAAGACAAGTTATGAATTCATGTAACAGTAGGCTTTAAGCTTCTTTCCAGCCGTAACAGATTGCGAATAGCAGACAAAGATTGTGTAAGTGATTAAAAAAGAGCCATAGCATGAACAAACACAGGGAGCAGAACACAAAGCCATTTGCTCGTAGACCACTGTGGCAATAAAATAATGAGCTGGTTGTTTGTTTCGAGACATTTCGGCGTGCTCAACAAAAGAATGTGACTCAACAGCAGCTCCAGGGGAGAAACACAACATCTAACTGCTGTCATCCACATTCTTAAATGTGTTTCCGTGCACTTTGATTTTGGGCATAAAACATTATTTAATTACTCTTCATGGGAAAGATCTCTCGTGTGTGTCTATGGAGCACACTCACTTGCTATCAAAACTACAGCAGATACACAACACGTTGAGCACATTTTGAAGGTTGAAATAACTTTTTCTCTCCTGTTTGGTAACCCCAGTGTCAGCTGACGCAGGGCTGTTGGTCACTAAGTTGACAGCTATTAGTAGGTTATGGAATTTATTAGTGTTTGCACTGATAATTGCTACAATTGCTACAACCACATTAAGTTATGGATGTGGTTGATATTTATCTGTTGTGTCAGATCAGTTAATGTTTAAAGATAATGACGAGTCATTTTCCATAGGGGGTAATCAGTTTGCACCTAATTTACTTCAGCTGCAGTTTATTACCAACCAGAAAACGATTGTACTGAAAATCAGAGTGCATATCTTTGGAAGTGTAAAGGCCTTTTCACATAGGTGCGCTTGTGCTGTGGTGTGTGCGAGCCATAGAGAAGAGTGGGTTTTAGAGCAGTTTTCACATTGTATGGGGAGGGTCTTAATACATTCTCCTGTCGTTCTGAATTAATGGGAAAATGTGTAAAGAATCTTACTTAAGATTATTTTCATGAGTAATATTGGCCTCTACTCGGTTTTTATTTCAGTTCAGGTCTTAAATGCTTTGAGATGCTGGCATCTTCGTGTAGAGCCCCCATGTACTCAGGCTGAAATTTATTTTAGTCGCTTCATCTCATATCCTGAAACCAGATGTTTTGAAGTGATCCTGTAAAAACACTGCAGTATCAAAAAGTCAAAGATGCTTCAAGTCAGCAGAGGCTGTTGGGATTCATTTATAAATTCAGAATTAGATGTGCTGACAAATAAACACTTTGAAAACAGTGGTCATAATAGCGAGGAGTGAAGCCCTTTACACACCGGACATGTAAAATTCAAGCTAATATTTCGTGCCTTGAAAATATTTTTCGGGCTCATCTATTTTTAATGCAGCCATTCGCACTGACCGATTTTGCATGACAAATTTGGGGCTTTTTTTTTTAAACCGAGCTAAATTTTTCAGATCCAAATAAACAACAAGCGTGCTCGTAGTTTAAAACATGCAACGGCTTGATGATGTCATCTTCAAGTTTTTAAAAAAATTCATTTTCTGCAAAAATGCTTTTGGTGTGTATCTGTGTAACACGACAAGTTTGGATCAGAAAAATTCTGTTTTCTGATCCAAACTTGCTTCTTTGCAACGCGCTCGAGGCGTAATGGCCTTAACTCAGAACTTGAGCTCATCTTAATCTACACGCTGGCTACTTCAACACTTGCTTAAGTATTGTTTTTTAAAATAGAGATTTTCTGCCTTCATTTAAAAAAATCTGTGCATACAAGCATTGATTTGAAAATATTGTCCATCTACATGAAAATGCTGAAAACAATAACAAATACTGGCCAATCAGAATCTTTAATGGAACAACTTTATTAGGTGAACAAAGATGGGCATAACAGAAATGTTTTAACTGAATGTGGAATGTAGAAATCTCTTTCTAAAAACACAGGAGCGTGAGTCCTTTGCATGTGTTAGCATCTAAACGTGCATAAAAAGATAAAGCAATAATATTTTGTCATGCAAGCAACACAGCACACAGTCTGATGTAAGAGTTAATAAAAGGCAAACACCAAGTTTCAGAAAACTCTGTTTTCAGTGACATAAAATGTGGACAAAAGGCCAAAATGGACAGAAAAGGCTAGTTATCAAAACAACTGTGTTGGGTTCATTTTGAGAGAGAGAGAAGACAAATATGCTCAAAGTGCATTTTCTTAAATTTATTTAGCAATTAAGGGTTCAAGTTTTAAAAAAAATGGCTGCAGTGTCTCTCTGCTCGCTCAGGAGACCCAAACGAACAAAGAGCCCCACACCCAGACAGTGAATGCTTTTTATTATGTGTGATAAACAGGACACTAAGGTGAAAGGTCAAAAGTTCTCCTTGTGTGACTGAGATCCAGTACTTACGTTTCTTCTTCTGCAGCTTTCTGTGCACTTCAGCCTTCTGCTAGCAACACTACCGTTACCATGACAACCACCTCTTATCCTCCGGTCAGACCTGCATAAAGACGGAGCTAGGGTGCGTTCCATAAGAGCAGATTTATGACCTTGTTCTTGTGAAGGGGGTCTTACTATGTTACACTGTGGGCCGTCAAAGACAACACACAAATAAGTGACGCTACTTATGAGATATTAGCCGTACATATAAACATAAATCCCAACAGTATGTGTAGAAAGGCCCCAAAAGGTAACCAAACGCTGCTACTTCCTCGCACCTACTCTTTAAATTACTCTAAACAGAAGCTAGGAGGTCCGTTAGCCAGGCTAGCTGCTTCCAGCTCTGTCTGGTTATTGTGCTAGGCTAATCAACTGCTGGCAGCGTCTTCATATTTACACTTTATGTGTCTATAATCACTTTCAACTCTTTGGTAAGTGATGAAAAAACTTTATTTCCACAAGTCAGAAATGTTTAAACTCAGCTATTAGCTTCTACACATGATATATATGTGCTAATTTTTTCTTTTTAGACATTTTGAACCCTCAATATTAGTATTAGTGCTGACACATTTTTGTACTGTTTTTGTACAAGTAATAATCATATTTGGAGGAATTGAGGTCTAAGTTGTCAGCTACCATTAATCCAAGCATGCTGATAAAGAGAAGCTTGGTCATTTGGAAAGAGGTCAGAGTAGAGCTCCTAATCTAAAGGAGCCAGCTGAGGTGCTTCAACATCTGACCAGGATGCCTACTGTGCAGCTCCTAGGTGAGGTTTTGTCACAGCAGCGTAAGACCATGGAGCAGATTCACAACAAGCTTAAGAGATTACATCTCTCGGCTGGATTTGGAAAGTCTTGGTGACCCTCAGAAGAGAAGAGGGATAGAGGTGGACTATCAATCCAAATATCAATAGTATCGATACTATTGCTGGTATTGAACTGATACTAGTTCAATAGGATCGATAATTTGTTTCTATCCTCTAAGTTCAGTCCACTGATTTGTGTTAAATAAATATTTTTTTTAATTACTTGTAATTGGATCAGTACCAAAACTTGCAGTGTTGCACAGCACGACTGGGGGAGTGGGCAGGGAGCCGCAGATCCAGATACGTGGCAGAAAGTATGGATAGTCCCAAGAAACAGATAATATAAATGATAATATAAAAAAAAATTACAAAATAAACCTGAAACTTACTGGATGGTCTGGACCACACAGCAAGTTATATTATGTGTCATAAAATTCCATCAAAAAGTGTCGATGTGCAGTTTAGTGACTTGGATTATCAAAGATGAAGCCTAACAGTCACTAACTGGCTGCAGGCTTACACCTGCATAGTCTATGAAAAACGCTGTTCTCTTAACTTTAAATCTTCTCAGTCTTCAAATGGTTGAGCTTCGAGAAAATTCACTATACACCACTGCACAGCTGTTTTAACCAAAATCAAATGGCCCCTCTGGGAGGACATTCATGTTTGGCATAGAAGTGTCTGATTTCAGTCACTAACAGTCTGACACTTTTTCCCCACATAGTGAATTTTCATTCTAATGCATGAAAGCAACTTTCAAACATGTTAAAGGAACAGAGGAAATCCAGTGTGCTTCCAGTGTGATCAGGACCTTGGTGCAGTTTCAGCCTCTGCTGACCTTTAGAGGTGATGAATCTGCCGGTAATTGAATCCTTGAATAGACAAAGGACACCATTATCTTGATAACACACAGCACCACAGCAGAAGATTGTCCTCCCTGCTGTCGGCTGTTGCTGTTCCCTAACTGGCTGATAGAGGTGAAGCAGGGGATGTTTTGTCATTGAACGCCTCGTCTGGACAAAACTGACATTCGGCGATGACGTTGCTAAAAAGTGCACAGAAGAAGTCTAGAAAATATCAGAAAATTACAGTTATCGTCCATAATTAAGCGCTTTAGCAGATTCTTTTTGCAAATAAATAATGTGTAGGTTAGCGTCATAATAGGAAGGAACAGAACTGACTCATCTTGAAGAGTCTATAATTATAATGTACAAGATCTCATTTTATATTTCCATAAAAGAAGCAGAAAAATCTCACGTGATAGATATATGTATGGTTCTTTTTGGCCTATTTTTCTTCTTGTTGGAGAAACTGGAGGTTAAACAGTTGGCGGATGAGCTCAGCGTCACTCCTGCAGATAAAGATGTCATATGTACAGGGTGTGTGTGAGTGTGTGCGTGTGGGGGGGGGGGGGGGGGTCGTGATGTAGTAGGTGCCTAGTTTCTTGCTCTAACAGCCATATCATCCATGTAGTCATGGTTGTTTGCCCTCGGTTAGTCTAACAGGAGTTATGATGCTGCCACTGCAACGAGAATCACGCGGGCTGATGGACAGATCAAGATGCCCGGCGCCACTCACCTCTCCTAAATGCAGTCAAGTGTGAAATTGATTTTGCCGTCATTACCTCCCCGTTGGTCTCTGCTCTCATGCTCTCCCCATTCCTCTCTGTTTGCCACAACAGGCTACAAAATGCATCTCCTCATAAAAAAACAACAATAAGAACCCCCACAGACCATCCATGTACCAACGAGGAGCCAGTCAGCAACAGATTGATGGTCAGTGTAAATATGCTGTATCTCTGCGCTTCTAAATGTGTGCATGATTGATGGAGCAGCCGATGCCAGGTTGTGGATTTTCTGTTGTTGTTGGTTTATCTTTTTTCCCATAAACGAGCAGTGCTAGACAACAGTCGAACAAGCTCGCTTTGCCCCTTTCAGAGTTTACTCGTAGTGTTTGTGGAAAGTGTGAGCACTCCCAAATGATCATCATCAGGCTTCCTGAAAAACCACACAGTGCAGTTTAACTGGGCAAAAAAGTATATTTATTGTCACTTCAGAGCACTTTTGAGGTAAAACATGGCATCACGCTCCCTCTAGTGGCTCAACTGAACCCACTTTTATTTCCTACACAAACTCACAGAGCATGAGGCAGCTCTGTGCTTACTGAGTTAGTAAGTTACAGTAATGAGCAGAGTGATGAGACGCTTTTCACGAATGTGGACACTTTAACTCCTCGCAGAAATCAAATGAAAGATTGGCTCTGTCCCCATACGTTTCCAATTTTTTTGACTGTTGCAGATCATTTTCAAAATAAATGTACTACTTGCATCCTTTACTGATATTCTACAGAATAAAACTATAAATGTATTTAACAAAAAAATGCAATAGTTCAAAGGTCACATGTGTGGTATGTAATAACATAGACTGTATGATGTTATTAGGTTGACATTGATGCACTGTTATTGTAGCTGGTTTCACTTATTTTCTTGCACTTTTAAAGATTTCTCTTATCTGTAACTTTTTGACTGACCTCTCAGGTATTGATTTAAATTAAACAGAGCCACGTGATAGGAATTAAGATTTGCCGATAATATAACCTTGAAACGTGAAAGGGCTCAGAATGAAAGGGTTTGAGTCATTAGTAACTGTGCTGTACTGTAACACCCCCTAATAAATAACTGTAGTGAAGTGAAAATCACAATATTCATTTGATAAAAGGTAGCAGAAAGTGGAAACTTGTAAGAACCTTTAATTCCTCCTCACATATTCCAATCATATGGAAATGAACATGTCTGCAGCTCACCTTTAAGGCTGTTTATTGTGAGTCCTCTTTAATGCAGTAACCCGGGAATTAAAGCGCACGTCAAAAAGCGTCCTTTTTTCATGTTGAATCTCTGTCTTATTTGCATCAACATGAAATATTATTGTATAAAAGTTTTACAGTCTTTTGGGTTCATTTGAACGAGTTCATGAAGGACCGTGCACTCACACATTAAAGTAAGAGACCTGGACATGTAATAGGTTGTGTCTAATTCCTGACATGATCCACTAGAGGGAGCAGCGTGCCATGATTTTCTTCACTTCAGAACACAGATGGTACTTTTAGATGGGCCGAGGTGCAGCCTGGACAAAGAGGGTGATTTGGTTTTGCTTTAGTGTCTAATTTCTGTGATTCTAATGGGAGAGATGTACTGATAGCATTTCACTGTGCTCAGCAGAAGCCACACTCTGAGAGTGGTTTGATTCCACCAGCCTAATCATTTATTTCATTTCATGAGCCACTCTCTAGAGATTTGCATAATAACAATGAAGGTCTGCCCTCCGTGTTATTATTCTTATCACTCATCTGTCGTCGTAGATGAGAATCCTTCAAATCCTGCAGTCAAGGGGAGGCAGCGATTCAGGGTGGGCATCTCGGGTTGTTTGATGTAAATAGAATACCTTTGCAACCGGAAAACAACTGACTGACTTGTTAAGTCCTGAATTTGGGTATATGTCTCAGGTTATTGGGTCAACCCAAAAATAATGCCACAAGTACGTCACAACATCAGTATCTCCATTCGTTGGATGGATTTCAACTACAGATTGTGTACTGATAGAAATGTGCGTTGTTTTGTTGGGTGTGAAGATTATTCATCATAATCTTTTCTCATATTCCTTTGAGCACGCTGCTCATGCAGCCTGTGTTTCATTCGTAATAAGGTCTCACTTAACCCAGTTTCTGGACTACCACAGGCCAAGATAATTAACATGTAGGCCCTTGGTAGTTAATAGGATAATACATTCTCATTTGTATTATACTTTCTAGCACCCGTGCGAGTCATTTGGGCGGATATTAATCTTCCCGGTGGAGAAGGACAGCATGATTCCAACTGTTTGGTGTGTCACAACACAGAAAATGAAAAAGCCTAAAAAATCCACCTCTAATCTGCTGGTGCTGTATGCACCCACAGGTCTCAGTGATGTGGAACAATGATTTCTAAATATTATTTATGGTAATACTCAATAACAGAAGTACCAATTACAGCAATATTTAGACCGTTATATAAGCCACAAACAAAAGCAATAATGCATAGAACAAGGCATATATTCTATACACTACCTTAACACGGCTTCCTGCTGCACCAAAGGACTCGTAATTTTCTACAACGCCCTCCCATTGTGTAAGAATTTAGCACTTTAATCAGTCAAGCTCATAATTAAGACTAACGGACCCGTATTGTGTTTATATTTGATCAAAATTTCAGTCGCACTGGATGAGATGAGTGAAACAGGCTTGTGAAACTGTGTGTATTGTGTAATAGTGAAGCCACCGTGAGTTTATCTAAATGGTAACAACGTACTGCGGTACTGTACATTACTGTACTCCAACTTGAAGTGTTTGTCATCCTGTCAGGTTGTTACAGTCAATATGCTGATAAAATATTTTTTGAACTAACGTTTCATTTACCAGTCCTTATGCAATGCACTGTTTTGGACAAACACGATTAAACATGTTAGAGAAATACTCACTGCATGTGGCAGCTTTATTTGAGGAACTGGCGATGAAAGCGTGTCGCGTGTGTGATGCAAAAAGGAGACAAAGACCATAAAAAGTGTAAGTCTTTGTACTGGTAGACTATTACAGGGTGCATCACATACTAATAACCTGACTGTCTTTTACCTCTGTCTGGTCTCCTCCAGCTCCCGAGGGAAACATCTGGCTCTCAGGTCTATGTTTTCTCCAGTTTCTTAGTGATTCACGGGGAATTACGATCAGTGAATGAATTAAAAGGAGAGAATAATTCAGTCAGGAAAAACTCTGTTATGTTTGTCAGGACTTGAAATAGAACCTAACCGATATTTAAGACTGATACTGATATTTGTTGATTATTTTTTCTTTCCAACACACAAAACATAAACAGGTTTCCATAACCCGCCCGACTCTCCTTGGAGCAGATAGTTGTTTTTTGTGGTGTTCCTAACTGACATGCTGACAACCAGGAAGTTGCCGTGCCCTCTGCTGGACACACTACTTAGCATCAACACTTGAAACATGGTTAGAGTGTATTTCTTCTTGTTATTCTTTGTTATTTTCATTTATTGGCTGTTATATATCAGAAAATACATAATACAGGCCAATAACATCGGCCCACAGATACATCAGTTGAGCTGTAGTGTGAAAACAGCCTTCTGCTGCACGTGGAAAAACATCATGAGCAGGTACAAATTAAAATTTGCCTCCCAGGCACCTAAAATCTGACAGGTTGCTTTTCCTCTCCTCGCCATGCTATGTATGTGGTCAATGGTAGCATCTCTAACTACATAAAATGTGATTAGGTTAAATGGCGATGTCCATCTTGGCAACTGTATCCAAGACTGCAGGGCAACATGAAGGCTTCCACAAACTGCTTTTATGTATTTTTAATGGATTAATTTTAAGTTTATGAGAATGCATCACTTTGTTGGACTATTGTTGGAAGGTGTAATGTACACACTAACCAGTGTATAAGTACCATGTTCTTTTTCTCTGTTAAATAACAAAACACTGACTGACTGACCATTCAGAGTGTTTTCTGAGCTAGACTACATTATAGATAAGCTAGCTGCATTTAGCTAAAAACATGCATGCTAGATAGAGGGATAAAGTGATAAGCTTTCATGTAATTGTAGGTTTTAACTAAGGCTGGAAATGCATCTTTTTGATTAGCATTAGCATGAAAAAAGCCACTAATTCTATGGCCTTTCTCTGCTTTGCTAAGTAGCTGTTAACTTCATTTACAGACAACTTCAGTTTCTTAAACGAGTCTGTTAATGGTGAAATACTATGAGGTTTAATTTATTGAGCTCCGGCAGCATTGTCAACAAGTATTTTTTCCTTATTGAAAAAAGTAACAGCTCATAGAAATGTGATATTTCTCACAGGCTTGTATTTGATAAAAGTCCAACATCAAAGATGCCTAAACCTACATGAGTTGCCACATATCCAGTAATCCACACATCTGTTGCCTTTGTGTCAGGTGGAAGCAACACACAAAATCCCTTATGCATTAAGATAAAGAACAAAACTGAAAATAGATTTGAAAAATGTCACCATAAGATGCAGAGATAAAAAGACAAATCCTTCCATGTGTCCATGCTGGGACAGCAGCAGCTGGTGAGTTGCTTTGCAAGTTTCATGTCACAGCCCTTGATATGCAAAGCCGATGACTACTGTTGACAAGACACCAAGAGAAACTGCATAATGAGAACACTTACTAACTTTATTATCATTCTCCTGTCAGATAAATAATGGTAATTGTTAGATCTGAGGCATAAAAGAAACTGTAAATGTACTCTGAATGCAGAAACCCCCCAAAAACAAAACAAAAAAACATAAAACCTATCTATAATTACAGATAGTTGAACATGATCTAACAGTCCAGCAAAGAGCTGGCGCAGGATTTGAGAGATGCATCTGGCCCTCAGTTGATCCATTTCCTGTTTTCTGAAGCCCCATCAGAAATGGTCTGAGGTATGCCAAATTACACAAGAGCTGGAGTCAAAACAGCTCTTATTGGGTGGTGAATCCAAATTTGAAATTTTTGGCTCAAATTGCCAACAATATGTACAGAGGAGGCCAGGAGAGCGGTACAACAGTGAGTGTCTGCAGCCACCGGTAAGACATAGTTGAACTCAAACACGACAACAGGATCCGGTTACTCTGAAACCAGTACATGAAACGAGACTAAGAAATCCAGCAGCCTAACAAATCACGTGAAAATGAGCAGGAATACAAAAATTAAACCCCAGCAGAGACCCAAACTCAGAAACTCTTACCAGAAACTAAATAGTACAAAATCCCAGCATCATGATTAAATGGGCTTCAAACAAATGGTGTTGCCCAGTGTATATTGGATATGTAAATCTGAAACAAAGTCAACGTTTTAAGATGAAAATGTTTCAGTGTTCTGTCTCCAGCTTGATCTCTGTTGCCTTAAGTAGCAAAAAAAACCTCTTGTTGACATGAAACAGCCTTTTTACAGCACAGCTAAGCAAGTCCTAAAGAAGCATTTTCATTTGTTTTAAGAAATGGCCACAAAGGAAGTCTGGGGAGAAACTTTGGTTTAGATTTTTCTCTTTAATTACTGATTTTGCAATTATGATGGGATGTAGATGGAATATTGGAGGTTTAACGGGTTCACCTGGATAATGTCTGGACTGTAGCAGCAAGCTGAGAGCCAATGCAGTACACCTCAGTACAGATGGAGTGGTACGGCAACAGAAACAGACATATACATTGGTCTCATGAAGGCATCTTTCTCTGTTTGTGGGGACTCCTGATGGGGCTGCCACCATTTCCTCCTAGATCCTTGGCTGCCACAATTAACCACAGTCTTTTTATCCAGACCTGTTCTTCCACCCACTCGCTGTCAGATGCTCCAGCAGTAGCGGTGTTCAGGCTCTCATCTTCTTTCCTTTCTTGTGCCTTCCTGCACTCTGACCCAGATCTCTTGGTGCATGGGGTATTTTATGTGTACAAGCCATCTGTTTTTAAGCTCATAGGATTCTAGTCTGTCTGCCTGGTTTTACTCAAGTGTCTTGAGTATAGCTTGGGTTGGGTTTATAAAGGTCCACCTCTGGGTGGGCTTGCTGACCTGCTGCTCATCAACAACCAGTCTCTGCCAGACTGCCTGCCTCTCCAGATTGTTAACCAGACTCCTCTGTGGCTGTCCTGTGGTTTTGCATATTCTTTCTGCTAAACTTATTGTTTCCCGGCTTTACAGCGCTTCAAGTGCCTTCTCAGTTCAACTTACCTGTTTCTGCTGAACTGGTCTTATCCTCCCTGGCAATCCTCCCACAGTTTTGGACGCTTATCACTGACCTGCCCAAAATATCATATCAACACGTACTGTCCACTTACCAGCACTCGTATCTTTTCAGGTAGTCACACCAAATATACTCCTTCATTTCTTTTAACTTCATACTATTTTAATACCTCAGTATAAATCTATCCACCTACAGGTCCCACATGTAAAAACGTTCCTTTTTGTGTCTGTTTCTCCACTGCACCGTGACGCTGGGATGTTCTTCGGCGTGTGACAGTAGAAAGCAGGTGCGAGAGCCCACGCTTTATCTCGTTGCTGTTTGTACACCAGCTCAGTGGTTAAATTTAGCCACGGTTAAAAAAAGACAATTACAGCAACTCTGGAGCTGAAGATGCAATATGACCAGCAAAACACAGAGGGCCGTTGAATTGCACTCAGTTTAGTTTCCCTGGTAACCTCAGGGAAATTAGCAGCAGTGTGAGCAGAAAACTTGTGCCACATAAATAACACTGTCAAGGTCATGAAGCTGGCCTTTTAATTTTTATAAGTTAAGCATGCCTGTGATTCAGATGCTGAATTATATAATAGAGAAGGGAAAAAATCAGACCCACTGATACAGCATGAACTCAAGCTGAACTTTTATTTGTCTCCATCTCTGGTTGTCTGGAGTGTGTTGCTGAGTTGTTTCTGCACCGCACATGTCAGTCAAACACCAAAGTGTGTTGAGGCCATTACATCCCTGCTCCTGCTCCTCTGTCCATTCATTCTGACTTTCCTTTCAGTCTTGTGGAGTCTGCAAGTGCAATTATTACTATTTTTGATTAATCATAACCATTCCTAAACCTGGTGATTTGTTCTCCTTTAGAGATCTTTTAATATGCCATTCCAACAGTAAAGATACTGACTTGTCACCCACACTTGTAACAAATAAAATCGCCAATGCCTACATCCCATTTCGGTGTATTATTGCAACGACCCTGTTGGAAGCCAAAAGGACTGAAATGCAGCAGATGAAACAACATCTGTGCATTTATTCTGCCTGTTACAGAATCGAAAAATATGCTAACCCCTAGAAGCAAACAAAAAGGTAACAATGTGACAAAGAGAAAGACTGTGGACACGGAGGGCAGAAAGTAGAACAAGACAAAGGTGGAGACAATAAAGGCCGAGCAGACAATCACAAAGAAAGGAACCCATACAGGCAAAAAAATAAGAGACAGAATAGGAAGTAAGACAAAGACAGAAAATCAAGGCACAGGAGACATAGAAGGAAGAATAAAGAACCAAATAAACAGGAAGTGGAAACAAGAAAGAACAAATACATACAGGGAAAGTCAAAGAATCACTGGGGACACTAAAGACTTTCACAACACATATTTGTGGAAGTCATGAGTGAATGAAGTAGATTTAAGTGGATTTAAAGAAAGTTGTTGATGGTCACCAAGATGGAAAATGCTGCAAAACTCAATCAAAACTCATCAATCCACAGACGGACAGATTATGCTTTACATCACTGCTAAGCTCCTCAGGAGTGGCCAATCGCCCAAAATAGGCCTAATGGCTCTGACTGTGGTCGGTGCTGTTGGGTTTAAGACACAAGTGTGTATATAATA
The DNA here is from genome assembly GCF_057381845.1 of Rhamphochromis longiceps. Classification (NCBI taxonomy): domain Eukaryota; kingdom Metazoa; phylum Chordata; class Actinopteri; order Cichliformes; family Cichlidae; genus Rhamphochromis; species Rhamphochromis longiceps. The sequence goes on from NC_140558.1 coordinate 24,978,121, forward strand.
TAGTTTTAGTTTTTACCACCAGTTTAATGATGCATTAGTAAAGAAGCTCAGAGATTCATAGATCATACAAAGTAAAGTGTTAACACAGTTTGAAAAGATGAGACTTTGTGGTAAAAACAAAGAAAAACAAAGAAGAAAGCTCCATGATCTCCATGCTTCTTGTCCTCCTGTACCAGTGCTGATGTATCAGGAGCATACTGCAGTGAGTACTTGTGCCTCAGCTTTAGTAGAGTGTTGTGGTGACGTCACTGTCTGCGCACAACACGACCGATGTGGTGAGTATAGCGGCGAGTAAGTGAGTGGTGTGTATCTGAGTTGTAACAGATGAAACCAGAGTTAAAGGCTTGTCTCAGAGTGGCTGTTATTACTGTTCCTGAGCGCCAATCAGGACGATGCTGAGAAACAATGGTTACAAAGATGAAGCCAGTGCAGCTTGTAAAAGATCAGGTCAGAAATAGTTTTAGTTGATGAGGCCAAAGTAAAGTGTTTTGGTGTAGATGTCCAGTGTTCTGTTTGGCTAAAAACAAAAACCCTACTTCAGGTATAACAACCTTATCCCATCTGTGAAACATGGTGGTGGTAGAATCATGGTTTGGGTCTGAGCTGCTGATTCTCTACAATGACAACTTGCTATCATTAATGGAACCGTTATTTCTAATTGATATGAGGAATTTTGATATGAAAACATTTGGACATTTGTCCTTGATCTGAATCCCAAGAGACGGTGGGTATAAGGGCAACACCTCAAACCATACAAGCTCCTCTACCAAGGAATGGTTATAGGAGGATAAAGGTAAAGGCTTGGCCTTAAAGTGGTGGAATGGCCCGAAGAATGCAATTCATGCAAAAACATGAATACTGAGGAAGTTACCTATAGCTGCAGTTATTGCTGCGCAGTGACATCACACCAGACATTCAAAGTAAAGGTTCAGATACTTTTGCCCTTAACAGGTAAAATGATAAAAGTTGGATGATGTTTAAGATCATTCTTCACCATTAATTTAAAAGGGTTCAAAAACTCCCAAGCACCTCTGTAATTATAGGATAATACCTGTTATTGGTGTTGCAGTATCGTGTGATTTAAAAAGCTTTAAAAAGGCTTTTATCCACACCCAATACATATCTTTGCATCTGTTTATTCCAATCACATCTGAAAACCCTCTAAGAGTCAGCTAATAAAAATAAATTTATGCTATTTGTGTAATTGTGGGGAGCACAAGGAAATCAGAGGAGGTCTGGAATAATTTCAGGCAGCTTGGCAGCTCCATGAACCCAAAACCGAAAAAGGCCTGTGAACCTTTTTTCAGCCAGTGAGCAATTTAAATGAAAGAGCTGTCATCTTGGAATGGGCGATCCGTTTTGTTTTAGTGCATCCATCATTTGCACATGAATGAATAACAAAGCCACAGTTATTAGTTCCACCTATATTTCCCACTCGGTTTGTTGTTTGCACCTCTCTTAGCATTTTATAAGCAGATACAATAACATTACACTATAAATATTACAGTTTTAGTTGACACGTTGAATCTAGGTCACCAGCAGCAAGCCGTGGATTGTAATTTAATTCGACTGAGCCTTAATTTACACACAATGAACGACAATGAACATGAGAGCTGTGTGTCAGCCGGTTTGGTATTTTCATGAGCAGCATGTGTGTGACAAAGGATTTCCAAGGGTGACCTATCACTTTAAGAGTGTCAGAGCTCCTCCATGGACTCCTCATCTTTTTTCTCTCACAACATCTTTCTTCTGCCATGCATGGCTTGTTGCCGAGGTAACAGGCCCAAGAATGGTTTAGCATTTCCAGCATTGCCTAGTGAATCGACTCGTGCTGACATGAAACTGACAACGGCACAGTCGACGACAGGCTCAGGTATTTTCTTCCCAAAATGTCACTGGAGTCAACAGCCACCTGCTGTGCTGTGGTTCGCTCTCATGTAGGAATCATATGAAAAGCTGCGCGGTCTGATATCACGTTCAGCTGCTGTGTGTGTGATCACAAACGCAAGCAAAACCGAGCTGCGTGCGATGCTCTGACAGGGTAAAGCGTAAAATTCGATCCAGGTGATGGAGACATGTTTGCAAGCTGCTCCAGTCACTTTCTCAGGTGTGAGTTCCTGGATGTCTCCAGCAGAGTGTGTGTGTGCGTGTGTGTGCGTGTGTGTGTGTGTGTGTGGGTTTATATCTATACATGTGACTCATATCTCCTCATATAGCTTTTACAATTTATTCGAATGCATTTTACTTTTGGTTGGCAGAGAGCTAATATCAAAGACTTAAAATTCTGAGGGGAGATGCATCTATAAGCATCTCATAGCTGCTCTGACCGGTGGGAGGGGGCCCTCTTGTTAAAATGTTAAGCAGCAGAAGCACTTTTTTGTCACCTGCGTGTGTGTGTGTTTTCTTATTGACCAGATCATCATTGAGCTATTTCCCCGCTGACTGAAACCACATGAGTCAATTCCTTTGCTTGTCTCAAACTGCATTTGCATTGCTCCCTTGGCATTTGTGCTGTTTTCATGTAATCAGCGTACTGGAAGCAAGTAGCTTCTAACACAAAGGGTTAATAGGCAAGTCTGTGGTGCCAGCGAAAGAACAGATTGGAGTTACTCACCCCTCCATTAATCATGCTAATGATGAAATACTTTGCATATCTAGTCTTTCTCCCATCACAGTATTACCAGCACAAAACTGGCTTTTAACATCATTATGTAACACCCTGACTGAGGCGAATTTCAATGTTCACACGCAAGTGCCAACAAAACCCCGTGCAACAGGTTAAATAATTGTTTTATTTAAACCTTTGCTGCTACTTTTTAACCTGCGATTATTACCTTCCTCCACGTGGGCTCGATCAATATGCATTGTCACACCGAGTCCAATTGGGACACGCTCAGGACCGGCAGTGGGCTGGGTGATGCAACATCTTGCAATAAACATTGTGCTGTAAGAGTATGTAACCCAGCGGCTAGCAGCGCAAGCAAAACCCAAGTTCAGAGGAAAAAAAAGGAACATACGCACAGGCATGCACGCAGATTTGATTAGAATAAAAGACAAGAATTTGTTTATTTTGTCCTCGACGCCCTCGATTGTCCTCGCTTCCCGTTTCCTTCCCTCTCACTTAAGTTGGACTTGACTAAGGGCCCAGGGGTCACCCTTACTGAGATGACCCACTTCATCGATCACATGACAAGAATTAATTAAAGGGGAGATCAATGGGACATCCTTCTAGTTTGAAGTATAGCAGAGGGAGTCTGCTTGATAATGGTCAGACCCCTGAGGACTCAGTGTGTGTGTGTGTGTGCTGCTTCTTAAATGAGAGTATGTGCTGGGTTATCACTCACCAGCTCTTGTTAATGGCCCTTTTTTTCCAACCTGTCTAAGCATGTGTAACTAATACCTAGTTCACACAAATTGTTTACGCTGCAAAAACACAAACTCTGAGCTTCTCTGCCTCTTAAAATGCTTCTTATTAGGAATTTACAGACAATCTGAGTGCAAAGGATTCATAGCTGGATTAACCTTTTAGTTCATCACTTACACAGATAATACAGTAAAGCCTATAATTACCTTCTCAGTTGTGACATTTCCCCTCTTGGTTACTTGGTTGCTTCTTCTGTTGGTCACGTTAAATTATCATATTTTCAGGTAGTTTTTTGTGTGATTTCTTTTTCTTCACAGGCTTCTTGCATTTAGAGGTAGTTATGCAAAAGAAAAAGAGTGTAGTGAGAAAATGCCTGCCGCTTTCGCTGCAGCATGTGTGGTACTGAAAGAACAGCTCCCAAAGGCTGATGGTTGTAAAGGATGTTGCAAAAGTGCGAGATTTAGTGGTGGTTTTTATCTTCATGTGCTTGGTTAGTGAGCGTCTCACTTCAAGTATGCTTGAGAAAAATTGAATGATTGATGAAAATTCTGGCAATTTTTTTAGGTCACAAAACACAAAACTCACTGACACACTCTTGTGTTGGCTTCATTTTTCCAATCCACAACTTGCCTCTTAAGCCAACATTGGTTGCCCCTCCTAAACAAAAAGTTTAAACAGCAGGTGGGTGGGGCATCTCACAGCCAGGGCTCACTAAGGATAACTGCTCTGAGTGACATAAAAGAGAGCTAGGAGTAGGGAAAAAATCTGAAAGTGGGTGTTTAAAGCAGCCTGAAGTCTGAGATTTTGGCTCTCAAGGATGTCACTGGCCAGGTTAAAATGAGCACCCACTGTATCAAGATACAATGATTGAGCTCCATAATAGGTAGAGTAAAGATATAGGCAGATATAGCTTTGGTACCATATGCTATCACTCTCTATAATACAATACATCTGCCTGGCAGAATGTCATCTGTCTGACAATAAGAATTTATGTAATCATTTTTATTTATTTATTTATTACAACATCATTTCAACTGCTGTGATAAAATAATTACCCAGATAAAACATAAATAAAATAGGTCTTATCTTTCTACATATGTCTTAAAATAAGGGATTTTTTTTTCTTTTCCCAGTCCTTTTTATGTGCTTTGCTCCATTTCTCATCTTGTTTCCTCAACACCTGATGTGGGCCGATATCACCCAGCTGCTATATTACATCAAGCAGGTGTCCACCTGAGATGAGCTGCTCCATAATACCTGAGGCAGACGGTGTCTATCTTCAAAAGGTTGTAAGTACCATATCTGTAAAGGCAGGAGTCTACAGCTGATTGGGCCAAAGCTGCAAACCGTACAAAGGTGCCCCCAAGACTATCCAACACATAGTAGCAGGCTGTAAGTTTTGAGCTGGAACTGCGTGCACTGAGAGACACAACCAAGTAGGGATGGGTATCGTTTAGGTTTTATCCGATACCGGTGCCAAACTGGTTCTTTTGAAACTGTGCTTAAACGGTGCTCGAACCGGTGCTTAAAGAATGCAGAACACAGGCTTTGTCCAAAAAACTCTCACGTTCAGCTGGTTTTTGTAAAAAGATAACAATGTTAGCCTTTTCTGCAGCTATGGGGCATATATGGCATCACTCTTGGCTGGAAGCAGTGCTTAAACAATGGAAAAAACACAAACTTTGTCCAAAAACCTCTCATGTTTAACTGTTTTCCACTTTTTCTTTGGTCATTTTAGCCTTTTTAGCCAGGGTGAAGGGAGTATCTGCCATCAAACAAGAAGACAGCCGCATGTAGCTATGATGATGTTTGCTAGTTCACCTTACATGCATTAATGTAATAACGTGGTTAGCCTACTCAACGTAAATTACACACGAACAACATTAAGCTACTCACGCAGAGAAGAACGGCTGCTGCTGCATCATCATCCGTCATCATTTCTGCTACACTGGCAGGGCTAGGGGCCAGGACTCTATTCTTCGGGTTTTTGGGGGATGTTGCTAACTCCGGGTCCGATAACAGGCACCACACCCGCAGTAGATGTGCACGGTGTGAGATCTCGCAGCAAGCTATCAAATACGGCACATTTCTCGGCTTTTAAAAAAAACATTATGCGTTGCCACGTGTTTCATCGGATTCGAGGTGTTACCTCCTTTGCACAGTATCACAGGATCAGCTTAAAGCACTTGTTGCTGCTGAGTTTGTATATTTTGCTGTGAAGTACAACCAGACTTTTGACCACTTTGCCTTGGGCATTTTTAATCTGTAGCTCTGCTCTAAAAGAACGTACGTACCTGGATCCGCCTACTATCCTCGGAAACGTAAAATGATTGTCTAGAATCTAAAGTGTATCACAGCTCAGGAAAAAAAAAGCACCGAAATAAAGCACCGAAATGTGCGCTGCTTTTCGGTCTGGTTACTACCGTTTATGTCAGATCTACCGGTACCCATCCCTACAACCAAGTGACTGAGACAGTACACAGATACATCTGTGCCATATGTGGACTAGAAGTCCTCAAGTCCTGATGGGAGACACCATCAAAGGTGGCTGAGAACAACAGTGCAAAGGTCCCGTGGGACTTCAAGTTCCAGACAGACAAGCAGCTGCTGGCCATCCAGCCAGACATAGTGGTAGCTGAAAAGGAGCAATTGTGCTAGATTCGACATTGCCTGTGGATGGTAACATCAGGAAGATGGAGCATGATAAAACAGAGAAGTACCAGAGTACCAGGGGCTGAAAGAACAACTGGAGCACATGTGGAAAGTCCAGATTGGTTCCAGGAGCGCACACACACACACACACACACACACACACACACACACACACACACACACACACACACACACACACACACACACACACACAATAACACGTTCACCAAAAAAATGTACCTCAAATAAAATGATCAACTAGATAAAGATTTTTTAAAAGAAAAAATGCATTTTCAATAACAAGAATTCCACGAAGCTGCACTCGTAATCACCGCCGTGTATTTGACTGTGAGTGGAGACAACATCCTCACATTCCAAGGTCTAGGCTGCAGGAAGGAGGCTCAGTGCATACAAAACCGCCTTTAGGACCCAGCGTGTCTCCTTCGCAGCCTTTGTAGTTTTCTGTAGAGATGAGGGAGACTGAGATGTGCTTCTTGCTTATCACGATTCACATCGAGGCTCTAACAGCTGAGGAGGATGCTGAACAAGGAGATTTGAAGCCCGGATCAGCTCTGACTGCTGCTGGTTTACATTTCACTTCATTTCATTAATTAATTAATTTATTTATTTGTTTATTAGAGACCTTTCCTCTCACTGACATTATTTTCTATTTAGCCATTATATTTTTTGGTATTAAATCCTGAGACACTGAAAGTATTTCGGGCGCATTCCTGCTGCTGGCTGGGACTATGATTTATCGGCGCTTGCAGCTTGGCTCTCATGACAGACTCGCTCTCACTGGGTCTCTTTCAGACGGAAGAGAGCGGTGAATTGTCTTTAACTTTCTTGAGCATCTTCGACGAATTCAGCTGCAGCGGGTACTTTTTGCACTTGAGGTGAGTTCCCTTGCATTCGCCCTCACGCACAAAACAAACGCTTATTTTCATACTGTCATTCAGGCTCGGAGAAGAACGCGTGGGAGAGAAGATGCATCCCTCTAACCTTCTTCCACGTTTCATCTAATCACATTTTAGTGATTATTTCCGCTTTTTTTTTTTTAAAAATCGATTGTATTATCAAAATGGCTCAAATCGGTGCTTCATATTTTTGGTAACAGTAATGTTCAGTGAGTGAAGGAGTGAGACGCGTCAGTGAATACTAATTACTGTCAGTTGCCCATCCACCCTCCCTGTGTTTATTATTTATTTATTTTTAATTGATTTACGGCGCTCTGAAGGGAATCCCCGGAAATCAGTGTCATAAAATCTGACTGTATGGAACACATACAGGCTGTAAATCCACTGGCATGTCAAGCCTGTTAATGCGAGGCTCCATTCATTGCAGCGGCTGTCCTGTGTGTAGGTGTGGAAGCAGCCATGTGGAGCAGAGAGAGCGCTCCTTTACTCCTCGTCTGCCTGCTGGCTCTCACAGCCCTCTGGAAAACCAGGTGAGTGTTTTGAATGAGAGACCCCTTGAAGTGAAGACATGCCAAGAATCACACACTTTGTCTCAGGGGGCCAGCTCTGCTTATCTCATGGGTTTTTGTTTGTTTGTTGGTGGTGGTGGTGGTGGTGGTGGTGGTGGTGGGGGGGGGGGGGGGGGGGGTGTATAAGTAAAAGGCTCATCATTTCGATTGTATTTGAGTAATCCTCTGTTATTTCTTATGACTGGGCTAAACAATGCACAGTTTGTGTGGTTATTAATTTCCATTTACAAATTCCCATAGACATCAATGTTTTGAAATGCATAAATAAATAGATGGCTTTAAATCTCTCCTGTATGCTCTGCGCCCTGCTGCTGTGTGAGGACGCCTCACATTAGGCGCTCAGGTGTGAAGGTGTGTTTATGATATTTGCCCGAGTGACAGATCAGGTCAGTCAGGCGCTTACAAAGAGGCAGCCAGCGTCAGGAGCAGGAGGGGCGATTCAAATAAGGCCACGGATTTCCCCTCCAGGCTTCAGGATGCCACTGATGCACTGATACTGAAAACTGGACTTCGTCATCTATCTCATCAGCGCCTTTATGTTTTCAAGACATTTTTCCACGTCCAGACTGCAGATAGTAGGACTAACAGGGTGAACAACAAATTGTTTGGATACATCAGTTGTTACATTTTAGCTAATTATTGTTATTGTGTTGTTTTGTGCCAAGCGAACTTGGAAATCTCTCATTGTGAAACACTCTTTAAAATCGTTTCATCTCTTTTTTAAAATTTGGATTTTAACCAGCCAAAACCAATGTGACACAAGTAAATGTAAACATCTTTAGCACTCAGTGAGGTCAATATGGATGTTTGAGCGATTTAATCTGTGTCATTTTACTTTCATTTCTAGTTGCAAGGTCCTGATTTTATTTATGTGCTGTGATTTGATTGTCACACCATGGTTTCTCATTGGAAAGATTAAAACTGACTCATTTTTAATATGATTAGTAACATCTGGACTTTTCTTACTACAAGAAAAAAAATCTGCGGAGCATATTAATCTGAGGCTGTTGTTGATGTTTATTTTCAGCACTGTCATTGTCAGTTTGATGTGCTGACAAAGGAAAAAATGTGCTAAAGTTGTGTAGACCCAATCTGCAAAAAATGACATAAGCAAGCATATATATTAAACTTTTAAATGTTTTAGATCTGTCAGAAATCTATCAAAACCAGGTGTCGCTAGCAACAGCTGCAGCATTATAGTGCTATAGTAGTGATACAACATTACATCACTGGCTGTAATCTCAGGTCAAGTATAAGGAGAAAACTAGCCTAGGAAGTGTTTTCCCTGGAGATTTTAAACAACAGCATAACATGACATTTTAGTTTAAGAATAACTAAAGAAATGTAATCTTGGAAGTTGTCAGGAGCTGCACAATGTTGTCTTATAATAAAACCGAAAAACTCCTGTCCTCTGGAGTGCAACAGGTGTGCGCTCCAGTGAATCTCGATGGAGTCAATATTTTTACTTTTGCACATCGCCAGCTGCTCGAATCCCCTCCTTCCTAGCCTGCTTCTACTTATTGGTGTGTTTTTGCCTCAAGTGGTGAAACATGTTTGTTGAAGCTTGTTGAAGAAGATCTTTTTATGTGATAAATTCATCTTCACTCATGTGAGGCTGACACTTTGCTCTTCCTCTCAGACATGCCCCTGCTTGTCTCGCTGTTTTGCACTCTAGGGAGACTATAAGGATGGCATTGCTTTAGTAATGATAGCATTACTATAGAGAAAAACTACTCACAGCAGGCTTAACTGTAACATGGTGTTATAACCAGTGTTGGGACTAACGCGTTATTAAGTAACGCGTTACAGTAACTACGTTATTATTGTGGTAACGAGCACGGTAACTAGTTATTATGCCAAAACCAGGAACGCGTTACTCGTTACTGGGATTTAGATAGGCTCGTTATTCGTTACTTCGTGTGGTGGCTATCGCAGAGCTTCCACAGATTCAATAACATTAGCAAGTGGTGGAAGCCAGCAGGTGGATGAGAGAAAGGGAGGCAAGAGGAGAGACCCGAAGCGGCCGCTGGTCCGAGAGTGTCAGGTGAACTGAACTGCAGGTAAGAAGTTATGACCTGCAGTCATTCTGGGTCAGATATGAACCAAGTTTAGTTGGAGTTTATTTTCGTTGTGCTGACTTTTTCGTACTGCGTGCTAGCTAGCATGACGGAGTTTCTATACAGCTGGGTGGTGCTATGTTACTGATGTTGAACTTTATTTTGTTCATAAGGTTAATTATTAGAGTTGCCAACCGTCCTGTAAAAAACAGAATCGTCTCGTATTCAGAGAAAATATTACGCGTTTCATATTGAGGTGAAAAGGAACAGTTTGTCCCGGACTTCAGCCACAATGAAAAAGACACAAAGCTGGAGTTACTGTGTGTTTGCTGCACAGCTGCCTCTTCTTCTCTCCTGTTTCTGCTTCAATCGTAAAACTGATCGATGATCAGCTGATCGGCTTTTCTCTCTTGTTTATTTATCGCCCACTTTGCGCCAGAAAGAGGAAACCAGCGGATGTCGCGCTAAACAACAGCAGCACGTTTAAGCTTGATCAGCTGTTGTTAGAATTTATTTAATATTAATTTCTAGTATCAGCTGATGTTTGCTGGAGCCACAGCTGTAAATCTGCTGGTCATGATATCGGTTTGGTTATGTGGTGAGAGGGAAACATGAAGATGAAACCAGGAGATGTCCTTACTGAATCACCAGAGCTGTGATGGAGAAACAGGTTTACCTTTAAGGTGACATGAATGAGTTGAAGGGAAGTTATGAACTGTTTCTGAGAGACAAATAACACCAGGATCCTTTTCTAAGTAGCTGACAGCTGGTAACTGTGCAGGGGCGGGTCTAGCAAAGTGTTGCCAGGGGTCCATGTAGGGCATTAAAAGGGAAAGGGGGGCACAAGGAAATACTTTCTTATTCTCATTTAAAATGTCTCACTTTTAAAAAAATAATTATCTGAGTCTTACAACAAACAATTGATAGATTGATACATATATACCATCAGATCAGTGTACATCACTGTCACAACAGTGTTTATTTTCATTCAAAGGCTTTATGGTTTTTCCTATAATTGTGGGCCGGTCTCTAGTCAAAATGCCCGGGACGATTTTTTTGTCCCAGTCCAGCTCTGTATGCAGCTCATCTGCAGTCTGTTGTTACCTACATCTTCCTATTCAGAAGGCAGAATTTCCGAGTTCTGAGTACAATCGAAAGCACCACGACTGCAGTTTTTGTGTTGGATGTAAAAAGCGAGGATAGAATGGCTAGGATAGAATCAGGCGTGGGATTTCTCTCGTGGAAGTGTGCACATTATTTTTTCCTTTCTACAGGGAGTGCAGAATTATTAGGCAAATGAGTATTTTGTCCACATCATCCTCTTCATGCATGTTGTCTTACTCCAAGCTGTATAGGCTCGAAAGCCTACTACCAATTAAGCATATTAGGTGATGTGCATCTCTGTAATGAGAAGGGGTGTGGTCTAATGACATCAACACCCTATATCAGGTGTGCATAATTATTAGGCAACGTCCTTTCCTTTGGCTAAATGGGTCAAAAGAAGGACTTGACAGGCTCAGAAAAGTCAAAAATAGTGAGATATCTTGCAGAGGGATGCAGCAGTCTCAAAATTGCAAAGCTTCTGAAGCGTGATCATCGAACAATCAAGCGTTTCATTCAAAATAGTCAACAGGGTTGCAAGAAGCGTGTGGAAAAACCAAGGCGCAAAATAACTGCCCATGAACTGAGAAAAGTCAAGCGTGCAGCTGCCAAGATGTCACTTGCCACCAGTTTGGCCATATTTCAGAGCTGCAACATCACTGGAGTGCCCAAAAGCACAAGGTGTGCAATACTCAGAGACATGGCCAAGGTAAGAAAGGCTGAAAGACGACCACCACTGAACAAGACACACAAGCTGAAACGTCAAGACTGGGCCAAGAAATATCTCAAGACAGATTTTTCTAAGGTTTTATGGACTGATGAAATGAGAGTGAGTCTTGATGGGCCAGATGGATGGGCCCGTGGCTGGATTGGTAAAGGGCAGAGAGCTCCAGTCCGACTCAGACGCCAGCAAGGTGGAGGTAGAGTACTGGTTTGGGCTGGTATCATCAAAGATGAGCTTGTGGGGCCTTTTCGGGTTGAGGATGGAGTCAAGCTCAACTCCCAGTCCTACTGCCAGTTTCTGGAAGACACCTTCTTCAAGCAGTGGTACAGGAAGAAGTCTGCATCCTTCAAGAAAAACATGATTTTCATGCAGGACAATGCTCCATCACACGCGTCCAAGTACTCCACAGCGTGGCTGGCAAGAAAGGGTATAAAAGAAGAAAAACTAATGACATGGCCACCTTGTTCACCTGATCTGAACCCCATTGAGAACCTGTGGTCCATCATCAAATGTGAGATTTACAAGGAGGGAAAACAGTACACCTCTCTGAACAGTGTCTGGGAGGCTGTGGTTGCTGCTGCACGCAATGTTGATGGTGAACAGATCAAAACACTGACAGAATCCATGGATGGCAGGCTTTTGAGTGTCCTTGCAAAGAAAGGTGGCTATATTGGTCGCTGATTTGTTTTTGTTTTGTTTTTGAATGTCAGAAATGTATATTTGTGAATGTGGAGATGTTATATTGGTGTCACTGGTAAAAATAAATAATTGAAATAGGTATATATTTGATTTTTGTTAAGTTGCCTAATAATTCTGCACAGTAATAGTCACCTGCACACACAGATATCCCCCTAAAATAGCTAAAACTAAAAACAAACTAAAAACTACTTCCAAAAACATTCAGCTTTGATATTAATGAGTTTTTTGGGTTCATTGAGAACATGGTTGTTGTTCAATAATAAAATTATTCCTCAAAAATTGCCTAATAATTCTGCACTCCCTGTATTGGTAGGTGGCACAGTGCACTTGTGGCAAGTAAGCAAGCTAGAAGACTGGCACTCTTGCTGGGTATCCAGTTACGGAAGCAACACATTAACAAGAGAATTCTGAGTTAAACCAAAGTTACTTTCCCTAGTAACTAGTTACTCTGAAAGTAACGAGTAACTTGAAGTAACTGAGTTACTTTTGATAGAAGTAACTAGTAATGTAACTAAGTTACTAATTTAAAGTAACTTACCCAACACTGCTAACCCCACATAGTGTACAATACTAATGACATTAAAGGTGCTTTTCAGTATTCAGATTTAGAATATATTGGTTTCTAGAAAGAGAGCAACAAATAAAGCCATACACAATAATCCATAAACATATATAAGTAGAGCTTTGTTGCATTCATTGCATTTAACTGGACTCTTGCAGCAAATTAATCTACCTGCATTTGTGATATTATTTAGCAAATTTTATTAGGATTGTTCTGATTTGCCATTGAACTGCTTTTTTTGCACGCAGACTTGGCAGCCTTGTATATCATCTCTCGTAAAACAGGTTTATGTTGATGAAAGCCTTAAAGACAAACATCTCCCACTATATTCAATGCTAAGCATGTCTGCTGTCACCAACAAGCAAAGAAAATGTAAACATACTAAACTGCTGTTCTTGAATTAGCTGAGTCGGCTGTTTGTTTGTTTTTTTAACATTTATTTTTCTCAGTGTAACTATTGCTACCAGTAATGGTAGCCATTTTGCTGCTGTTTTATTATCTACCTCATTTCATTAAGTGGGAGATGCTGCTGCATTGTAGAAATGTACTGTTAGCCGTTGTCCTCAGGTTACATATCAAATATATATCGATATACATCAATATAAACATGTATCAAATATCAAACACTGCACTGTAAGGCCCAGTAGTGATTGTGTATCTATAGGTACGCTAGCAGGATGTTGTTAGCACAACATCTACAATCATCTGTGTTTATGGCTAAATTTGATACTTTGTTTAAGCTAAAATAGCTAGCTAATCAAACTGCTAGCAGGATAATGTTAGCACGTCTACAATCATCTGTGTTTATGGCTAAATTTGATACTTTTACTTAGTTAAGCTAAACTAGCAAGCTAATCAGACTGCTAGCAAGATAATGTTAGCACGAGTACAATCATCTATGTTTATTGCTCACTTTAATAATTTTTTTAAACTAATGGGTCAGTTAGTTGGTGTAGGTTTCCTCTACAGGCTAATTTAAATTTTTTATAATTTTTATGACTCCCCGCCCAACAAAGCAAAAAAGAAAATCAGCATTTTGGTATACTCATATGATTGTGTTTCTTATGGCTTTAATACACAACCTAGAACATACTTGAGAATAACAAATCAAATATTTATATGCTATTTTGGCCTGTAACATAAATATGAAGGCTACATTAATCTAATGCTTTCAGTGAAGCTAATTAAAGGATTGTGGTTCAAACAGGAAAAAGAGCTAAAGATGGGGGAAAAAATGATTAATATTGTTTATACTTTCCCAGCGACTGCTTAAAGTAAAATATGCCCATAACCTGAGGCTGTTATACCAGAGCTGTTGACAGTGGTGATTAAGTAGAGCTTTAATGTGGGACATTAACTGAATTTATTTACCATGAATCTCTGCTGTGATTTGCATAGTCAGTTGTGTTTTGACTCCCAGATCAGATGGCTGGAACTGGGTCATCCATGTGCATGAGAAACATGGTTACGTGTATATCTGTGTTGGTATGCAGTCTCTGCCAGCTACAATAAGCACTCCTGTGCTTTTCATAAATCAAGCTGCTGAGAAGAACTGAATCTAAAATGTAATCAGAGTACTGCTGAAGTGTCCCCTTGTTGTTTTCATGTCTCTGCTTACTAGATCGGTGAATGCAGATGCCACATCTGATTCCTTTAAAAACAACATCACTCTGTTCACACGCATCCTGGACAGCCTGCTGGATGGGTATGACAACCGTCTACGGCCTGGTCTTGGGGGTAAGCAGAAGAAGTGCAGACATACAGTTTATAGAATCTAAATGAACAAACGCTGTTACGAAACAGCACGTGTGTCTTTTTTGTTAACGGCTGACGGCTCATTTGAAGTGAGAACACTTCATTTAACATCAGCTTTTCTAGTACTGATAACCTTTGGCAGCAATCCCCTCGAGAATAAACTGACAAACACACTCTGTGCACAAAACATTTAGATTATATAATGCTTCCCTCCACTTCCTGGAAAGTAACAGCAGCCAAAGTGGCCACATTTAACCCTGCAGAGAGTTTTACTCTTGCTTGACTTTTTAGGGAAAAACCAAAGTGAGAATATTTGTGTAAAACATAAGGAAAGACACTGTATGTGTGGATAATGACACTGTGTAGCTGGTTTGTGCTGTCTTAGTGTTTTGTAGCTGCACTGCACAGTAGGAAGGTGGCTTGGAATTACATGGTATGGTTACATGTATAAATGGTTGATGTCCTCAGATGAGTAAATTAAAAAGTGTTAAAAATAAAATATTTAGATCAGAATATAAACACTTTTGGTGTATGCTCTGATGCTGGGGCCATTAAAAAGAGCTTCCTGAGAGCTCCCTTAAATGTTTGATAAATTTAAATTTTTAAAAGCATAACAGGCTTTTGGTATTTTTTGCTTCACACTTTCTGCAGAAGGCAGCGTTTGGATTTTGTTGTTTGAAGAACCACATCGCCTCACGCACGCAGCAGCGCTCCACTCGTCATTCTCACATCTCCCGTTATCCTTCATGTTTGGGCATTTCCAGCTGGCCCCTCAGCCCAAAGCTGAGCTCCTCCCTCAGGATTTGGTGCCATTTGAAATTCAAATTCCTGGGGCCATCAGCCCAGCCCAGGAGCTACCATATGTGGAACAGACCTCCTTTAACTTGGCAGCACTCAGCCTATTCAAATGGCCCTACAGTAACAGTCCTGCCAGCTTATTTACTGTGCAGAAAAAGCCCCAATGTATGAAGAAAGCTCAGGTATCTAGAAAATG
Source organism: Rhamphochromis longiceps (assembly GCF_057381845.1). Classification (NCBI taxonomy): domain Eukaryota; kingdom Metazoa; phylum Chordata; class Actinopteri; order Cichliformes; family Cichlidae; genus Rhamphochromis; species Rhamphochromis longiceps. Next base: position 24,993,515 of record NC_140558.1, read on the forward strand.
CAGAAATATAGAATGTATCTTTGTGTTTTTGATATTTCACAAACGCTTGATACACCAAAACAGACTGATAGGATCGCGCCAGTAAAAACCTGATGCTTTTGGACCAACAGCTAGCAGTGAATAAGTGTCTGTGTAACACACAGACTCAGCGATCTGACGTAAAACACTTAAATAAAACATTAGAGCATAAATCAGAAACTTTTGAAGTGTGTTCCTCTACAGGAGCACAGCCTCGTAACGCTCACAGTGTAGTAGCACACTGTACCCATTAATGTACGGAGGAAACAAACAGCTACAGAAACGACATCCGATGTTTTCCACACGGCAGAAACATTAGATCTGTATGTCTCATCTGTGTGTGTGCGTTGGGGGAACACATCGTGTTAACGCTTCACTGGACTTTGGCTTATGACATATTTATAACAACTGAAAAAGAGCCTCCTCACAGCTGCACGAGCATGCTCACTCATACATACAGTAAACTCAGGGTCAAAGGGTGAGTGTTTTTGACAGTTCTCATGGTCTAAGCATAAGCATTCACAAAGAAAGAGAGAAAAAGGGAAAAGCAGCTTGAATGCCAGTGTCATCAAACATTCAGTCATTTATGTAGAGGCTAATTACACATGCAGAGTATAGTATAAAATCTATTTTCTCCCTGTAGCAGTTTAAATGTTTCACTATCCTCCATCATTAAAGATGCTTAGAATAGTTACAACTGTGGACATAACACGGACACAATGCAAATCAATGAATAACTACAGCCTGATAAACCAGGGAGGTATAGGTATGGTATTTTACAGTTTGTAGCAATGATTATATGATAAAGATTGGGAAGATGAACCCACGTTTCCCTTTGTGGGGTTTCAGGGGAGAAGAAAAAAGCAGCTACAATTTCTTTAACCATGAGTGAATAGCTGTGTGGGTTTAGGCTGCGAATGTCTCCAGAATTTACTTAGAACAAATTTACTTAAAGCAGGCTTTCACGTGCATAACTGTGTATTTTCTCTGATATAGATAATGTAACTAGACTGTGGACTAAATTGTTTTAATCTGACATTTATTTTTCATACTTGTCATCTGTTTCAAGTGCTCTTTTGAAAATGCAGCATTTTTTTCCAGACACTTTCACTGAAGTTGAGCCAGGCTGCAGAAAGTGAACAGAGAACACACAGTTGCTCCTCATCATCATTAGTGTGACTGTGAGGAAGCTCACTTCTGTTCGTATTCACACTTCTGCCACTAATTTGCTTTTCACCCCCTCCAGAAATTTGTCACCTATCCATGACTTCATGCTCAGCGCTATACCTATCAGAGACAGTTACATGTCAAAAGGTTTTTATTGTCTAAAATCGAACATTTCTCATTTACTGGGAAGTAACCATAGGCAACAACAAAAAGTCCTTTTGATGTTTGGGACCAGTTTTTTTTACTGGAGATGACCAGAATTCCAGCGCTGTCAATCCTGACTGGTGATTAACCGCTTAGCCCCACACATGTTTGATTATAAACCAGTCCATTTCATGTGTGTGTAACATCAACATGTTGTAAATTGGAAGCTCTTTCACTATTAAATCTCAAAGGATCATCAAGAAAATGTTTGCAACGATAAACCTAATCATGGAAACTTTAAACAAGCTAAAAGTAGCTAAAGCTAAAGTTATCCAGAGCTCAGAGCCATCCACAGGCGAAGCGGCCTTGGTATGAGCAATCAAAGCAGCTAAAAGGGCAAAAAAAGTTAATGCCCTGTTATCAGGTGTTATCCTTTTATCCTTATTTGCAAAAGATGTAAGTACCTGGGATTTTCTGGTAATGTAAAATATTTTTGGATAAGGGTGAGGTATAGGTGCAGGAGCCAAGTTTTGGTTGTTATCTTATGCGTGCCGCTAGGGGTCAACTTTTGTGTTTTTCGGTAAGGTGTGTTTGTGTGAATGTATGTAAGGTAGACACGTAATTAGCGGCAGGTGTGTTGTTGTTCAGTTTGTGACTGTTGTGCTGTTATGATATGGTGATGGATAAAGAAAGCTGTTGACACAAATGCAACTGATGGAAGAGCAATCAAGATTAAATACGAATAAGATAGTGGTGGTGGTCAGAGGGCCCGGTGGCGCCAGTGTCCGGCAGCCTCGCCTCTGTCAGTGCGCCCCGGGGTGGCTGTGGCTACAATGTAGCTTGCCAGCACCAGTGTGTGAATGTGTGTGTGAATGGGTGGATGACTGGATGTGTAAAGCGCTTTGGGGTCCTTAGGGACTAGTAAAGCGCTATACAAATACAGGCCATTTACCATTTTTTCAAGATAAGTAGCTGGAGTTATTGGACTGTAACAAGTTTAACAAGTTCATTCATATCAGTGGCATCGCGTCAACTTGAATTGGGAATTGGATATTGTGAATTCACAAACTTACTAAAATGAAATTAATATACAGGAAATGTTCTAGGTTTTATTCCTTCTTTAAAATTTGACGTTATGACCTGAGATGTTTTGAGTTTGTCATACCTATTCTGAAGAATACTGCTACACAGTAAAGAAAGACTAAAACTAATAAAAACTCAACTGAAACCAAACATTTCCAAACAACAAAGACGAGTAAACCCCTTCTGGAAACAAACTGAAACTGATCCAATCTGAATTAAATAAAAAATATCAAGCTATAAAAATTAATATAATCACGTCTTGCGTCTTCTAATTGGACTCTCATTTTTAAATGATGCCAATGCCATGGTTTCTACTGCTTTGTGCTAAAATGTCAAAAAAAAAAATTATAACTGCACAGACCAAATAGTTCACCAGTATTATTCACTGCAGCTGCAACAGGCGTCGACGTGTGAAGAGGGTTAACTGACCTTCCTTCCTCACCTGTGTGACGGAGTAATCTGGATGAGTTTTTACACAATGCTAATTTATGAGCTGCTCCTAAAAAAATGTAGTGCTTTGTTCATTCAAGTCAAATCTGTTCCCTCTAACAGTCTGTCATTTTGCTGCTTCTCTTCATCTCCATTGAAACTGGCAAGAGTTAAGTTGACATTTGGATGGTCTCACAGTGGAATGCACAGAGTCTCTAACACAGGCAGGTTGTGTCTTACTGATTAAACATGGTTCAGCAGGCCCATCTGTACCAAATGATTCAGATTATATGAAAAGCACGTGTTTGTGACTGCTGCTGAATAAATGAACTTTAGGTATTGTCCTTGCGCCCTTAAATAAAATATTCTAATGTCCTCGGGCATTAAATGCACTCTTGATATTTTTAAATAGTAAGCACGTATTTCCCCTGAAGGCAGTGCTTTTCTAGGTTTGCTACTAAAATGAATAAATAAAAAAGCTAGTTTTGCTTTTGAAGTTGTCCCACTGGTACAATGCAAATGGAGTGCAGCTACCATTTGGTGATGGATTTGGTTTTTACAGACCTGTGTTTGTTTATTCTTGAGGGGCTTTTGATACTGGTTTGTGATTTCTTTTTGTGTGTATGTGAGAATGAGTGTGTGTAGTCGTATAGCAAAAATCCTTTACTTTACTTGATTAAATAGTTTTCTGAATCAGACATGATAAATGACATTGGGCCTGCATTTGCATATAAAATGTTCTTAAAATGAAGAGCCAGCTCCATGAAACCAACAAGACAAGAGGGTGTTTTTTCTCATTTTCAAGCACCCTCTGCAAAGTACGCTCAATACAAAAACACAATTACAATGAATAATAATAAAACCCTCAAAAAACAAATCCTGATCATTAATGGTAAAGCTGTAGCCTCCCGAAATCTTGAAAAGAGAACAAAGGCTGTCTCCTTTCTGTTGTAAGCTCCATCAAAGTCCATCTAGAAGTCTTGCTTCTCAGCAGTCATCTTGAAACTCCGCCCCTTATTTGTTCAGTTATTTTGAAGTCCGATATACATGATCTTTCATTTTAGTGGTCAATTGGAATTACAGTAAACTACAGCAAAGTTCTTGCACCACAATGTTTGCTGTTGTAAAGTTATCTCTTTTGAGTCCTCTGGTATCTTTTTAAATGTCTTTGATCCTTTGCACCACACAGAACATGTATGGGCTTTATAACTGTTATAAATACAGTGCTGACTTGCAACAAGAATAATTCTCTAGGCTTGATTTTCAGTTCATTTCTTGTGTAATTTGACATACCCCAGCCTCTTCTTTCTGTTTTCTTTTCTTAAGAATGAATGGCTTCTTTACAGCCACCTTTCATTTCTAAGATTAGATTTCCAGTGCGGCTTCAGTAAACAGCAGATGGATCAGCCGAAGGGACAGATCCATCTCTCAGGTCCTGTGTCTGGTCTTTGCTGGGGTTTTTCCCCTGATTTCTTAATGACATGACTTTCAGAAACTGTTCATCAGCTGTGGAAAGGGTTTTAGATCTGCCACTTCTTCTTTTGTCCAGTTTCCTCAAATTGTTTGATAAACACAGTGCACCCCATACCAGGACATGCCACGTTTTCAGCTAACAGCTCGTTTGGAATCACCTTGGTGGAACAAAAAAATATTGTATTGTCAGTCTGTGTTTTCTTTGGCATTTTACATAGATTCAGCCAAAAATGGGAAAAAATGTGTTAGTGACAGGTTGGTAGTGCCTAAAGACATAAAATAAATTGTATTTTTAGTAGTGCTGTCAGTGTTAACCTCGTTAAAATGACGTTAACACCATAACTACACCAACGCGGCAAATCTCCATTAGTAAGTTAACGCAGATCGCCCCGTGCGAGGGCTGCATGGCGCTAACGCGTTAACAAGCTAACCGCGCTGACGCGTTGACACCGCGCAGGAACTCACTAACGGAGATTTGACGCGTCAATTCGGTTATGGTGTTAACGTCATTTTAACGAGATTAACGCTAACAGCATTCATTTTTAGGGAAATTGGTTCTTTGCTAAGTTTTCTGTTATGTGCAGACACAACACAGGTTCATCGCTTAGGTTTTTATGAATGAGTGACTGATAGGTCAATGTGAAGTGGCTTAACAAACAAAAACTGTCACCTGACAATAGTCAGCTGCAAGGACTGGACTGGAAATGAATAGAAATAGCAGCCAGTGTCAATGTCATTGGCTCAAGACTAATAAAAAAAAAGTCTCTTCAGAACCAAAATATGGAGAAAAAAGGGATGGCACAAGAACTCTGCACAGTACTGTGTGCCAAAAGCATCAGCTTTAATAGTAAATATCACAACTCGACAAGACTCTGTAAAAAAGAAAGAAAGAATGGATTTACAACAAAGTACAAAGAATAACTACAAAATACTAAACAGTGAAGAAATGCAATGAGACTTCAAGGAAATTCATGGCAAACACTAACCTCCATTAAAGGAAAAACAGCCAGGAACAAAGAAAATGACAACATTATTTTTCCATCATATAAATAGCTAATGAAACCAGCCCTCAGCCCTGATACTATACAGAAATTATTAATAAACATGATAACTGATAGCTTCTTTAAACAGTCAAAAGATTAAGTAAATCACAATGTCAGGTGGCGAAATCATCCCTCATGAATTTTCCCAGTCTTTCTGTTCATCTTGTGTCATGGTGGCTCCTGTTAGTAATTCTTGATTGTACAATACTTTTAATATTACGTAGCAAGCTCAGTAAATGGTATAGAGATGAAACATTCACCCATTACAACACATGGCCAGCACACTTGGATTAAACAGGATATATAGTGTCACAGCCATTGAGAGACTCGGTATATTACAGTGCATTAAGCCCTTATGCTAAAATGCACCATTCTTTGTCACAAGAGAAAGTAATACAGGATATTTTTACTGAGGCACAAATGTATTTACAATTATAAATCAAACAAATGAAGGTCTCTGTGGTAGAGTAAAAAAAGTAGATGAATCTCAGTCTGCCTTATTTACATTCCATAGCCTGGTTTACACGAATAAATGCACCCAGTGGCATGTCTAGCTAAATAGATTGAACCTATTACTCCTCAGCCTGCCGCAGCCTCTGATTTATGTTATCTTATAAGCAGGTGAACGGTGGTAATATTTTATATTAAGCCTGTGATTTATAGAGTAGTTTAGCTGCATGAATGTTATCAAAACGCTGACTGGTTTCCACCGATGCTCAAATTTAGGTGGAAGAAAACATGTTTATTAGAAGCCAGGGAGAAACATTTGGCCTTTTTAAACACGTATTACTACTGGAGACAACACATACCTGCAGGGAATGAAATGTGGGTGACACCCTGATTGGTAATATGTAATTTAGTGACTGTCAACAGTCAAACTGCAAACTACTGACACTGTTATCAACCATTTCTGTGATATGTCTCAGAGGGATTGTGGATGGCAGCTCACCTTGCCATGCATGAGAGAACTTTTCTTAAAGTGAAGTATTTTTTAGGTGGTATGTAAGATGTTTTTCGCTGTGTAGAAGAGAGCGTAGTATGAAACATGGAAGCTTTTTGAATCGACCAAGCACAAGAGATTTATCTTCAGTAAATATTTCAAAGAGCCGGAGTGTAGAGAGAGCGAATGGAGCTGATGCAGCAGCGCTGATGCAGTTGCACATTGTCACTGGAACGGGAAACATGCGAGGCCTTGCTTTTCCATAGCTGTGAACATTTAGGTCAAATTTGAACTTACATGTTGCTTTGATTCAATACATGTAATCTAACAGAGGTTGAGCGAGCATTTCAAAGGTCACGTGTACAGTTGTGTGATAAAGAAGGCACACCTTCTTACAGTTAAAGGTTTTACATATCAGGACATAACAAAAACAATCTGAATCAAAAATAAAACCATGTTATTGTCTATTTAACATGAACTAAGCCAACATGCAGAAGCAATGTCTGAAAAACTAAGAACACCTGATTCAAATAATCATTTTCCACGTGACCGTATGGGTCTCTCACATCATTGTGGAGGAATTTGGACCTGGATCTTTACAATGCTGCTTCACTTTAGCTCTGCAGGCTGCAGGCTTTTGTCCATCCACAGCTCCTTTAAGGTTTTATCATTTCAAAGCATTGCAGCATCTGGATTATTTCCTTCTTCAGCCATTCTGCTATAGCTTTGCTGTGTGCTGGGATGATTGTCATGTTGCATGACCCAGTTTGGCCCCGTATTTGACAGTAGACTATTTTTCCTTATGGTCGACTTATAAACACAGTGTATGGTGCTGTGCATTATGGACAAACAGCTCCACTTTGGTCTAATCTGTTCAAAGGAGATTGTTCCAGAGGTCGTGTGGTTTGTTCAGATCCATGCTCCCATGTTTGTTTTTGGAGAGAGGAGGCTTTCTACCAGCGGCTCTTCCAAACAAGCCACACTTGTTTAATATTTTCTGATCATGAATGTTAACATTTAATATGAACAAATAAACAGTTGCAAGGTTTAATATGTCATGATTGATACTCATTAGAGTTTGCTGAATTTTAAGATCTTATGTCCTGATAGATAAATCTTTGACAGTAGGTGAGGTGATCTTGCACATAATATAGTTCTTTCTGTATGGTAATGATGACAAATAACTTCCTGAAACAACATCACACAAATGGAAATAATAACGACTAAAAGCCACCCCGAGTTTAGCTTAGTAATTGCTTTTAATATGTGATTACAGCAGCAGCAATATCCATGTAGCTCTGAAAAAGCACTTACTTGATGAAGCTCCGATAAAGTATAAGATCTTTGTGCATATGGCATTATGACTCCAGCCCAGAAATGACTCCACGTATCCCAGCGCTTGCATATAGAGAGGTAATTACTGATTATAGATACACTGATAAACTGAGTAGCTATTCCTGAAAATGGAAGAAAAAAAATCAAAACTTTTGTTTAATACTCTGTAAATCACCTCAAGCTTCGAGGATATGTGGCAAACTTTTGAACAGTACTAAAAATGAAAGAAAGTTCAGCGTAAACTCGCTTCTTTTGTGTCTTGATGTCGTTAACAGTTTTTCTCTGATCCAGACAGAGTAACTGAGGTGAAAACAAACATCTATGTTACCAGCTTTGGACCAGTTTCAGACACGGACATGGTGAGTGCAGCAAACGGACGTTTATTCACTCTGCTTACTGTCATTTCTCTCACAGCCTGCTCGTGCTTCAAGAAGAAACAATAATTCTTTTATTTTCACCTTCATTATGTCTTCCCCTCATAAAAACACATGCAAACACTACAGTACTGTAGTAGGACAAGTAATCCTCACTGTGTCACGATGTCTATTCATCTGACAATTTTCATCTCATAAATTATTGAAAGTCTTCTTGTTATTCAAGTCACTGCTTTGTTTATCCTGGGCTTTCCTGTTTATCATTCTGAAACACGCACCCACCTTCGCATCATATCATCAGCCTCCCTTCAATTGCTAAAGGCTCATTTTTCCAAGTGATTAATTCATCGATTCAGCAGTTAAGTTCAATGCAATGTTCTCTGAAAAATATATGAACAACACGCCTCTCGGCCAAACATAAATCAGCACTTATAGAGAGTGGGACAAAGACACCAAATAATAAATCTTTGAGGCTAAAATTTATTTAAATGTATTTATTTATTTTTTAAATCATATGGCAAAAATCCCAGATCCAAATCACCACCCACATCTCATCAGCTAATTGGCTCAGAGGGTGATCTGTCGGCCAAATGATTTCTGATGTCTCCTTTTAAAAACATCTTGAACATAAACAGATGGACAGACAGACAAACAGCTCAAAGGAAAATTTCCTTTGCTTCAGTTTCACTGGCAGAGGCCGTCACTGATGACCTCGCTTATAACCCAAGGAGGAAGTCACTGCTAAAATCATCCCTTATATTCAGGTTTGGAAACACATAGTTTAAAGTATATTATTTATCTCAGGCTCTGCTGTGAGATATATGCCTCATAAAAAATGAGAAACAGGATGAAATATTCTCATCTGATCTGTCTGCTTTATTCAGATACTCTAGAGAAATTCAGGCGATTGCTGAGGTGGCCACATATAAGATTTATATAAGGTCCACCGAAAGGAAGAAAAACAATAAGATGAAAAATAGAAAAAAATGAACAGTATTTACTTTAGGGGACTTAGTCACAAAATGAGCAATCTATATTTATTATAAAAATGAAATACAGATAGAGTCAGATAGCATAAGGCTGCCAGCCCAGCATTTGAAGTGTACCTATTATTCTCATTTTCATAGTCAAAAAGCAGAAAAAATTGTAAACACAGAGACGTCACATAATAGTTAGTTACTGGGTTTTTCTGATACGTGATAAACCTGAAAATTCAGTTTGTTATTTTCCTAATAAATAACAGTTTCTAAAATATTTATATTTTATTGTGTTTTTTATTTATCACAGGTGGAATAATAAATATATATAACTGTCTAAGAGTTGGACTCCAACTGTTTGGAGACAGGTTGTCTCTCCCCAGGAGACCTGTGCAATTACTTTGCAATTAAAAGTGGTCACAGACAGGCACGTGTTGCACAAATAACCTCTGAGTGACCAGTCTGTTGCCTCAACTACTTGAAATCAGGCTTTGACAACAAAAGAATTCACCAGGCAACCACAAATGTTTCATAGTTGCAAGGTAGTTGTCCTATTTTTGCTCTAGTGTGATTGAGCCACGATCACTAAGTAAGACTACCTAGTTCACTTGCCTACTGTGACCATTAAAGGCTTTTATCATGTCGAAATGTAGAAATAAAATTGACATGAAGAAAAAAATCATACTAGGTGCCATTGAGACATCATCCAGAAATGGAAATTCAGCTGATGTCACTGAGAGCCAGGGGGGAAATGTATGAAACTGAGTATTTTTGATCAGTCTGAGCTTTTTTCCTTGCTGGCATTACAAACAATGACCTCATCGTTTTTAAACTTCAGCCATGTTTGGTACAAGAATTATCTTCGTATCTTATGAACAAAAAAGGTTTTTAAAAAGGAAAACAACCAAAAAAAAGCTCTTATTTTGTAAACCAGCTCCATTTTAGCTCCCAGCAAAAAGGAGTAACATTGTATTCTTGTCATGGATTAATGCATAGTGCTTACTTTAGGATATCACAGTGGTATATGTAGGAGTTACCCAAAATAAACCAGTGTGCACAAACATCAAAGTGAAGGACCAGGCTTCCCAGTCTGATGTTGAGGTGGATGAATGTGTTTTTAATAATTTAGAAGGATGCAGAATGTTTTAGAAGAGAGCTCAAAGAAAACATTTACAGTTAGCCTAAACCTATGTGTCGTAAGAACCACAGCTTACTGACCTCATTTATGCTCCGTCTTTCAACAACCACACTGTTCACGTTCAGACATTTTTTTTAATGACTTTTTGCTAAACTTTACTAAATGAGACCTGAACTGAAATACTAAAGCAGGCCCTCTCAGAGTCCGAGCTGCTATACCGTATAATCCACAGTTTCAGTGTCCCGACATCTAAATGTCACAGGCTTTGCAACTATGACGAGTAAAAAGAAAAAAAAGTATCTCTTTCTGCTTCTCACCCTCACTTGCTGTGTGTGAATCACACGGACACGAACATTCACACGTATACACATTTCACGGTGCACTGATTTCTGCCCTTAATCCTTGCTGTGTGGTGTCTTTTGACAACACAGTATTGCAGGTTAAGGGGGTCATGTTGGCCTCAGAGTCAGCTTAGGAAAACAGCAACTGAGTAAGCTGTGAAGGAACAGGGCGAGTGTGGGTCTCACCTTCATGGAGACTCGCTATTTGGAAACGGGGATAGGTTAAGGTTAACTTCACCTGCCAGCTCTGTAGGCAGAGCTGGCAGGTGAAGTTAGTTGTGATGAACTGCCCATCAGTGTGCAGTTTAGCATTTTTTGAGTGGGAATGAGCCTTGTTTTAATACATGGGGAACCTAAGTCATAAGAGAAGTAATAATATAGTGAGATTAATTCATGAACGTATCTCATCTTTTCTCAGGAGTACACCATAGATGTTTTCTTCCGGCAAAGCTGGAAGGACGAGAGGTTGAAATTCCATGGACCAATGAATATTTTGCCCCTGAACAACCTTATGGCGAGTAAGATTTGGACACCGGACACCTTCTTTCACAACGGGAAAAAGTCTGTGGCACATAACATGACCATGCCTAATAAACTGTTGAGGATCAAAGATGACGGGACTCTGCTGTACACCATGAGGTAACTCAAGGCACAGAAGCAAAAAGACAGAAACAGTGAGAATCGCGTGGATAATATACGTTTGCTGTCTAACTGAGGGTTACTTAGAAACACTGATTACATCTATAAGGCAAACATGAAGCTCTTGCTAGCAATGTGTTAGCTTATGTTTACACGTAATGTCACATCATCACTGGAACCTGAAAGACTAAACGAGGCATTTCTCTGCTGCCCAGCACTGCATTTAAATACACGTCTTTAACCCTGCCATACAAGCTCAACAGCCAGAGCTGCTTCCAGTCGATCCATCCTTCTCCAGAGTCAGTTCAGACTGGCTCAGGTTGGATTTGGAAAAGTAAGTCAAAAAAATGATGATGGAAATAGACTTAGATGTGGATTGTTGATATTTTTCACCATAACCATAGAAACTCGACTCCAGTCACCGTGAAACTAACAACAACTGAGCCATTGTTAAATGGTTAGGTAATGTTAGCGCCTCCTCTCCCCGCACAAAAACACAGATAACTACATGTTTGAGACATGAACCCAGGAACTCTCAAAGCCAGGCTGCTGGATACAGCTTCATATTTGCCTAAGAGACATGAGAGTCCACAAATGTTCCTAAAATAGAGAGAAAGAAAAAGAGAAATGACGTGGATGGAACGCTTTTCTTGCTAAAGCAAGCGTGAATACAGCAGCAACACAGAATCCCATTTGTTCAAATGTATTTTTTATGCCTCCTGTTTCTCGCATTCATTGCTGTGCTTGAATGCTATTTCAAAAAAGTCAATGGAAACATACATTTTTGTAATAATATTAATTATAATAAATTGCTTAACAAATTCAGACCACTTGTCAGAAAAACAAAAATGACTGAGTTCATTGCAGGAGATTCATGTTTTTATACCTAAATTTGTGCCGGCACACTGGACTCTGAGGAGTGACATTCAAACGGTAAAAGTAATTTTTCTATTTAGAAACACAAACATGTGTAATTTGGCATCTCAGTAAAAACTAAAAATGTGCTTTACTATTTTTTCTGCTTTTTTGAAAAATAGCCAAGTTGAAGATTCATGGATAACAATAAGAATTACAGCTCAGCACTGAAAACATTATTTTGTTTAAACAGCCTGTCCTGGTGGATTAACCGTTATACATTAAAAAAATGATTTTTTGTAATTACCAGTATTGTTAATTTCGTCAGCTGTGGCATGAACCTTACATTGGCTGCTGGTCTGATACATTTGTAAGCACTGAGTATTTTTGCAGTGGTTGGATATTGTCTTAAACAGCACACAGGTATGCGGTTTCTTAGCACAGAGCTAACCTACAGTGTCACCATCTCTGCTGGTCTCTGCAGCACCTCGTTTGTTTTGCTCCGCTGATTACATTTAAGATGATTATTTTTGTTTCAAGGCATTACAGATGGGAAGTGTCTTGAATAGTGCATGAGGCTTGTGAGTTTATTTTTCTTTCTATCTCTGCTGTATACTTTTCATGCATTTGCAAAGTCTCCTCCATTTTCTGTGAATTGGATGCAGGTTAACTGTGCATGCAGAGTGCCCAATGCATCTGGAGGATTTCCCCATGGACTCTCATTCCTGTCCACTAAAATTTGGCAGCTGTGAGTAACTCTGATGATGATAGTGCCTGAGGGAACTCAAAAGTAAAATGCTGCTTTGTTTCTTTTTTTATTTTTTCTTTCCTTCCTTCTTCTCACTGGTCCTTTGGCGAGAGAGGAGCCTCAGGAACAAGTGAAGCTAGAATGCATGGCTCAGTTTTTTGGCAGTGGCACAAACAACACTACGGATAGAGGACTAATTGGAAACGTCCCTGGGAAAAATGGGGAAACCAATGCTAAGCTCATCCAAATATTTTTGTTGGGTATTTAATTCTGCTAATGCTTCTTCACATTTGGATGGAATTTTTTGCTTTAAGCTGTTTCAAGATGTTGCTTTAAAAGCAATAATTATCCTAACTCAGTGGGTCATGTCTGAAATGCCTTGATGTCCTGTCTTCTTTATGTGGTGATCTACAGTATTTCACATTTCACGTTACTGTGCAGCATGACTGACAGAATATTTCAATTACTGAATGTACTGAAGTAAAAATGTTCCCGTTTCATTAGACATTCTCAGGTCAGCAGACACACTCTCATATCCCATATTCAGTAAATTCTGTGGCTGACTGAAAAGGGCAAATGTCACTATGTATTGATATCTTGTTGGTGTTTCACAAGTGACATCATAAAGCAGTGAGGGGCTTTGTTTCTCTCAGCAGTATCATTTAAACACTGTAAAAGGTGGCTTTTCATTTGGATTTTAGAAAAATGTATCAGTTTACCTCCAATGAGTCTACCCTCTTCCTCTTTTTAGATGCCTACACAATCTCAGAGGTGACTTATGCTTGGACTCGCAATGCTTCCGAGTCTGTTGTAGTGGAAGGGGAAAGCTCTCGGCTGAACCAGTACGACCTGCTTGGGCAAACGGTCGGACAAGAAACCATCAAATCAAGTACAGGTAAGAGTCTGTCGAAGCCTGTTGGGAATCAAATCCACCTCTTGATCCTTTTTTCTTCTCCTCGCTGACTTCATCCACAGACATTTTCAAATACTAGAGAATAATGAACATTTGCCAGATTGGTTCCAGTGAGTATTTCTATTACACCCTTTGGTGACTAAACATGGCAATAATCTGAAGCCGTAAGAATCTGTTGTATGCCTTCCACTGCATCCACTTTGTGGAGTCAGCAACCTGAATATCTTTCTCACTTCCAGTGCGTTTTAGTGTGAAAATCAAACTGAACTGTGATTTTGTGCTTGTTTGGGAGGATGTTGAGATTGTCCACCTCCTACATGTTGCAGGAGGCAGCCGTAAGCCCGCTGTGACACGCTTTGCTAAGTTTTGTCTTTATATTACTCACTTTATTTGGCTTGGAAAATGCAGAGACATCTTTGCTCTGGCTTTTGCATGGAAATCATTTGACAAAACGGGAGTTTGGCATTTTCTACTGCACTGGTCTATATTTTGTTATTGTGTGTTTATCCTGGTTTGAAGACCCAAAAGCTGCATGGCAGGTGAGCTGTTGCAGTGACGAGCCTTTTTACTTGTTTGGAGAACAAAGACTGGCCGTTTATTTGGGTGGATTTTTTGCATTTACCAGTAAAAAATAACACATGCTGATGCATTACTAGAAGCAACAACTAACACGCATCTGCTTTAGCAGTCAGAGACATAACAGAGATTCTCTTGGAGAGAAGAACAACTTATGTCTTTCAGATGTCCTTTGGTATGTTAGTATAAAAACACACAGAAACTGAAGTGTCTGACTAGAGTGGAGAGATGCATTAAAGTCTAAAAAAAATCTATAATCTACATTAAAATGAGTAGCTTGCTTACTAGGTTTTATAAGGAGGCTTTTGACTCATCACGACTCATCCTTGCAGGTTTTAGATGTCAACACACCTGAATCACATGATTAGTTCATTACCAGGCTTCTGGAGAACTCCAAGACATGTTGAGAAAGTAATTTATCCATTTAAATCAGCTGTGATGGATCAAGGACACATCTAAAACCTGCAGGGACACCGGCCCTCATGGACTGGGATTGGGGACCCCTGATCTAGAGCAACAGATTGTCACATTTTACAAATCCCTCGCACAAATCCTTGAAACATCAGCGCTGAGTAGCAAACACATGGCTGTTCATCAACATCAATATTTCCTCCCATCTCCTATCTGAAGATTTGCAGAGATGGAATACGCCACATATGGCTCCTCCACAGGAAATGGAAGAAGAAGGCTCAATTTCATCATCAAAGTAGACTGTAGTGGACTATTTAATTTTTAATCTATTTAGTTGTGTTGTACTTTGAGATGGTTTCCGATGAAATTTTTAAGTCGCCACACCTGACTGAATGATTCTTTCTAAAAAGGGGATTTAGATCCTGCATTAAAATAAAAGTTCATGTCTTGCATTGTTAGGTTTGATTGCATCCCTTATGTCCACAACAGGAATTCTAAGATGGCGCCGGTGAGGTCGGCTGCCGTCACGACTGCTCCGACCACTTTTTCTTTGTCTTTGTTTTTTAAGTTAGTTTTCAGCGTTTCTAAATCGGCAAAATCATCACCATTGGGTACATTAGGTATGACAGTGACACTCTTGTTTCTATTGGTATACAATGTACTCACAATTCGAAGTTTTTAACTCCGGATCCGAGCTGGCCGAGTGAGATCTCGAGGGAGAACAAAGGGAAGCGGCGGCGGCCTAGAGGGAAGCGAGCCGGCGTCAGGAACAGGCTGAGAGCTCGTGCACACCGCACACCTCTGCCTAGCATCCTGCTCGCCAACATCCAGTCACTGGAGAACAAGCTTGACGACCTCAGGGCCAGGATAAAGTTCCAGAGAGACATTCGGGACTGCAATCTCCTCTGCTTCACCGAGACATGGCTGAACCCAGCGGTGCCGGACCACGCCATCCAGCCGGCCGAGTTCTTCTCGGTTCACCGCATGGACAGGACACGGGACTCGGGGAAGTCAAGGGGAGGCGGCGTGTGTTTAATGGTGAACAACAACTGGTGCAACAGTGCGAACGTTGTTCCTCTCACACGCTCCTGCACACCAAATCTGGAACTACTGTCCATCATGGTTCGTCCTTTTTATCTACCTCGGGAATTTACATCGGTCATTGTAAGTGCCGTTTATATTCCACCACAAGCGGACACGGTCACCGCCTTATGCGAGCTGCATGAGGCACTTACACAGCACCAGACACAACACCGGGACGCTGCGCTTATTATGACGGGGGACTTTAATAGCGCCAACCTCAAACGCGCAGCGCCGAACTTTTATCAACACATCACCTGCCCCACCAGGGGTGAAAGGACACTGGACCACTGCTACACTACGGTCAAGGACGGCTACAAGGCACAATCCCGCCCCCCGTTTGGCAAATCTGATCACGCCGCCATCTTCCTCATGCCAAAATACAAACAAAGGCTGAAACAGGAAGTTCCGGTTCAGAGGAAGGTCGCGCGCTGGACGGATCAATCGGTGGCCGCGTTACAGGACGCACTCGATGACGCAGACTGGGGCATGTTCAGAAACAGCTCCGACGATGACGTCAACGTGTTTACGGAAGCGGTTGTGGGATTCATCGGGAAACTAGCGGATGATACCGTGGAGACAAAGACTATCACAACGTTTCCCAACCAGAAGCCGTGGGTGGATAAAACCATCCGCGACGCTCTGAGATCCCGCACCGCTGCCTACAACACGGGACTCATGACGGGGGACATGGACCCGTACAAAGCCGCGTCATATAACGTGCGGAGGGCGGTGAAAGAGGCGAAGCAGCGCTACGGGAGGAAACTAGAGTCACAACTCCAACAGAGTGACTCTAGGAGCCTGTGGCGGGGACTAAGGACAATAACGGACTATAAAGCACCAACAACCAGTATGACGAACGCGGCCGTGACTCTGGCAGACGAGCTGAACACTTTCTATGCTCGCTTCGAGGCTGCAGCTAAGGTCTCCAACAATGCTAGTGTTAGCGGCGCTAACGGCTGCAGACAGGAAGATACTGCCAGCACCGGAAACGTGCTCGTCATCTCCGAGCATGAAGTAAGGAGAGCCTTCAAGAGAGTGAACACCAGGAAAGCAGCAGGGCCAGACGGCATCCCAGGTCGTATCCTAAGAGACTGCGCATACCAGCTAGCTCCTGTGTTCACTGAGATATTCAACATCTCTTTATCTCAGTCGGTGATCCCCACATGCTTCAAAGAGTCCATCATTGTTCCTGTCCCGAAGAAACCCCACCCTGCTTCTCTCAATGACTATCGCCCTGTAGCCCTCACCTCAGTAGTGATGAAGTGCTTTGAACGCCTGGTCAGAGACTTCATCATTTCTTCACTACCAGACACACTGGACCCACTACAGTTTGCTTACCGTCCAAATCGTTCCACAGACGATGCCATCTCTCATCTCCTCCACACATCACTCACTCACTTGGACACTAGAAGGGGGAATTATGTTAAAATGCTCTTCATAGACTACAGCTCTGCATTTAACACCATAATTCCCTCCACACTCACCACCAAGCTGGAGCATCTGGGACTCAGCTCATCTATGTGTCAGTGGATCTCCAACTTCCTAACTGGCAGACCACAGGCAGTAAGGATGGGCGGACATGTCTCAGCCTCCACCACTCTCAGCACTGGAGCCCCCCAGGGGTGTGTTCTGAGCCCCCTGCTGTACTCTTTGTACACATATGACTGTGTGGCCACTACCAGCTCCACCACCATCATCAAGTTTGCTGACGACACCGTCGTGGTGGGCCTGATCTCTGATAACAACGAGACGGCCTACCTGAAGGAGATTAGGAATCTGGAGAACTGGTGCCAGAGGAACAACCTCCTTCTAAACGTCAGTAAGACAAAGGAGCTGATAGTGGACTTCAGCACTAAGCAGGAGAGGAACTACCAGACCCCCGTCATCAACGAGTGCCCAGTGGAGAGAGTGGACAGCTTCAAATACCTCGGAGTTCACATCACGCAGGACCTGTCATGGTCCTGTCACATCAACACCGTGGTGAAAAAGGCCCGACAGCGTCTCTACCACCTCAGACGCTTGAGAGACTTCCAACTGCCCTCCAAGGTGCTCAGGAACTTTTACTCGTGCACCATAGAGAGCATCCTGACGGGAAACATCTTAACCTGGTTCGGGAACAGCACCATGCAGGACAGACGAGCTCTACAGAGGGTTGTGCGGTCAGCTGAGCGCACCATCCGCTCCGAGCTCCCTGACCTGCACTCAATCTACAGCAGGCGGTGCTGGACCAAGGCCAGGAAGATCGTGAAGGACCTCAGCCATCCCAACAACAGACTGTTCTCTCTGTTGAGGTCAGGAAAGCGATTCCGCTCCCTGAAGACCAACACAGAGAGACTGAGGAGGAGCTTCTTCCCGCAGGCGATACGGTCTCTCAATCACACCACCACACAGTACTGACCCACACATACAGTTCTTACACACACACTGGACTTTCTGGACTTTGGTTTTGCACAACACTGGTCACTATATTCTTCATTTCTGGTTAATACTTGTACAGCTGCTGTTATTGTGTATATATTTATTTATATTTAGATTTCTTCATACATTCTTATATAGTTCTATATTGTGTATTGTGTATTTTGTTGTACAGTTATTTTATTTTCAACTTTAATTTATATATTTATCTTTATCTTATTCTTCCCAGTTAAATTTACCCTTCATTCTAATTTGTGTTGTACAGTTATTTCATTTTTAACCTTAATTTATATTCTATTCCTTCCTAGTTAAATTTACCCTTTTTAATTTTTCATATTTATTTCCTATCTTATTCATAGCCTTTTCCTTTTTTGTTTTCTTTAGGTCACGAGCAGTTGTCCAAGCATTTCACTACATATCGTACTGTGTATGACTGTGTACGTGACAAATAAAATTTGAATTTGAATTTGAAAACTAAAACTAAAAATAAGCAAAATATAAAATATATTCTAATTCTGTGTTTTAGTTATGAACCTACTTGGATGAAGTTCTTGCTTATTTTATAAATACATTCACTAATGTATGCTTGTCTGCTCTAATGTTATTGGCTTTACCATGATGCTTGCATACTATATCATTTATACAGGGTATACGGCTAACTAGCTTAACATTACTACTGTATTTAAAAGACAGGCCTGGAGTTTTCCGAAAACAAGAAAGGGGTAAGAGCTGTGCTTGTAAAAACTCACTTGCTGATATCAGGTCTTATTTTTAGAAGCATGTTGCTGATTTTGTGGTTATGGTCCCATTTATCACTAAATAGATGGTAAACTTCTGTTTACCATCTATTTATATATAAACTTCCAAGGACAAGAAGTATTTCACACTACATCATTCTGTATGGTTTTAGGTTGTAAAAAAAAATAATTTTTAGTTGGTCTGAGAGGTGTGTGTTCAGGTGAGTTAGGGTGGACACTGACCAATCAGAAATAAACCTTCCCCATCTGTACAAATCAACTGACTGCCCCCCAAAATGCTCATCAAAACATAAATGGAGCAAAGAGCCCTTATATTCAAATTTCACGACTGAGACTGATATTGGTGATTTAAAAAAACTGATATATTGGCCAATTTTTTCTTCTTTCGGACACACAACTATGCATCATCCACACACGTAACATGCTTGAAGTGTGTTTTTGTAAATTCTGAAAACAGTTCTCTTGTTACACTCTATTTTTCTTTGATTATATGTAGAATACAAGGAGTAAATACATGTTTTCATTCAGGTCTTCAAGTTTGAGCTGGGTTTTTAAAGCACAAGGAAACATGGCAGCAACGAACATGTTGTCTTGAAGCTTTGCTGGCTACACACAGAAATAGAAATATGCTCTATCCAAGGTAATCGGTTGTCAAGTTAAGTTATTTCAAAAAAGTGTTCTAACAAGCATATCGTTGACAAAGTTCAGAAAAAAAAAACAAATCCATACAAAAAAAAGTAAGAGATAATGAGGATTAAAAATAGAAGCAATACACTTCTACATACGCCAACACAGATGCCAAGAAACAAGATTGAACTTGTGTGTGTGTGAAGATGAAAGCGACACCATCACTGTCCAAGATGTAGGAAACACAAAGCTGGTTGTAAGATGGGGTAACTAAACATGCCGCAAGTCTGAATTTAAATACCGAGGCAGTGTGAGGCTACCAGGCTTCTTCTAAAAGGATGAGAGGATGATGGCAGCTGTTTTCCTTCAAACGCTGGAATCTGACTTTGCGATGGCAGATGATGTGATATTGGTGATAAGCAAATCAGCCATAAAGGGTATTTAATGCACTGTAAGTTAGTGAGACGAATGATATGTTCTTGTCTTGGTTTTGTGAGGATTGTGTTCACATAAAGACAAGAAAAATGTACCTTATATTTCTTTTTATATCCTTATTATATTATTTTTTTAACATTACATTTGATTCTGTCATAAACTATAATGAAAAGTGGAAATCTGAATTATTTGGGGAAAATGGCCCCCTGTTGGTAAAGCTGCCTGCTGTAGCAATACCGTGTAGCAGAATGAAATTCACAGCATAGTGATAAATAACATGCAGGAACCATTGCAAGTAATCCCCCAAGAGTTATTAATTTAGAAATAAATACCCCCCAGGGTGCGTACAAACAGAGCAGAACCAAAGCAGGTGGAGGCTGGGTGGAGTGGAGCAGGAGTAACATCGACAAGCATAAATAGGCCGCCTGATCGGTGCAGTGAGATGTGATGGGGTGGATGTGGTTGGTTAGTTGTTGTAGCAGAGTGGGAGCACTGTGGTATGAGAAGTTAATGCAGTGCTGTTTATCACCGAATAAACAGCAACAGTCATGTAATAATAATAACAACAATAATGATAAAAAATAATGACGATGTCAGGGGTAAGAATGAGTGAAGCAGAGCCTGGAGGATGACAAAACAGACCTGACAGATGAACCAACTTCAGCGGACGCACAGTTTATTATGGTGCATGTTGTCATGGTGACAATGGATGTTGCCATGGTCGCATAAGCATAAACTTATCAAAAAGTACCTATATAGCACTATTCCAAACACAAGTCACAAAGGGCTTAACAAGCAACGTTTAAAGAAAAGTGAGAAAAGTATAATAAAAGTAAAAAAAATAGATGTTTAAGAAGTGATGGACTGGCTTTATCATAGCAACTTCTCGTCTTACTGACCGATTTCTTTTCACTGTTTTATAAATCATACATAACCCTAACCCTTTTAAAGTTAGTCCTATCTGGTAATAATTTTATTTATATAATGGTGGCTACAATTTTTAATAGAATTATGTAAATTTACAAAATAATTATTAAGTAGTCCTTTATAATAAATCTAGTGAAATACAAGTGCAGCGTTGCCCCCCCCCCACAAAAAAAAAATAGTGGCATAAATGTAAGAAGTGAAATAACATACTGGGTTATTATAAGAAACATTGGGAACCACAAGTTTGCCGTCAAATTTAATGTTTCATAGTTACAGAGGCATGTCCTTTATGGCACTGGCATGATAGAAAAGTATTGATTAGCCTTAAAAGCTACTTTAAAATAATACGTTTACCCAACCAATTAGAATTACTGAATGTACTTTCTACAGCATTTAGCAGAGCAGCATCTGTGGTGTAGGTCAAGTAAATTGCAGAGGATAAGAGATCTGAAAGCATCCAATATACTCACTGTCGCTGAGTGACAGCACTGATCTAATTTTAGTAATACTACTTCTGAGGAAAACCTGACAGAAGAAACCTTTCTGGATTTGCAGCTTTTGCAAGATGATGATAGAAGTCACGGTGATTATAGTGCTGAGAATGGGAAAGTAGGCTGTAATTGCTGGAAGGCTGACATCGTCCCACCACCACCACCTTTTAATTCTGTATTGTTTGTACATGGACTGATTGATTCTGGCTATTTAAAGATAAAGTATTGTCAGTTTAGATTAATCAGTTTAAAGAACGCTGAAACTTCCTTTGAAAATGTATCAGCCCTAGCAGGGGCTAAATTAGCTAAAAAGGGGGAAAAGCACTGTTTTGAACTTCTCAGGGAAGAAGGTGAGATCAGAGTGGAAATGTGAATAATGCCTGGGATGGATTATCACAAATGTAAAGAATGAGTTACATTTGATGATCATGCAAGAGTTTGAGAAATTTGCTCCTGTGGAGGATACTGACCTGAGGGTTATCACCTGCAGACTTTAAAGGTACACTTAAGGAAAGAGTGGGTGGTTTACAAAGCTTTGCTGTGGAGTTGGATGTCTTTTGTATGAGCCTGAGCGTGGAGAGTGAGTCCCCCTTTTCTCACAAGATGTTCTACTTTTTTCATTTCTGGAACTTTTTCATGCTGGAGCTTCGATGTATTTCAGGATAGAGTAGGTGAAAGTATTGAAGGAAAAACACAAGATCTAAACCTGTGTTCTTGTATCAAAGTCTAAGACCATATTTACTGAAATATGTGTGATCGTTCTGCTTTTAATAGAAATAAAAAAGGACTAGGTCTTCCTTTCTTTCTTTCTTTTTTTAATTAGTCAGCAGTGAATTTAAATACAGGCTGAAATTATAGCTGCAATGTTGGGTTTTAGTTTGAAGTTACACCGGAGAATGAATATGTGCATGCTACTGCATCCCTGAGTGTTCCACCAATGTTCCCTTTAGGTATCAATTACCAGTACACAGTATTTCCCCAGTGACTGAAATCCCCCATCAAGGGAATCCCTTCTGCAGTTTTATTATGTAAGAATACCCTTACATGGACTAAATTTTCCTATATAGGTTAAATGGTGTTTGATGCCTTGGTGGAAGGCAGAATGCCTGCCAGTGGCTGTTTCTCTTGTTTAGCTAGTCACTCCACATTATCTGATTGGCTGACTTTAAATTAATCATTCATTACTAGTGTGTCAGTGTGTGGTGTAGCGTACTTGCAAACTAGGTCATTTGGCACGAACTAATGCACTCTCTGGCTTTACAGAGACGGACATCTTGCATAAGCCTGAGAATATACCAAGACACTGTTACAAGAATCTCACAATTCAAAATATATGTTTGTTGTCTCAGGAACATCTTTTTGTTGAATGCATTATTCATAAAAATCCAAGCCTGAGCAGAGCTGAATGTAGTGATGCTTTACTTCACACACAGTGTGGAAAGTATTGTACTACTAAAGGACAGCTTAACTAAAGTGTTTTTTCTTGTTTGTTAAAATGCCTAAAATGCTTTCCCCTTCCCCCACACATCCAGCCAGTACTGATTAAAAATAGCATTCATTTAGAGTTGTTTCTGTACATTTAGCAAATCACATACTCTTAGCTCTTAAGGGACTCCTGGGGGGTACTTCTGGCTCTTTAGCTGCTAAATACTCCACCATATTCATTAGCAAGCTGCTAACTTCATCATTTTGTTGGTTTGTTGCTGGGCAACTTGTAGTTTATGGTGGCTTCTCTGCTGATACCAGCTGCAGGCATACAGCTGTCAAAAACACTACTAAATCAGTAGCATTGTGAGACGCCTTGTAACTCACTAGTTAGAGCATGCATCCCACGTACAGGAGCTCATACCTTAATGTGGCATGCTTGGGTTTTGATTTACTGTACTACCCCACTCCCTCATCACGCCTCCTGTGTTATCTGTAACTGCTGCTGTCGAATAAAGAAAAAATAAGAGTAAAATTGTGGCTTTTAAAAAGTGTTAGTTTTGAGGCTCAGCATATTTTATTTTGGCGAGTGACCATATTTGGAGAACAAAATAGAGCAGACATATTAGTAGCTAATGCTGGCTATCTAGCTTAGCTAGGTAGTCAAAGGGACACTAATAATGCTAGGGATCCTCCTGAAGGCCTCTTGTTGTAAAAAGCTTCCAAGTTGTATGAAAGTGTATGGCCTTGTTGGTGACCCCTTTAATCAATTTTCCGTTGACTTCATGAGTTCAGTCTCTGTATTCAGGTCATACTGATAGGAATTTTTTGTAATATAAGGCACACTTAAAATCCTTTAATTTTCTCAAAAATCATCAACGTGCCTTATAATCCAGTGCGCTTTATGTATGAATTCTAGTTGTGCTCACTGACCTCGAACTGATTTTATGTGATACACGGTGCTCAAAAATCTGTCAAAAAATGCTTTAGTACGACTTTGGTAAGCTACGAAGCCGCACTGCTTGATGGATTGTTGGAAATATTACCTAGTCAGGAGCCTCGCTGAGTAATCTGGGTCCAAAACTCCGTCAGCTTCAGGTCAGGTCCCAAAGTCAAACGAACACTGCGACATCACTGAGAGGTAAAAACTGCTGCTTTATCAGGTGTAACAATTAAGTTTAACATCCAGGTATCTGTGAAAACAGAATTTATTAAATTTAACGGAGTTAAACATGATATAGCATATTCTGACTGAGAGATTTCTGAAACAAATTAAAATGTACAGCTCTGCTATCACTTCCGACATAAATAAAGACAGAAAACTAAACAGCAGTGACGTTTGTAGCGTTGCTGAAGTTGGGCTAGCTGGTATATAATGATGTGCTCAGTGTTGCCAACTCCTCAGTAAGGAAAATCGCTATTGGTTGTCCTAAAAGTCGCTAGAAGTCGCTAAATGATGTCATCGCCTAATTTGCATAATTGGTCATGCTAATGTAATTGCAACCTACGTTGTTGGAGAGAGAAATAACGTCGTGGAAGAGAGATGAAGTGAGTCCTAAATGCATTTAGAGTTTATTTAGAACTACAAATTAAATTTCTTTTAGCAGTTATTGGTTTTTTTTAATGTCACAATTCCAACCCTGCTCCTTTATCCGGGCTTGGACGAAATAGGCACTCTGGTGGAGTTACTTTGTGTGTGTGTGTGTTTTTAAGTAGTTTTAAACCTTGTGATCCACAAAACAGCATAAGAGTAAAAGAAGAACTGACTGCGTTACAGTCAGTGCGGGAGCAGTGGCTTTGCTCATGTGCGATTCATTTGCAGTTTGGACGCACAGGTGTGAACATCTTCTGCAGTGATAGCAGCGTGGGGAGGACTATCCTCCGCCTGTGAGCACTTTGGCACTCGAGGTGCCCACGGCAGCAACCGCTGCTTGTTGACAGTAGGAGTGATACTTGCGTTCACGTCAAAAAGTCGTCATATATAAGTCTCCAATAACACCAGAAAAAGTTGCCAGATTTGTCGCTAGTCGCTTTTTAGAAAAACAAAGTCGCTAAGGGGGTCTGAAAACTCGGTAAAAACACTGGATGTGCTACGTGATCGCTAGCGTCACAGCTATGTTAGCATAACATAAACACAGTGAAGCTGGAGGATGAACGCTAACTTTTTTCCACTCGATAAAAATTAACGTGAGGGTTCATGATGGTTAGGGACAAATGCAATCACATGGCAGGATGTTGTAAACGGACCAAACTTCAGTCAGGAAAACAGCTGAGATAATCCAGCCACAATACGAGGTTAGTCGTTAATGTACTGCAACTACATGGGAATAGAGCAGCTGCCAGAGAATTCAACATTAATGAATCAATGTTACAGAAGTGGAGGAAGCAAGAAGAATGAGTTGAGTAAAGTTGTTTCGCTTAATGCGCCTTATGGTCCAACAAATACAGTAGGCTAATTTTAAGGTTATTATTAGAGTCAAAAAAGGGAGAATATCCAGGATACGCTCACTGGGTAAAAGTATGTCAGTCGTGTTGTGATATTTTGATACCATGGTAGCATTTGCTGAGTATTGTTTTTGATGATATTATACAAAGGACCCTGTTTCTGCAATGCCCTTTGTTTGAACCTCATCTCCTCTTGCTGTGTCAACTGAAGATTTTATGGTGTGAAAGTAGATACTAAGGTTGGAGGGAAAACACCAACAAATCACTCTTTTACTTATCACTCCCTTGCAGAAGATGTTTCTGGGTTGTGTCAGAACTCACGGATGTAGGAGACTTCTGTATAAGATTTATAGGCCTTGTGAGTGCATCTTTATTGCCCTTGCTGAACAAAGGATTCCAACTGTCGAAGGACACCACCCCACCCAGTGGGCAGGGTCTGAACTGAAACTTGTTGTCTGCCTATAAAATCTGCTGCACAAAGAATAAACTTTGAGTTAGTTTGGGATGACAATTTAGAACAGTCTCCGCGTCTTTTTGTTCTTCCAAACTGCTCCCGGTACCCCGGCTGGTGCCGTAATCAACCGTTGATCATACTTGAGAATATTTTAATTGTTATAGGTTAAAGGATGAACTCTGATGATGAAAGCCCACGCCTCAGAGAAACCCGGAATGGAGTTTCTTACAAGTCAGAAGTATTTGGCCAATAATGTACGGTTTCTGTCCATTGTGTCATTTCATGGTAATTTTGCAGAAAAACAAACAATATTTCCCATTACTCATTTCTTACACTGAATTTTTTTTTATTTACGCTGCACCTACAGTTTAATTATTTCTTTATTTCCTGTAATAACATCATTTGCTATCCCTTTATTCTAATGTACTTATCTAATTATAGATAACTATAATTGCATATTGTAATAAAAAAAAATACTGAAATTCCATTCAGTTACAGGGGAATTACAGCCTTAGTCGTGGGCCAAATTATAAAATGTTATCAAAATGTTATCCTTGCCTGGAAAACCATTCAGTCTGACCAACATGATGAATGTATAGCATCAGTTGTTCGAATAGTATTTCTATAGCATTTCCAAATAACACATATTCCTTCAGTTTCCTTTGTATAGCACGTTCCCAGAGACTGAGGTGTTCTCATCCATTTAGAAGGGAACATTGTTTCCTACACTTGTTTTGTGCTTCAGTGGGCAACAGTGACAGCGCCAGAGTGGCGCTGTCACTTGGTGTTCGCTCGCTTTGTGGTAGAGTATCACTTCCTGTTCCTGCTCAAACACAGTGGTGTTTCTGAGTAGCTTTTCTGCTTAGCAATTTAATTAAAATCTTTTGATACATTCCTTTTCATAGTATAATCTTCATGTGCTTCATCTGAAGCACCCTTTCTGTGTACTCACTACCTAATTTATAGCCAAAGTATTCACTCACTGTCTCTGTACTGTTTTGCTAGCTTAGCTTAGCTCATAGCCGACTCGTTAGCACCATGGCTACTTCACCTGTCCCTCCTGCACTTTCCTGCTCATTGTGTCAGATGTTTAGTTACTCCTCGGCCTCCTTTAGCAGTAATGATATCTGTAACAAATGTAGCATATTTGTAGCTCTGGAGGCCAGGATTACTGAATTGGAGACTCGGCTTCGCACCCTTCATTCACCCGTAGCTAGCCAGGCCCCTGCAGCTGGTGCAGCCGAAGATAGCGTAGGCCCCGCTAGCTGTTCCCCGGCAGACCCCAAGCAGCTGGGGAAAGAGGGCGGCTGGGTGACGGTGAGGAGGAAGCATAGTCTTAAACAGAAGCCCCAGGTACACCACCAACCTGTTCATGTGTCTAACCGTTTTTCCCCACTCGGCGACACACCCGCCGGGGGTCAAACTCTGGTAATTGGTGATTCTGTTCTCAGACATGTGAAGCTAGAGACACCGGCAACCATAATCAATTGTCTTCCAGGGGCCAGAGCAGGCGACATTGAAGGAAATTTAAAACTGCTAGCTAAGGGTAAACGTAAATACAGTAAGATCATAATTCACGTCTGCTACCCCCCCAAAAACCCACCTCCCTTGAGACCGTGTCAGCTCCCAAAAAGACAAAAAACAAACTAAAAACCAGCAATAAACAACTTAAACATAAAAAATTACAAAGAAAGAACAATACAGTATCCACATCTGAACCAAAGAGTAAAACAGTGAAATGTGGATTATTAAATATTAGGTCTCTCTCCTCCAAGTCTCTGTTAGTACATGACTTAATAATTGATCAACAAATCGATTTACTCTGCCGTACAGAAACCTGGTTGCAGCAGGATGATTATGTTAGTTTAAATGAATCAACACCCCCGAGTCATTCTAACTACCAGAAACCTCGAAGCACAGGCCGAGGTGGCGGTGTGGCAGCAATTTTTCACACCAGTCTATTAATTAACGAAAGACCAAGACAGACTTTTAATTCATTTGAAAGCCTGATGCTTAGCCTTGTCCAACCCAGCTGTAAAACTCAGAAACCAGTCTTGCTTGTTATCATCTATCGTCTACCTGGCCTTACACAGAGTTTCTGTCTGATTTCTCAGTTTTTATCTGATTTAGTGCTCAGCTCAGATAAAATAATTATTGTGGATGATTTTAACATTCATGTAGATGCTAAAAATGACAGCCTCAACATGGCATTTAATCTGTTATTAGACTCAATTGGCTTCTCTCAAAATGTAAAAGAACCCACCCACCACTTTAATCACACTCTAGATCTTGTTTTAACATATGGCGTAGAAACTGAACATTTCACAGTGTTTCCTGAAAACCCTCTGCTGTCTGATCATTTCCTGATAACATTTACATTTACAATAATTGATTACACAGCAGTGGAGAGTAGACTTTATTACAGTAGATGTCTTTCTGAAAGCGCTGTAACTAAGTTTAAGAATATAATCCACCCACTGTTATCATCTTCAATGCCCTGTACCAACATAGAAGGGAGCAGCTATCTGAACGCTACCCCAACAGAGGTCGATTATCTTGTTAATAATTTTACCTCCTCACTATGTACAACTCTGGATACTGTAGCTCCTGTGAAAACTAAGGTCTCTAATCAGAAGTACCTGACTCCGTGGTATAATTCTCAAACATGTACCCTAAAGCAGAAAACTCGTAAGCTGGAGAGGAAATGGCGTGTCACAAATTTAGAGGATCATCATTTAGCCTGGAGAAATAGTTTGCTGCCTTATAAGAAAGCCCTCCGTAAAGCCAGAACATCTTACTATTCGTCACTGATTGAAGAAAATAAGAACAACCCCAGGTTTCTCTTCAGCACTGTAGCCAGGCTGACAAAAAGTCAGAGCTCTTTTGAGCCAACAATCCCTTTAACGTTAACTAGTAATGACTTCATGAACTTCTTCACAAATAAAATTTTTATCATTAGAGAAAAAATTACCAATAATCATCCCACAGATGTAATATTATCTACAGCTACTCTTAGTACCATTGATGTTAAGTTAGACTCTTTTTCTCCAATTGATCTTTCTGAGTTAACTTCAATAATTAATTCCTCCAAACCATCAACGTGTCTTTTAGACCCCATTCCTACAAAACTGCTCAAAGTCCTGCCATTAATTAATTCTTTAATCTTAAATATGATCAACCTATCTCTAATAATCGGCTATGTACCACAGGCCTTCAAGGTGGCTGTAGTTAAACCTTTACTCAAAAAGCCAGCTCTAGACCCAGCAGTCTTAGCTAATTATAGGCCAATCTCCAACCTTCCTTTCATATCAAAAATCCTTGAAAGAGTAGTTGTCAAACAGCTAACAGATCATCTGCAGAGGGATGGCTTATTTGAAGAGTTTCAGTCAGGTTTCAGAGCTCATCACAGCACAGAAACAGCTTTAGTGAAGGTTACAAATGATCTTCTTATGGCCTCTGACAGTGGACTCATCTCTGTGCTTGTCCTGCTAGACCTTAGTGCAGCATTCGATACTGTTGACCATAATGTCCTATTAGAGCGATTAGAACATGCTGTAGGTATTACAGGTACTGCGCTGCAGTGGTTTGTATCATATCTATCTAATAGACTCCAATTTGTACATGTAAATGGAGGGTCCTCTTCACACACTAAGGTCAATTATGGTGTTCCACAGGGTTCAGTGCTAGGACCAATTCTGTTTACATTATACATGCTTCCCTTAGGCAGCATCATTAGAAGACAGCATAAATTTTCACTGTTATGCAGATGACACGCAGCTCTATCTATCCATGAAGCCAGGTAACACACACCAATTAGTTAAACTGCAGGAATGTCTTAAGGACATAAAGACCTGGATGGCCGCTAACTTTCTGCTTCTTAATTCAGATAAAACTGAGGTTATTGTACTCGGCCCTGAAAATCTTAGAAATATGGTATCTAACCAGATTCTTACTCTGGATGGCATTACCTTGGCCTCCAGTAACGCTGTGAGTAACCTTGGAGTCATTTTTGACCAGGACATGTCCTTCAATGCACATATTAAACAAATATGTAAGACTGCGTTCTTCCATTTGCGCAACATCTCTAAAATTAGAAATATCCTGTCTCAGAGTGACGCTGAAAAACTAGTTCATGCATTTATTACTTCCAGGCTGGACGACTGCAATTCATTATTATCAGGATGTCCTAAAAACTCGCTGAAACTCGCTGAAAAGCCTTCAGTTAATCCAAAATGCTGCTGGGACTAGAAAGAGAGAGCATATTTCTCCTGTTTTGGCTTCCCTTCATTGGCTTCCTGTTAAATCCAGAATTGAATTCAAAATCCTGCTCCTCACATACAAGGTCTTAAATAATCAGGCCCCATCTTATCTTAATGACCTTGTAGTACCATATCACCCTATTAGAGCACTTCGCTCTCGCTCTGCAGGCCTACTTGCTGTCCTTAGAGTATTTAAAAGTAGAATGGGAGGGAGAGCCTTCAGTTTTCAGGCCCCTCTTCTGTGGAACCAGCTTCCAGTTTGGATTCGGGAGACAGACACTATCTCTACTTTCAAGATTAGGCTTAAAACTTTCCTTTTTGCTAAAGCATATAGTTAGGGCTGGACCAGGTGACCCTGAATACTCCCTTAGTTATGCTGCAATAGACATAGGCTGCCGGGGATTCCCATGATGCATTGAGTTTTTCCTTTCCAGTCACCTTTCTCACTCACTATGTGTTAATAGACCTCTCTGCATTGAATCATATCTGTTATTAATCTCTGTCTCTCTTCCACAGCATGTCTTTTATCCTGTTTTCCTTCTTTCACCCCAACTGGTCGCAGCAGATGGCCCCGCCCCTCCCTGAGCCTGGTTCTGCCGGAGGTTTCTTCCTGTTAAAAGGGAGTTTTTCCTTCCCACTGTCGCCAAAGTGCTTGCTCATAGGGGGTCATATGATTGTTGGGTTTTTCTCTGTATTTATTATTGTGCGATCTACTGTACAATATAAAGCGCCTTGAGGCGACTTTTGTTGTGATTTGGCACTATATAAATAAAATTAAATTGAATTGAACATGACAGGATTACTATCTTCATGCTATAATTGTCTTCCCTCTAAGTGAAGTGATCCCAAGCTTTTCCAGAGAAGACTTATCAGCATCCATATCCTTGCTTGTACATCCCCTTCCCCCATTCCACAACACAAGCACCGGACCGGCATGCAAATTAAATTACAGAAGATACAGTGCTCCATAGAGAGTACTGACAGTGCACTCGATTCCTCCAAATTCCTGTGCTAGCACGTATGCCTGTGTCAAAGACAGAATAAGTCTTCACGTAACTGCTAGAAATACAAGCAGCACATCTACAGTGCTATTAAAGAAAGAGAGGGAATATTACAAAAAAAAATCTTTGGGGATTATTCTGTGGAATTGATATCCCTTCTACCCCCTCCTTCCCACTGCTGAAAAAGACTTTCCTCTTGCCAAGTGGCAGCGTATATCAAGGCCTTCATTTCAAAATCATAGCAAATGAGCTATGTTTCTCTGTTCTGTTGCCATTGGTAACACATCTTTTTCTTTCCATGTCTAATCTTGGCTTCTCTTTGAGATATCTTCTGTTTGAAAAGACTGCCTGATACTGCAGCACTGGCACGGTTTCACCGCCTTGTCAGCTATTAGGCTTTGCTTGGTGGCCGGTAACTCTTACTGCCTACTTTTGCATGTGTTGATGGATTATTACTGTATATCCACTGTGCACTGCTGACAGTTAATCTATGTTTAATACTGCTTTGTTGTCTTAAAGCTTGAGATATAAATATAATATTTTAACAATGTGAATTGCATAAATATACAGGCACAGGAAGGCGTGGGTTTGCACTTGCATAGCTAAATTGGAGTAAGAAGATATTGTTTCTACTTGTGTGGGTTAAAACACTTGACACACTCATTCATCATGGCCCTCACTCCAGTTTTACTATTTTTACACTGATAGATATATAGATGAAAGAAAAGTGTTTTCATTATGAATAATAACCCAGTTACCAAAGTAATAGATGAAAGTCACTTAACTTACCTTTCTTCCCCATTCTGATGATCAGCAAGTCATCTTGACTAAGTCTAGATACCTAAATGCACCAAGTTGAATGAGGAGTTGAAACGATGTACTTAGAAAGTGGCCAGTAAGAGTATATGTTTGATGACAAGAAATCAGAGTGAATCAAGAAGCTGAATTCTTTGCATCATGTAATTAAACCTGATTCTCGTCTCCAGGTGAATATACAGTGATGACGGCTGAATTTCATCTGAAGAGGAAGATTGGCTACTTTGTTATCCAGACTTACCTCCCATGCATCATGACAGTCATCCTTTCCCAAGTGTCTTTCTGGCTGAATAGAGAATCAGTGCCAGCTAGGACTGTGTTTGGTAAGCATATATGACATACATGATGATTGTTAGCACCAGTGTAATTTGAGCTGACTGTTGTAGATGCTGGGTTTTATGCATGTGCTGCAATGGCAGTAAGACCTTCCCCTAGTTTTGTCAAAAATTAACACTGAATATAGGGAATTGTTGGAAGTTAATGGGAAATTCTGTGCAAAAGAAAATGGAATAATGAGAAGGGGGTGGGGGCAGTTCTTACAGGCCCCACTGCTTTTAAATCCAGTTGGCTACGCTACTGCTTGACCTGACTGTAAGCCAAGTGAAAGTAATATTAGTGACTCATCACTGGTTAGCTCACAGAAAGAAATAAAAACACCAAATCTCCTGAGCTCCAGAAGAAATATTAAAAGTTATACGAAATAAGAAAAAATAAAATGATTTTCTTTTCATATGCCTCACTTTGTTCCCCTGCTTCATTAAAGTATTGTGTAGCAGAATGTGTATTACAGTAGAAAAAACCTTAATAAACATTGCCAGAGCTCATATTATTGGCTATCTGCTTGTGTGTGTTTCCAGGTGTAACTACTGTTCTCACAATGACAACTTTGAGTATCAGCGCAAGGAACTCCCTGCCTAAGGTCGCCTACGCCACTGCCATGGACTGGTTCATCGCCGTGTGCTACGCCTTCGTCTTCTCCGCTTTGATTGAATTTGCTACTGTCAATTACTTCACAAAGCGCGGCTGGGCTTGGGATGGAAAAAGCGTGGTGACTGACAAGGTAATGAAGAAGAAAGCGCATCCTCTGACAGGCTCCGCCTTCAAAGAGAATTCATTAGCATTGTACTGTATGCTGAAGGAGGCAGTGCTCAGAGAGCTCAGAGAGCTTTGAAGGCATTTGTTGGAAGCAAAGGGAAACAGCAGTAATGGCCTCTTTAACCTTCCAAGAGTGGAGCCAGAATGCTGCAGCTACTGAGAACTAATAATAAAATCACTCACTCTGAGGCTCAGCATATCGATAAAGAACATAAGTGCAATCAGGTGTTCATCCCCCCTGGTGCTAATAGGTGCCAAACTCAGCCTAGGAAAGGTGAATCCCATCAATGGTCAGATAATGTGTAATTCTTTTGACACGCTTTAATCACAGAGAGCCCTTTCACGTACACTTTGGTCCAACATGAAGCCCCCAGTCATTCCACAAAATCCTTTTTTTACCCTTTATAGCATTTAGTCGAGCAAAACCATACATTCAAATTACAATCCCTATATCAACAGGGGGCAGAAAAGTTTTAAGAACATAAAGTGATAAGGGATTTAAATTTGTAAATGTTGGGATGTGACAAATGTGGCTTACCTCCACAGAAATAATAGGAATAGGCAAAAATAGCTGGTTAGTATTCTGAGCAGTGTGTCTGATTCTTTAAAATTCAGTCTGTCGAGTACAGGCTCCATTAGTCATGAGAAGATGGGTCTGTGTGTTTTCTTTTTCTTTCGGCTGCTTCCTTCAGGGTTCAGCGGATCATCTGCTTCCATCTCACTCTATCCCTCACATCCTCTGTCCATCCACTGTCACACCAACCCTCTGCTTGCTCTCCATGAACTTCTTCCTTGCAGCCTGAGCTGTTGTGCTCATTTCTCATCGTGTCCATGCTGGTCGCTCCCAGGATCTTCAATATCTTCAACTCTGTCACCTGCATTTTGGCCCCCATCTTTTTGTCAGTGCCACTGTCTTCAAACCATACATTAGGGCAGTCCTCACTACAATTCCCCAGAGGTTGAATGTGCAACACCTTCGACCTTTGGGCAACCATTTTTGATTGTGTGGGTCATCTGGTGAGAGGCAATGTGTCTCCAGCCAATCACCATCTGATTCAGACTGACTGCAGTCACTCTCAGACAGATTGGTGCAGGTTTGTAAGTAATTGCTGTCTAATTTATAATTGCAGACAGATTGACAAAATGTTGCAATCAATCTGAGTTGGTCTGCACCAATTAGCAAAACTCATCTGCAATGCCTTTCTTTGTATCTGTTACCATCTACATATATAGAAATTCACATTAAACTGAAATTCACATCAGCTACTTGCTTTTAGAGTCCAAGAGTCCAAGTAACTAATGAATGTAAGTAGTTAATGTTAATTTTTTATCACAGATTGCATGTAACTGTCAACTTGAACCCCGAAAGTCGCAAACTAATAGCAGACTGACTCCATCTTATTGCTGTCTTGATGTGCCAAAGTGTCTTTTAAGATGGGAACTGAGTGTGAGTGGTTGCGGGCCTGGTCCCCATCTTTGAAATAGCTATTTCAAAGCTAAGAGGATCACAAAATCATAGCACATGGCCACAGTAATTTTGCTTGTGCCGCTGACTCCAACCATTGTTTTCCCTAGGGCAGGGGTCGGCAATCTTCAACATCTAAAGAGCCATTTTAGCCCCTCCTACCAAACAGGAGAAAAAGAGCCACACACACGTGGACGGACAGACAGATGCCAGATGTAATATTAGGGTTTTTTTTCATAAAGTTTCATTTATTTTTTGCAGCAGCCACAGTGAGGTGCCGACCCCTGCCTAGGGTGACAGTGACATAAAGTACCATTAATCCACTCGTCTCATTTAACTACATAGTGACTTGCCCTTCAGCAGAGCGCTTAACCCTCAAACTACCACAGAAAAGTCTTGATCTGTCTAAGAGTACAAACATGTTGTACGACATTACATTATATCAGGGGTAGAAGGAAAATCAAGAAATAAAATTTAGGTATAAACATAAATTTAAAAATAAATGCCTGGATAAACATCCAGACATTTATTTTTTTTTAGGAAATGAAAGCAAATCTTGCATAAAATCAGTTCAACGTAATGAGAAAACAAAAACAGAGAGGATGTGTTCTGGTCAGTGAGAAAGCACAAAATCTCAACAGAAATGATACCTTCATGCAAACAGCGAGAAAGATAAAAAGCACTTGATTGTCTTAGTTAAACAATTAATTACCACAGGAGTGGTAATTAAAGTTGCTGGCTCATATAAGTGCAGGCTCATCTTATATAGCATGACGGGTAGCATAAAAAGACAACAAAAGGAATTTTTTCTGGAGCTGCTCAATGAAGCAATGAACCATCATTTCCTTTAACCTGAAAGGGAGAATGCAGATTATCAGAGGGCTAGGTTTGAAGAAAAGTGAAAGAAATCTTTCATCATTCATTTGAAATTGCAACTGTAATGTAATTTTCCTGTCTCCTCATAAAGTTTTAATTTTCACCACGAGGTGGGATATAAGATGGGTGATGGAAGACAGTATTTAGACCTCCTGTTCATGGATAAGTCTGCCACAAACTGCACATCCCTGGATAAAATAAAAGTGGTCTTCATTCTGACTTTGCAAAATGTGCTCGATCCATTACCGGGGTCTTTCCGCTCTCTTCATGTAAATGCATTTTGAAATTCAGGGGCAGATGGTGACAAGTAAAGCTGCCTTTCCAGGTAATCCTTTTGGTCTCTCAACAGAAGAAAGAGAGAGCCTCCATCGTCAAGAAGAATAACGCCTACGCTGTAGCAGTAGCCAACTACGCGCCTAACGTGACCAAGGATTCCAGTACTCTTCCCACCATCGCCAAAGGCGGAGCGACGGACCCAAACAAGCCCAAAGCGGATGGCAAGGCCCAAGAAAGCAAGAAGACCTTCAACAGTGTCAGCAAAATTGACAGGTTGTCACGGATTTTGTTTCCTGTTCTCTTTGGCATCTTCAACCTCGTCTATTGGGCAACCTACTTAAACAAAGAACCCGTTATACCAAATATGGTCCCCTCTGTTTAAGAGACCAGTTTTGATAGCTTCTTGTCTGGGGTCTAAGTAATGAATCAAATACCTCCAGCAACTATGTACACAAACCTTTGCAGAGTGAAGCCCTGGACTGCAGTGTGACCCTCTATCTTCGCCTGTTTTCTACACTGTCTGCAGCACTTTTAAGAGCCCGGCTTTTTGTAAATGTGTATGTATATTTATATTTATGGTTTCATGGTGACATATATTGTACGATGACTCTAATTAGAGTGCATATTTCTTTCAAAGTATGTTTCCAGTTTCAGTATGTGGCTGCTGTACATACAGATCCAATGAAGAGTAAACACATAATCACTAAGAATCACGTTTGATTTCGGATCACTTCTCAGTGTGTTGAATTCTGCTGTAATGCCCACTTTCTTGATATAACAGTATATATTTTTGTCTCGAGTGAAAGGGACTGACTATCGTTTGATTTCTTTCTTCATATAAGAGTCTTTCAACTCTTTTTCTTTATTTCCAAGCCAGTGCAAAAACACACTTGTATAGTACTGTTACAGTTTAAAGCTTGTTTTATTATCTTTGACTACAGGTATGGGGCTTCAATAAAAAAAGAAAGAAAGAAAAAATCTCCAAAAATATCGAAACACTCCCAGATCCTGAAAGGCTGTGAAAAGAAAAAGATATGAAATGAGAATGTGTGGTTCTGCCAGCTCGATGTACCATTTGGGATTACAGGACAATATCGCCAAAGAAACAAACGATACACTATAAAAAAAAGACATATTTCCCAAAGGTTGTGCATGTGTAATATTTGTGCAAAAAATGGGAAAACTTCAGAACTAGCTATACCCCAGAAAAAATAATTTATGTACAACAACAGCAGATAAACGGATTAGTTTTAGATCTCCAAAGGGGAACAGAAGAATTCAAGATTACCCATAAAAATTATTTTCTCTGGCCATCAGGGTGCGCAGATGACCCCACAAAAATAAAACAGAGCGGACAGAAGTGTTGCTTTAAGTGGTATTTATGCTTCTGTGTTAAATATACGCTGTTGTTATGTTGTAACAGCAAACTCTTTATGAACTTGCGCCTGATGTGGACCTACCTAGAACTGCTATTACGTTAATGCAGCCTGCATTAAGCCTGCAGCCTGCTCCTTGTGTTAATGCAGCCTGCTACAACTATTCTTGGCCTTCTTTTCGACTCTAATCGGCTCAAGAACGTCCAACTAGTGTTCTGGCAGCAAAACTGCAGAGTAACGCAGGCACCTTGCCACAAGTGCAAATGCTGGCAATGATAAACATGTGAATTGTACTTCTGCGTCAGATCCGCAAGGAACATTGGAGAAATCCAGAGTTTCCACAAAAGTTTTGCAAGATCCTGAGAAACACTTTTCCCTGCATTTATAATGAATGTAACCCAGGCCACCAGGTCAGGGCACGCCTTGCCACGAGTGTTTTCCCTTACAGTAAGGACTCTCTTCAGATGTCTCTCTCTTAAATAAAGCTCTGATTTAATGACATCACAGTTTAGCCCAAACTCAAAATAAAACTCTATAAATCTCTCCCGTGGGCGTGTGTCTTCCGTCGCTATGGTTCTTTTCAAGAACTCCATACTGGTCTGGAAGTGCATGGATGTAAATCAAAAACTTCTTCTGGATTTCGCAAAGCTTTTGTGGGATGTCGCAAAAGTACATCTTCATTTGCACCTGCCCGCCCCCCCCCCCCCCAATGTCCCTTGTGAGGCTCCGTAACATTGTAAGTTACGCCATATTTGGAACCCCGTTTTAACCCTACACGGCAACCCATGTACGTAACTACACATCAAGTTGCTGCATGACGCAATGACTTGACTGGCATGGAAGGTATATGGAATAGGGATAAAAGGAGTTTCCGGTTACTACGGAAGTTAGGACGTCGATTTCCCGCGGAAGTCTAAATCATGCTTTAGTTGTAGGCTCTGCAGAGATTCAACACAGAAGTATAAATCTATAATGCTAGCAAACACTTTGCGTATTTACACACCAGCAGAAACTAAACAACATGAACATTCATTTTTTAAAATGTAAGTTGGATGTTTACTCACCTTTTTGTTCTATTTTAGTCTCTTCTGAGTCCTTCCATTAAATATATATATATGAGATGTCAGTTATAGGCAGGAGACTGTTTCACAGAAACACCAACCAGCTAATACCAGAGTATTTATTCACGCCTTTATTACTTTACTTTTAGTTTAGTACATCTATTTATAATCAGGGGTAAAATCTAAATAATTTCATGGGTTTATTGCTCTTGTATAATACAAATGTTCATGTAACTCAGTCTTTAAAGTTAGGGAAGTATCTTGGTGGTGGTTAAAATCCTGCAAAAATGTCCTTTGATCTGTAAACAGTAAGAGGATGCTGGACTCCAAGAATGAGAAAAATGTATTGTTAAACCTGTTTTGCTCATGATTACTGTATATTGTGTGAGAAAAGTCATGTTCAGCCCCATATCAGCAGTCATACATGATACTCTGTGTAAGTTTTTTCATGACGTGATATACTTTTTCTTCACATGGGTATTTTAACTTAATTTCACTTGATTTGTTTGTTGAAAAAAACTTTGCATGGAGACAAAATCTATGATTTTTATAATTTATTTTCATTATGTCCTTGGCTATAATTCATATTTCTCCAACATCCTGACAGAGTCTTAAACATTCCAGATAAAGGGATTGTTCACCAGGCGGATGCTTGATTCAGTGCACTTTTTAATAAAACATTATTTCAGTTCTTTATATCTGGTTTTTGTCCTGACTTTGGAGACAAGAACATAAATGAAGAGAATGAACTGCGTAGCTGCTTATTTTTCTTTTTAACTGTAAAGAGCTTAGTGAAGAAAGACACTGAAGATGGCTACTTTTGTTAGTCCTTTAAGTTCCAACCTTTAAGTCTACTGATGTACAAATGTTCAATTTATTTTTGTGTTGTTATATAAGTTCTGGGTACTTTTAATCACTGTGTTGGTGTGTTTTAAACTTGCTATTTAAAGAGCTAAAATTAACAGTGGATTGTAAAACGCCTTCACAAGTTTCGAACCACCATATATAGTTAATTCCTGAGCCTGCACAGTCATGTTAAAGTTTTCACAGGACTCTATTCAGTACTGCAAAAAGCTAAGTATACTCCTTCTATAGGATTTAAGATGGTAAGTAGCAGCCAGGTGCTGCTAATTGAATGCACAATGAACAATCTTCTTTGGAAAAACAAAAGTGGAGATGCTTGGCTGTAATGCACAGCACCACAATTAGCAAAAATGTTGATGTATATTGAGTTGACTATGAGGCCATCTGGCTCACAGCAGGGGCTTTGCCCAAATAAGGTCATACAACATGCAAATGATCCCAAGCAACATCATCTGAGTGAAACCCAGTGATGGGACCTTTAGAGAAACTCAATGAACTAAAGCAGCATTGAGAAAAAGAATGGGCCAAAATTCTGCATAGAAAGCGCTACTTTTTAAAGACTATTTTTACATTGTGGCCATTAAAGTTGTGATCTTTCGGGATCAGTAATGATGTTTATCCAGTCTTTAAGTGATGACGTAAGAGCCCTGCTTCCGGGTCCAAACTACTCTGCGTTTAATATGGCTGTTGTGTTTTTAACATGTTTTAATGTTTTGTATCTTGTTCTATTTAATCTCAACAAGCCCCTAAAAACAGTCAGTGATCACTGTCAGCCTCTGTTGGTTTTTATTGCTGCTGTTCATTTTAAAGCTCAGTTTTTAAAACCTTACAATGTAACTACAGCCCAGCCCATGCAGCAGTATATTAATGACTAACCTCGTATTGTGGATGGATTATCTCAGGTGTTCTCCTGACTGAAGTTTGGTCCGTTTACAGCATGGTTGTCCCTAACCACTGGGAACCCTTAAGTTAGCGTTCATCCTCCAGCTTCAATGTTTATATTATGTTAACCATAGCCGCATAGCTAGCCACAAAGTAGCACATCATTATATACCAGCTAGCCCAACTAAAGTAAAACTTCAAACGTGACTACTGTTTAGTTTTCTGTCTTCATTTATGTCTGAAGTGATAGCAGAGCTGTACATTTTAATCTTTTCAGAAATCTCTCAGTCAGAACATGCTATATTATGTTTAGTTGGAAACTAGCGAGCTAACTTCCTGCTAACTTCTAACTCTGTTAAATTTAATAAACTCTGTTTTCATGGATTCCCAGATTTTAAATTTAACTGTTACGCCAGGCAGAGCAGCCACACTGATCATTTTATTAAAGATGAAAGAATTTAGACAGTTTGTAACTGTGTGTTGCGCCAGTGTTCGTTTGACTTTGGGACCTGAAGCAGAGTTTGGACCCAGAAACAGCTAATGACGTCAGACTTAAAGACTGGATTGGGAGATGAGGGTGGAGTTATTAGCTAACATTAACTGGCTTGGTTAGCATGGTGCATCCAAAGAATGTATGGGTGGATCACACAGACACAAAAACCTGCTATTGGTGGTATATCACCCAAAAAAACTCAACCCACTAGAATTTCCCTCATCAAAACTGGAAGACAGACCTCTTGATGTTCTATTAGTACAATGAGCCGTACAACAATCAAACAAATTATGTCAGATAATTGCATTAAAGTGCTCTAAATGGCAGACACCACAAATATGGTTCAAAGATCCAGTTCACTGAATCAGTTCAGAGTGAATTTGCTGAGGTTACACCTAAGAGACAGCTGTCTGTAACCCACCTGGCAGCCAGAGCATTTCTGCGCATTATAATCCACTTCAATGCTTAATATAATTTAAACAAGTGAAGGGAAGCAGGAAATTAAATTATAGACCAGAGACTAAAACTCACCAGGTTTTCTGTAGCAGGTTATAAACATGTTTATTTCTGCTGTTACAGGGCTTCCTAACATCTAGTCTAATGGGACTGACTCAGCCTCAGGTTCTCATTCAAAGAACCAGTTTTCTTGCCACATTGGCTCCATCTCCGAGGTCACCGTTTTTCATGCTTTCATAGGGAAACAATGTATTTTACAAAGTGTTTATTTCATATTTCAGACCTAGTAGAAAGTCGGATTCTGTCTTTCTATATCTTTTCAGTGAAGCTAGTTAACATGTCAGCATTGGGAATTGCTATATAAACAAATAACAGGGGTTGTAAGATATCATTTAGGTGTATCCTTTAAAGCACAGTTTCTTGAATCCATTCAAGTTCGATGGTATTTGAAATGAATCTGAAATGTGTTATATTAGTATTTTGAGAACAGCTCTCAACTGTAGCTCAGTTCACAACAGCTCTGTAGGCTCCTGGGACCACAATTGATGCAACTCGGCCCTTCCTCAGTAGAAGAGGATTTGTTGTCAACCAGTGCTCCTCGGCTGACAGGAACTATCATTATGAGCGTGTTGGCAAAACCCACAAAAAGCCCTGTGGCGCTGAGCTGTTAATGCAAAGCTCGCTGAAGTTTCATTTTTCCATCCACACTGTGGGTGAGCGGTGGTCTGACAGAAATCAGTGCTGACGGACGTTTTATTTCACGACATCCATTTTACACAAAAAAACTAAAAATGGTGTAACAAGGCTGAAAGATTCATATGAGTGGAAAGTAATCAGTGCATATGAAGGTCCTCCTTTTTGTCTTCTTGGAATACAGGAAGCTCACTGGGATTTTTCTGGTGAAAAAAATCCAGCCAGATAACATAATTCAATTAAGTTCAGTTTTATTTATAAAATTAGGCTCCTAAATCCTTGTCTGATGAATCCTAAGGGTTCAGTACCCAGAGAGGTTTTCTACTTTTTCAAATGTAACCTTAAGAACACACGAAAAACATTATTACAGGTCATAAACATGTCAAGTTTCTTTTTAATCTCTTAGCATGTTCCAGTTCTGTTGTTTAACTGAGCAAACATAGTAGCTGCAGTTGTATTTCTGCAGTTAAGCACTGCTCAAATGCTTCTGCAAAAAAAGTTCTAAAAGTGGGATAAAATAGGTTATTTGATGCAACAAGTGTATAATAGCCATTAACATTGTTTGTGTTGGGTGACCAGAGGAGTGGTGCCTTTGACCCCCATGTTTCTCCCCCATGACTGCACCCCTGGTTTTACACTAGTTTTATACTATATTAAAGTATATTAAAGTTTTAACACTGCAAAGAATTACACGTGCACGATGTCTTGCATACCAACAGACAGTCCTATTTCTGAGAGATTTATGACCGGCATCATTTTTTATTATGCGGGAGAAACGAGGCAGAAGCGCCTTTGATGAATGAGGCGATGTCTTTGAAACGGATGAATGCAACACGTTACATTTAAAAGCCTGCCATTTATTATCGAAAGCAAAACAGCTTTCAATCAAACGCGTCGCCCAGTTTAAAAGTCTCACGTTTTGAAAAGGGGAAAGATGATTGCATGACAGGCAGAAGCGGGGACTAGCAGAGGCTTATTATCTGTGCTGGCACAAAGAAGAGAGGCATAATCTATTCTTGTGCGAGAGGCAGTTTCGTTGTCATAGCAACTGATATCCATTTTTATCCTTCATCTGACAGCCTGAGTGGGCGGGACTTCCACCTGTCAGTTATTTCCAAAGGTATTTTTATGCGGTGACAGTTGACCCCTGGACGCTTTCGATGGTTTCAAACGTGAGTGTAAAAATATTATTGCGGCAATAATCACTATGGACATTGCTGTATAATATTTAGAAAAGCACTAGCCTGACCTGGGGTCGTATTAGCCTTTTTTTTCTTTTTTTTTACATCCTTTCACATGAACAGCAGCAGTCGAGCTAGCTTTATCGACATTAGTGTCATCTCGGCAGATTAGAAGGGAGGTGCGCTAACCTTTGCTGAGTGTACATTTGAATTAAAGAGATGTTTTTGCTTTCTGTGCTGGACTAAACGAAAACGGAAGTTATTGTAAGGCTTCCTCTTGTTGTGTTGCGCCTCTCTTGATAAACGAACAACATTTCCCAGAAGTCCTTGCCGCTGACCTGTCACCCAAAATGTCAGCCCTCTGAAAGCAAATGCGCCGGGGTTATTATGATTACAGTGCTCTTTCTTTTAAAGTTTCGTTTATATATATAATTAGTATATTTAATTGTATCGCGTGAACATTACATCATCATTATTTCTCCTCCCTGTCTTCTTCATGGCGTGAGGCTACAAGCGGAACCGAAACATGTCGTTTTCTATGGTGAAACGGTGCTGTGGGACGCCCCTGTTTAGACGTGTGCTGCAGTTTAAAATGTGCAGAAGG
The DNA here is from genome assembly GCF_057381845.1 of Rhamphochromis longiceps. Classification (NCBI taxonomy): domain Eukaryota; kingdom Metazoa; phylum Chordata; class Actinopteri; order Cichliformes; family Cichlidae; genus Rhamphochromis; species Rhamphochromis longiceps. Next base: position 25,036,577 of record NC_140558.1, read on the forward strand.
AAGAATCAAGACTCTAATGTGACCTACACAGTGTTTAGACACCGCTGGATGAAAGCACTGCCTGTGCTATGCAGCAGCTCCAGGAGGCTAAGCACCCAGTCCGACAAGGTAATAAACTGCTGGGACCTGGTACTGTCAGCGTGAACTAGATACAATAAACATTGATAACGATAATATTAATAATTATAACCAGGTACCCTGGTGTTACAGTCCGGAAAGGACTCTGAGAGTACAGCCAAGGAGCTGCACAGTCATAAAGTTGTTGCCTCCATTAGCCAGTAGCTCTCTGTTTGTCGCCCCCAGAGAACCATAAGCTGCAGTTACTGAACCAAGTGTGCAGCATGGCTTTAGGTGGAGTACTATAATACAGCTGTTCAGTGCACGCTTCTGCTGTTTTGCTTTTAAGGATGCTGTGGACCTGTCCAAATTCCCTGTGGACAGAATCAGGAACTTCTGCATCATCGCCCATATTGATCACGGGAAAAGCACCTTGGCTGACAGACTGCTGGAAATGACTGGTATGTTTGCTCTCCACACTCTACATTGTCAGCTTTTCACCTTTTCATTTTTTAGCAAATCCAAATTAATCATAATTTATTTTTATTTTTTTAAACGTCCAGGAGGTAGAAGTTAATGACACAAACTTGTAATATTGCTCCTGTCGAGAGTGCTCCACGAGTGAAACTCCACAGTGTCCTCTACTTAAGGGTAAAAGTAACAAAGAAACAAATGTGAGGCAAAGAGCAGGGTTGTGTGATGCAGTGTGACATGTGTTTCTGATGCTAAGAGGTGGTCTGAAATTTGAGAAATAAACGCATCCAAAAACAGGAGAAACTTGGAATTTAATGTGTGAGGACAAATCAGTTGTATTTGACTTTGGTTTCATTTCAGCATAACTAGATCAAGGATTGAGGGGAGCGTGACTTGATGGCTTTCTATAACTGTCAACGTGTTGTAGCTGTTTTCAGCTGCTGCCTAGTCTGGAGTTCACTGGGGATGAGCCCATACATCACTGCTACCCTTTTTCAGCCACACACTTCATTTGAGACTCACATGTACTCTGTGACTTAAGTTCATATTCTTCCCTGGGACATTATGTCAGTATATGAGCGATGTGGTATGAGCAATCTAAAGTACGACTCCTGGTCACCCTACTCCTGCTGCTGGAGGCCCGATAGCACCTCTCACACACGTCAGGGAACACCCGTCAGCAGTTCACATTTTTTGGTGTTGCATATGTTGAAACTAATTCATGTCATTTTCACTGATGGTGTCACTAACAAACAGGTGCGATAGCGAAGACAGAGAAGAACAAACAGGTGCTGGACAAGCTGCAGGTGGAGCGAGAGAGGGGGATAACCGTAAAGGCCCAGACAGCGTCTTTGTTTTACAACCACGAGGGGCAGCGGTACCTCCTGAACCTCATTGACACCCCGGTAAGGAGAGGTGTACGTTGGTATACTAAGTAGCAAATTCAATAGAACCGGGCTTTGTTGCGTTAACTAGCCCGACGAACCTAAAACCCCCCTCACAGCTGACAGGTGTCACAATGGCAGTTATCAGCTGTTGCATGCATCGTTTCACTCTCTTTTTCCACAAAATCAAAAGAGTTACACCCTTCTCCACTCAGAGACATTATCAGAGGAACAGGTGCAGCAGATCTATAATGAGCATTCAAATAAAACACTGTTGCTGCAAGTATGATGAGAGTAAAGCTGAGAAAAGTCATTAACCAATCACCACTTCACTTAGTGGAGGAAAAAAAGAATATTTAGTATAATATATTTACTTTAGTGCTTCCTGACAGTCGATGTGACATTTGCCATCAGGTCAAAGTGAAATTTATCTTATTGATTGAAAAGGTATTCTTGGTGATAAATAGCTTACAGACTGATCAATGTTCAAGTCTGAGCTCATTCGTTGCAAATTTATCTGTGTAAAAGAGCCTCTGCAGCATTGGGACCAAGAATAAAAACAGTTATAGATTTTCTGCATCACCAACTGAATACATGCAAATTCGCATAACAATGTGATCACACAGTTTGCGCTGCTGTAATTTTAGAGCATGGCTTCCTCCATCTTTGTTAGCTCAAAAGTTTGCATGTATGAAATATATTCTTTCTGCAGAGGATATGTTGAACTCTTTAAGAGCACTTCCACATAGTTACAGACATACTGTTGAAACTGCACTTATTAAAATCAAAATGAGCTGTATGTGGCCCAAAGATGAGTTTGTGATCCCCGGGCTAACATGCCATTTTCCCGTAAAGTTGTTTTTGCTCAAGCTGTGCATGTGAATCTTCTCCTCAGGGTCACGTCGACTTCAGCTACGAAGTGTCTCGCTCGATTTCTGCTTGCCAGGGTGTCCTGTTGATCGTTGATGCCAATCAGGTACTAAAATATGCTTTCTTTGTCATGTGCTTGCTGCATATGTGTGACGATTTTAATTTTTTGCTGTCGTGTGAAGGGCATTCAGGCACAAACTGTTGCTAACTTCTACCTGGCATTTGAAGCTCAGCTGACAATCATTCCCGTCATCAATAAGGTACGATCTGACCTTCCACTGTTTGGGTTTGTTACACGCTATCGTTATAGTCGAACACATGTTTGATTCTGGTGCGTCTCCTTCAGATTGATTTGAAAAATGCTGATCCAGAGCGGGTGGAGTCACAGATTGAAAAGGTGTTTGATATTCCACGCGAAGAATGCATCAGGGTGAGCACTTGCTGCAAAAGCTGCTCTTCACTTTGCTTTGAGTCACTTTTCTGAGAAATGTCTCCGTGTGTTCTTCAGATTTCAGCTAAACTTGGAACAAATGTTGACAAGGTGCTCCAAGCTGTTGTAAACAGGATTCCACCGTAAGAAGGCTCTGCTGGTTTTACTCCTTGTCTGAAAAATATTTGATATAAAACAAAAACACAAACGTAAAATGTTACTACTTTTTCACAGGCCCATAGCGAGCACTGAAGACCCATTTAAAGCCTTAGTGTTTGACTCCAATTTTGACCACTACAGAGGAGTCGTGGCCAACATTGCCGTGTTTGGAGGTCGGGTCAAAAAAGGGGACAAGATCGTGTCGGCACATCTCGGAAAAGCCTACGAGGTCAACGAGCTAGGCCTTCTCCGGCCAGATGAGCACCCAACGCAGAAGCTGTACGCTCTGTTAATCCTCCACTCATTTTTCCCATTTCTTTTCATTTCCACTAAAACTGACTTTAGGATTCATCTCATGATCTCTGCTACAGTCAGTGATCGTAACGTTTTACATAAATAAAAACTAAACTACTTTCAGCAAATTTATATGAAAAAGAGTTTCCACTGCAAGGGATGAAAACTTACCTGATTACCTGATTTAAGTTTGGCTGCTGTCCCCTTAAAGGTGGTCTTTTATCACGTAGCTCACGATTGTTTTAAGAGTTCCTGATTGATCCTGTTCTGACCGCTTTCACTTGATCAGTTGACGTGTGCTGAATCAACTCCTACACTGTGAGAAAACAGTGACCCGTCATCCTCAGGTTCAGAACGACGAAGCTCTAAGGAGCCCAATCTAGTGCTGGAGGTGAGGAAAGATGGTGAGGAAGGAAGTGAAGACGTTATACTTGAGAGCGTGAGCTTTAAAGAACATTTTAGGTTGATTCCTGACTCGATGTGCCGCCTTCAGTATTTTTCACGTGCACACTTTTGAAAGTGATAATTGTCAGCAGGAAGATGGAGTCAGTTTGACACTGACGTTGATGTTTACCCTCTCTGTGAGTTTGCAGCCCATGGGGAAACAGCAGATGTGCATATGGACATGGTCAGAACAGAACCTCCAAAGAACAATCAAAATACAGCAGGAGCCCTGGAATGTTTATGCCATAGAATGTATATAAAAGATGGACCTACTCATTAATTGGTTAGTAAAACCTACAGCCGAGCATTTCCACTGTTGCCATCTTGATGTTTTGAGCAATGGGCAGGTCTGACAGAAACTGAGGGACACTGCACAGCAGTATGGCAACGACATGTCAACAGCATGGTAAAGCACACTCTGCTTTATGCTCCTACTGGACATTAATGACAATTTTGTTGTATTCAGTATGACTTGGCAGTAACATTTGATACTTTAAACCAGCGGGCCCCAACCTTTTTTGCGCCACAGACCGGTTTAATGTCAGAGAATATTTTCATGGACCGGCCTTTAAGGTGTCGCGGATAAATACAACAAAATAAAATGACCCGACTAAGACAAAACCTGTGGTATTTTGTAAACATAATAATAAATGTGAATCCACTGTGTAATTGTGTAACTTTATTAGCATCGTCCTCCTGAAATGCGCCAACAACACTGAAAGTTATGGTAACGCGTAAATATTTCTTTCAAAATAAGACACACAACTACAACACGGGAAGAGACCCAGGGAAACAGAGTTAACGATAAAAATCCCGAAAACCATAAATTTCACACCTGAGCCTCAACTCTCGTGGCCCGGTACCAAATGACTCACGGACCAGTACCGGTCCATGGCCCAGGGGTTGGGGACCGCTGCTCTAAACCCATCATGAATGTGTTTACTGAAAGTCTTGGAGCTTGGAAGTAGACTTCTTTTTAAAACCACAAAATTCACCACACTACACAAAACTCACTTGTTGGCTTTACTGTTATGACATATAGGCCGTGTCCATCTTTTATCTACAGGTTATGCTCACAGCACTTTACAATGAGATGACCTTATGTGGGATATCAACCAAATTTAAAAGGTTAAACTGGGTAAATTATTATTTATTATTTTATGGTGGGAGTCGGCAAACATTTTGATCACACCTTATCATTATTTTTTGTATGCTTTCTCTGATTTCTCAGAGTCTACCTTTGACAATAATTACCTTTTATTTTATTTTATCAGTTACTTGAACTGTTGAATATACAGACCAACATTTCCAAAATAACCACAGGTTAAAAAATCAGTTTCATTTACAGGTGTGCAGAGGTTTTTGCAAAATAAAGACTGAAGGTTATAAATTAGTGTTGCTTTCTGAGGTTGGTTTTTTTGTAGATTTGCAGGTCAGGTGGGTTACATCATAGCAGGGATGAAGGATGTGAAAGAGGCCCAGATCGGTGACACACTCTACCTGCAGGAACAGCCAGTCGAAGCTCTCCCAGGATTCAAACCTGCCAAAGCCATGGTCTTTGCTGGTAAGAAGTGTCCTTTCTGTTTCAATGAGAAAAATAAAAAAGATTAAGAACTTGAGCTAATGTAACCATTTCTACATAAACACTGTGAGATGGTAATAATGTGAAGCTTAGTCCTGAGTACTTCGAAAGAACTGGATAAAGATGAAAGTCCTTTGTGTTTCCACTGTGATGCAGGAGTCTTGTTTCCTGCTGATGTACACTCTCTATTTTTCCCGTCCCTCAGGCATGTATCCAATGGACCAGTCAGAATACACTGGCCTCCGCAGCGCCATTGAAAGACTGACCCTGAATGACTCAAGTGTCGCAGTGCAAAGAGACAGCAGTCTGGCCCTGGGGGCAGGATGGAGGTTGGCATGAATGTTTTTTGAATTAGACTAAAAATGATACCCAGCCAAGGATTGGGCTGTTGGGTGTCATGTAGGGGTGAATGGAAACAAAGTGTTTGGGTAATTAAGACACTGAGGTGTGGACACACAAATGTTTAGTTCCCACTTATGAGATTTTAAGGAGGTTACTGTAAAAGTATTGAAAAAATTCAAATTTCCCATTTATGTTAGTGTTCAGGCACTTGGTACAGGGTGAAAGCACCTTTGGCAGCAGGCACCACTGACAGCGTCACGGCTTTTTTGGAATGACCCCTACAAGCTTGGCACACTACAGTTTTGGAAATATCTTCTATTTTTCTTGGCAGAGTCATTTAAGCTTAACGAGATTGGTTAGTTAGGTCAGTGCACAGCCTTTGGTCTCTTGAGAGGTTCTCTATCAACTTTAAGTCCAGACTCTGGACTCTAGCTGGGCCACACCAGGACTGTTTTTCATGTTTTCTTGGCAGTCTGTGTTGGGTCATCATCTTCTTGAAATGTAAACCTTTGCCCCAGCCTGAGATCCTCCTGAGCACACAAGGTGACAATCAGAGGCTGGTCTCCTCAACACATGCCACCGAGATGTGTGAGAGTGTGGCAGAGTAATCAATTTTAAACCAGAAGACTTTGATAAAGTTAAACTTTTCTCAGGGCGAACGACTGAAGTGTCTGCCAGTTACAGTGAAAGATACTGTTACTGATTCACTTACGATAGGGTGGTAAATGCATTATAGGGTTACCTTGGTAACCAGAGACTGGAATGTCTGCTAGTAGCAACTGACCATCAGCAACAACCAAGATTTGTCTCAGATTACTTAGACTAGCCGGGAAGCCAGATATTCGAGGACTGTTGGTGTGTCAAGATTTTTCTTTGAGAAGGTCAGAGGCTGCCACACTCTTTGGGCAGCTTCATCTCATTTTTGTTTATCTTCCTCTGATCTGAGTCTTGACAGAGTTCTGTCTGTCAGTCTGCCACGCACTATCAACTCAAAGATACCACACTCCTCCATAGTTAGATATGGAGGACAAACACAGACTGTGTTTGTGTACTTAGTCAAAAAGTTGTCTCTAGAATTCTGTGCACTGTTTTCCCTCAGTGGTCTCTATCTTGCCTACATGAGGAGAAAAAGAGGGACACAGGATACATCAATGAAACAGACTGTGATGCTAATAGCTTGACAGCTTACTTTTTTTTTCTGGATTGGCGTTATTTAGTTGTGTTTTTTGGTGTTTTTGTGTATTAAATGATCATCTGTAATGCACAAGAATGTGGAATTACGTGTGCTCAGCAACACAACATGTTCAGTTCAGTTTAATTCAATCTTATTTATATAACATCAAATCACAGTCAAAGTCAAAAGTAAGGTAAAGACCCTAAAATAATGCAGAGAACTCCCAACACGAGAAGCACTTGGCGACAATGGGAAGGAAAAACTCCCTTTTAACAGGAAGAAACCTCCAGCAGAACCAGGCTTAGGGAGGGGCGGGGCCATCTGCCGTGGCAGAATGTGGCAGTTAGCATGACCGTCCCAAACAGTAAAATCCTCATTTCCCATTAATGCCCAGCTTTCTGGTTGACAAAGTTTTTAAATGAAGTCTGAAAAAAAAAAATCGCAAAAGTTTACAAAAGCTGTTTTCTGCTTTGTCACTTTGGACGTTTGTGTGTTTATTGATGAGAAAATTAATGAGCTGAATCCAGTTTAATATTCTGTCATGATTTTGTTCACAAACTTTAACAACAAATGATTAATCGGGGAAACATAACTTTCCTTAGGACATACTGGGTGTTGTCAGATTACTCAGCCAAGTACGAGTCTGTTTATTATCTCAGGTCACATTATCAGTCCAGATGATGTACATTCGATTCTGTTCATGGGCGTGATTTAGACAATCTAAATGTACAACACTGTGCTGGGATAGCAATGAGTCTTACTTACTGTTGAACTGTTTCCAAACGGCCTCTTTCTAATTAAAAGCCTGAATATCAATTATGAAGTTCGAGTGCACCTGTGGACCTTCCTGTCCCCTTGCAGACTTGGCTTCCTGGGTCTCCTCCACATGGAGGTGTTCAATCAGAGGCTGGAGCAGGAATACAATGCTTCTGTTATCGTGACTGCGCCCACCGTGCCCTACAAGGCTGTGCTCTCCTCAGCCAAACTCATCAAGGTAAGAGCCATTCCACGCTCGTATATCTTCTAGCCTTGCTGCAGAGCTTGGCTCACGCTGATTTCATCAAAAAGCAAGTTTCAGCTGACTTGGAAATTGATTATGGATGAAGGCTGTCTGGTGTCACTGGCTTGCTTCCTGTAAAATGATATAGTGTAGGAGCTACCTGATGGGAAATGGTGCAGAATGTTCTAACGCTAATGGGAAAACACAAAGCATGCTGAAGTCCCTCTGTTACTTATCGTGCACTCAGCTCTATAAATAGTTGGACCATTAAACGTTTTATTATTTTTTTTGTAATATCGCCTCTCCGCATCATTTTAAATCAAACATTCACAGTGTGATTAAAGTTTAGACTTTCAGCTTTTTATTTAAGGGGTTTAGCAAAGATATTTTATTAACATTTTAGGATTCACAGCCATATTCATGCATAGTCTCTGATTTCCAGAGCCCCAAAAGTAACTGGAAAAACTAACAGAATTTTAAATATAATGATTTTTTTTCTCAGATGAAAATCCTTTCCCGCCTTGAGATCCTGTGTTAGACCTTTAATGCAGCAACCTTCAGTTGCTGCTTGCTTGTCTCTCTGCATTCATTTTAGTCTTCACTAACTAAAGAGCAGCTCTACTGGGTTAAAATCAGGTGACTGACTTGGCCATTGAAGAATATCCCATTTCTTTGCTATATGTTGTTATTCATTTGCTCTGTGAAGGGCTGGACAATTGGTTTTTGCAGCATTTAGCTGAACCTGAGCAGAGAGTACAGCCATGTACACTTCACAATTCATCCTGATACTTCATATCAGGTCACATCATCAGTAAACACTAGTGACATGGATCCACTGGCAGTCATATATGCCTCTGCTGATTGTTTCAGATCATGAGATATTCTTTCCTTTTCTATACAAAGTGCTACAATTTAGTCTTGGTTTTATATCTCCACGCTTATTTTTGTTTGTTTTGCTCTTGTAGATGTTTTCTGCCAAAGTCTAATCTGGCCTTCTTGTTTTTGAATGAAACCAGACGTTTAAACCTTGTTGTAAATCCTCTGTATGTCCATTCATGAAGGCGTCACCTGATAATGTTATGTCTATCTGCTTCAGTGTTCTTGAATTTGTTAGATGCTGTTAAGTTGTTTCTTACGAAGAAAATAATTCTGTGATCATTGGCTTGAGTTGTCTTCTGTGGTCTTTCAAGGCGTTTGATGTTGTTTAGCTGCCCAGTGCACTCATTCACTTTAAGAATGTGTCAGATCGTTGGTTCAAAGATAAAACAACGTGTAATGCTGGGAAACGTTCTTATCCCACTGTCAGTAAATATTGTAATGATTTTCTATTATTTTGTGACAAATTATTAAAAAATCTCAGAAAATAGAAATAAATATGTTTTACAATGTTCAAACCTTCTTCTGCTTACAGGAACATGGCAGTGAGGAGATAACCATTGTGAATCCTGCTCAGTTCCCCGACAGGTCGGTTGTGTCAGAGTATTTGGAGCCCATGGTCCTGGGGACCATTCTCGCTCCAGACGTTTACATTGGAAAGATTATGACTCTGTGTTTGGTAAGAAGGAAATGGGAAAAATGCAGATGGAATATAGCAGAAAACCTCCGTCTGCAGTTTAACCTGTACAAGTTATTTTACTTTTCTATTTTAACATTATCGCTCTACTTTGTAAACATCTTATCTAAATTGTGGGAGAACAAATTCTTTTAACTCTTTAAAAACTGGTCTGATGACAAAGAGGACCAATAATACTGTAACCTGGAGAACGAATTTCCATCTGTGTTTATGAAGAACGTATTTTCCGATGAGACTGACATTTTCAGGTGTTTTTGTCTCCATGCAGCCTTCCTCTGTTTCAGAAATAACCAATAAAGTTATAGCTGGTGTATCAATAACATGTCAGACTAACGGTTTGTGTTCTTATAGAATCGCAGGGCGGTCCAGAAGAACATGGTGTACATAGATGACCAGCGTGTCATGATGAAATATCTCTTCCCTTTAAATGAAATCGTGGTGGATTTCTATGACCTCCTCAAATCACTCTCATCTGGATACGCCAGGTAAAGCCATCAAAGTGTTATGTAAATACACTGTGTAAAGGATTTTTATAGATTTTGTAGGTTTCATCTGCAGTATTTAGGTATTAAGATTTATAGAAGGTATAATTTTTAGGAAAGTGTAGATTATGGAAAGTATCCAATGTTACAAGTTTAAAAATAGGTTTCACACATTAAGTTATTAGTTCATTTTAATTTTGGTGTAAAATCTTTTTCCATGCACTCTAATGGTGTAGCCTCTCCTGTGCACCTTATGTATTTTTATGTTGCGCAGCTTTGATTATGAGAATGCAGGTTACCAGGCTGCTGATTTGATAAAGATGGATATTCTGCTGAATGGACGCCCAGTAGAAGAGCTGACCACAGTTGTACACAGGTACATTTCAGATAATGCTCTGAGGTAAAAAATTGAGACTTTTGTGTTAATTTTCACTGAATGATTTACTTTGTTTGGCCAGGACATGTGACTCTGATGTTACTTAAGAGCACCTTGTTATGAATTTTTTTGGTCATATTCTTACCTTCATTGTTATTGTTACTGGCAAGGTTACAGTATATAGTCCTTCATTGCTATAGTAATTACTCTTTGCCTGTGAAGCATGAAATGTATTCAGCACTATGGTTAACATTTAAGAAAAAAAGGCCTTTTGGCAGCTGCTGTTAACATGACTTTACACACTGGACAAGGACAAAGGAGTAACTTTACAGAAGAAAAGTGATGACGCTCAGCAAGATCTGTGTGTAATGTACTCACTAGCAAAGCTGGTACAGGAGCCAGCACAGACGTAGGTAATTGAAGGGCGCTACGCTTCGCCAATGATGGCTACTCTCAGACGATTTATACAGTAAGCCTTGGAGTTGAGCCGACTCGAGCGAAGCTTCGGTCTGTTCCTTAAGGCCAACGCACCAATCACAGAGCAGAATGTCTTTTATTGGAGGCGTGTTCACTACGCCTTTTCAAGTAGAGAAGTCATTAACATACCTTACAGTTTGAAAACAGATGTATAGAAAATGTATGATCCAGTTTCTCCCAAAGAGATGGGTGATGAAGTTCATGCTTCATTTGAGAGGATGGTGCTAGCTGACCCATTACAGCTAGTTCCTTTTATCCAATCGCGAGAAAACTGAAAGCTTTTTCATTTTTACACGGGCTTAACATATCTTACAAATAAACAAGTAAATATATATTATCAATAACTATTACTATCTAAGGAGCTTCTGAACTTCTTGAAGTTTCTTGAAGACGTTTCACCTCTCATCCGAGAACCTTCTTCAGTTCTAAGGGTAATTGGTGGAGAGTCCCAGATTTTTAAACCCTACTGGGAGTGTCCTTAAGAGGGTCGTTGATCCATTGATCATCTGCCTAATCACCTGAGCCAGGGTGTGAAAACTGATGTGGATCACTATACGGGTGAACCCATTGTGAGACCTTGCCCCACCCTATCATGTGACTTATGCGAGTGGGCGTTAAGGCGTCTAGGAAGGGATCTCAAAAGGGTTTGGGTGGGAAGGTGTCACAGTGGGTTCACCTGAAACTTTGGCTGATAGATGAAATGTCTTCAAGAAACTCCAGTCGCCTTTCTTTTAAAGCTGCTTAGATTACCATGACCTGGATGACTGAGAACCTTCAAAGACATTATATTTTTATATAATACTAATATAAAGCATAATTTTAAAACTTTGGACAGAGCTACACAAGCTATATGGAGTATGTTGTGCACAAGTTTGCACAACATACTTATTCTAAATAAGATAATTGCGTGAGAAAATAAATCAGACAAATGTTATGACTTTTAACTGTTTCCTTTCAATCGCTCAGCTGATGTCTGTCTCTGTAATGTGAGCTAAAGCATTCAGAAGTCTCTCCTTGCACCAGCACTGGTGTGTCTGAAACCGAAAACTTCACTTAGACCTACTTCAAACAGCTTAGAGCCCAGACGATATCAGCTGTTTGCTGATAAATTGGTATCTGCATTTATAACAACCAATAAAAGCAAAGTTAAAAAGTGAAGAGGGGATGGGAGAAACACCCTTCATTCATGTTAGGACTGTTGGTGTTGCGTAGTTTGTACACCAGAGGGCACTCTGCAACTTCCCTGTGGGCAACATGTTTCTAAAGCCATAAAAACAACCAAACTTGCGTTGTCATATTATCTTATTAGGGACTCATAAATACCTACACATATCAAATGTTCAGGAAATCAGTTCGTTTTGTGACAGAAAAAAATATCAGCTTCATATACTGGATTTTTAAATCACCAAATATATTGGTGTGGATAGTGTTTGGTGAAACTTCAAGTGTCAAACTGACTTTGGTGAAAATCCGGCTTTGCATTCTTCAGTGTTTAGGAGACAGTACCACCAATAATGCTGCTTTTTTTCAGTCTGTTGTTAAGCTAGTACTCTAGATTAAGGACAAATGTTTAAATTTCAAAGTACCGTGAGTCCTGTGGCTTCAACCACGGTTTGATTTTGTGCTGACCTCCCAAACAGAACGCTTATTGATTAATTGTAAATGACACACGGGCATGTCAGTATTCAATACTGTATTTTAAGGTGACGTGGTGAGGGTAGTGGACTTTCTGCTCCACTCTCATTTGCTTTTTCATCAGCTTTACCTGTCAGGGTGAAGCTGATATATGGGCACCCGTCAGTACTTTAACAGTTTTATGATTTTTTCTGATAAGTGTGTTTTCATTACAGGGAGCGTGCGTACAGTACAGGGAAAGCCATGTGTGAGCGACTAAAGGACTCCATCCCAAGGCAGATGTTTGAGATTGCCATACAGGCAGCTATTGGAAGTAAGGTCATTGCAAGAGAAACGTAAGTACAAGAGCTAAGATTTTGTTAAAATGATGTGTAGATATCAGATGTGAAGTACTGTATTTAATATGTGGTATGACCACACGTGTCTCTTCCAGAATAAAGGCGTATAGAAAAAATGTTCTCGCAAAATGTGTAAGTAAAGTTTGTTTTTCTTTCTTCTTAGAAAAGTCCAAATATACCACTGATGCTTTGAAATCACTTTTTTTGGTCTCGATAGTATGGAGGTGACATTACACGGAAAATGAAGCTACTGAAGAAACAGGCAGAAGGTAAAAAGAAGATGAGGCGTATCGGCAATGTGGAAGTTCCCAAAGATGCTTTTATTAGTGTTCTGAAGAGGAAAGAAAAATAGACTGTGAGACTATAAAACAACATGGAGCAGGTTTTTGTTATTGAAAGGCTCTGTTACGTTTTCTTTGAATAAAGTGCTGCAAACTGGAGTGAAAATCCTTATTTGTACATGTGTCACAAGTTATTGGCTCTTTTCTCTCAGACAACACCAGCATTACAAACCATTCTTTCATCATTACACCTTCATGTTCATGACCATTATAGTTATAACTTATAGTTATACTTGTAACATTTACATAAATGCAGTCTGAAACCAATCAGGAGAATGACTAGATGTTTGAAATGCAAAACCCCCACACTGGTTCAACAGGAAGTAAAACAAGAGAAGCTCACATAGTACAGTTCTGTACAACATCTACCTGCTATATTGTTCAGTATGCGCCCTGATCAAATTATAGAATTATATAGAAATATAACTGGGAGCCGCAATGAGGAGGCCAAGCAGTTCAGCAGGGCACGGTCGCCATGACAACTCGATTCAAGTATGTCAAAGGGACTTTCGGGAAAAATACACTTTTGCTTTCTGTTACACCTGAAAATGACGCATTATTTTTGGTGTCATCACGTACAGCAGTTGCTAATATTTTTTTGTTTTATTTTTTCCCAAGTATCACACAGTATCTAGGGAGGCACTAATACTGTCAGTCGTTTTAAAGAAAAAAACATATAGATGCCATTTCCATCCTTCATTATCTTAATGTGGAACTTCTCAGACTAGAAACTATCAGACTGCTTTCGCTGGCTGTTTGGCTTTAGTTGGTAGTAAACGCCGACAGCCACTGTCCTATTGTAGTCCTAGAAGACACTTTTACGTGACCATGAAAATGCTTTGATAGTTGGGATCACTAATACTTCTGGAATGACATCTTTTCCAAAAAGGCAATGACTCAATTTGACAATATTTTCTGGTATAACTAGATAAGTACTAGTTTTCACAAATTTTATTGGTAATAAACATCAGTGACTTTAACCACCTTCACTGTTTCTAAGCTTTTGTTGGAGAAAACAACTAATCAGGGGATCGTCCCCAATCATGAAATCACATTTAACAACTTTACAAAACACATCAGATGTGTTAGGATTAGGATTCACCTTTATTGTCATTACACATGTATAAATATGGGTAATGAAATACAGTTTGCTGTACAGACGGGCAGATATACAGATGTACTATGAACAATTATACTGATGTGGTCTGACGCTGCTGAAGCCTGATTGGACATTTTCATCAGTTAACAGTGCTTCAATACTACATGCATAACTCAAATCAAACCATCTTTGTTTAGGAAAACAACCTGCACTTTAAACTTATCCCATAGTCCTATCAATATTATTTAGAACCTAGTCCTTCATACTTACTACATCTTTATTTGTTGTTTTTTAGACCTTTTCACATGAAAGAAAAGTACAATTTATATTCTGCATCATTCATGCTGCGTTTCTAGGGGAAAACTAAATCATTCATTGTTGTATATTCTGTTTTTCCAGTAGATGGCAGCAGGAGCTCAAGCACACCACGAGGTGGAAGTTAATTTCATCCCCAGCTAATGTCCAGTCAGGCTTCATCAGCGTCAGACCACATCAGTGTCACATTTAAATTGTGCAAAAAAAATTCAACACTGTCCCCAGCAGTTCATTTGCCTGATGAAAGTATGTCATTGCCTCTAAGTGCTGTCCTTTGTACTTAGGCAATGTAAGCAAATCTAATTCAGGGACCAGCTGGCATTTTGCTGCAGTAAAGAGGAGGAGGACAAACGCTCACAAAGTGTACTTCAGCGTGTGTAGTGGATTCAGGAGAGGAACACTTCTTATTAATCTGTGTGGACTATTACAGATTATAGGCCTGTTTTTCCTTCACATTTTGTCAGCATAGCAGGGAGAGCACATACGACTCTGACGGATGACTAATGAGGCCATTAATCAGCAACGTAGGGAATGAATGGCCATAGGTTTCCAACAGGCAGTTTTTATGTGGCTGTCAGACAAGTAAGAGCTTTCAACTGCTTCTGCTGTTGAGATGGAAGGTACTGAAAACAGCAGTAGAATTGCAAACATTCAGATGGAAAACTTTCCTTATAATTAAACAGAAAGTCATAAATATATATAATGTGTGTGTGTGCGTGTGTATAACACTGTAATATTCAATTCAATTTTAAAGTACCAAAACACATCAGCAGTTGCCTCGGGGTGCTTTATATTGTAAGGTTAATACCTTGCAATAACAGTGTCACTCTGACAAGCATGCGTCGTAGGAAACGCGATTTGGTGTTGTTTGGCTCTAAGTCCCACCCGTAGTTTCGTGCTATCAATGCGGAAGCAGCTATGAATGAACACAGTGCTAACCGCTGGTAGTGTGTATATTGTGAATTACGCCCACATATACACCACGCAACTCATTGACACGTAGCTTTATAATATTTTGATTCACAGCGCTTCCACCTGAAATGGGATACCATGACTTTTACTGCTCTTTTTAATTTAATTAAACAGAGTAGAAAGCGTTATATTGGTTGCTAGCTAGCAAGTCATCTCTGTAGCCTAACTTCCTAAAGTGTCCGTCGGCCAAACCATGAAGGTCCGCTCGTCTGTTTTTGCCTCCTTTATTTTAATATTCGAAGGGATTGGCATTGCCCTTTTCCTGCGGGGATTTTTCCCCGTACCTGTCAAGTCTTCTTTCTCATCCAAGAGCAAGCTGTCAGATCTGCCAGCCGAGCCGCTGACAGGTGAGTCCAGCCTCATCCACATCTGCTCACACTCCTCTCCTCGGCCTGTACTGTTGACATAAATCTGTTAAAACTCATAAGCTTTCTTCTAACCTCACAGGAAGCGCTCCTAATTCATCTCGCCTCCCGCAGCCCCTGTTTAAAAGGGTGGTTATTATGTTAGTGGATGCCCTCCGAGAGGACTTTGTGTTTGGACCCAATGGTCGTATGTATATGCCCTACACAAGGCACGTGGTGGAAAGAGGCTCATCACACAGCTTTGTGGCCAAGGCGAGACCACCTACAGTCACTATGCCCAGGATCAAGGTAGGATGCCACTAGCATGATGTTGAAATGAGAACTCGCCCATCAAATCTGTCCACTGTCTCTCATCATGGCGTGTGTCTGTTAGAATTCTGGATTAGTGTTTGCTGTAGTGAGTCAACCACTTGGATCCAAACTATCAGCATTTCTCAAATCCTTTCCAACTCCACACATAAATCTGCATCTCTGAAACTCTACATTAGCACTTTATTATGTAGTGAAAACTTGAAACGGATGATGCCAGGAATATTCTGTTGTTAATACCTAACCCTGTAATGTGGTATTCCTTTAAATACACACTAACTTCTCTGCTCTCTTTATGGTGCTGAAGGCGTGTAATATTTTCCATTACAGGCATGAAACCCAGGCTCAGTGTTAATGCTCAGTTTACTGTCCATTTTGTCCGCTTTGCAACTCAAATGCAGATTTAAACAACTAAATCTCATCTGTTTTGGTGTTTTATAGAAATCTGTTGATTCACACTAATGAGAAAATTGGACGTGTATTTTTTTTTAATGTGTTAAAAGAGTCATTAGTACATTTAGAAACATCCAAAATGAACAGACAGTTAAAAAAGTGTGAGAAATCAAGACAGGAAACATAACAAAACAGCATGGAGGAAGAATAAAATATAACACTTTAAAATGCTTGTGGAAAGTATAAGTCTTGTTTAAAAGAAAATAGCTAGACGATTGGAAGCGAGCAAAAACCATAAAAAACATAAATGTCTTCAAATCTTTCTGATAAATTCGGTGGATGGAGAGCATTTGATTGAGCAATATCACTGATTGTGAAACAATTGTTTGGCAATATATAAGAGCTCAGGTGAGAAAATCACTGCAATGATAGAGAAAAAAATTCAGATCTCCAGCATCCATGGAATAGTGCCAAGAAATTCTACAGTGTGTGACATCTAGCAATGATAGAAGTCCTTTTTAATGAAAGATAAGAACATTTAATATATGATAAGATACCTGATAATGGAATATATTTAAATCAAAAAGGTGCACCTGCACCTTTCCATTTAGTATTTTGTTTTTTCTTAAAAAAATATTTTATTGTAATTCGGTATATTTTCTGGTTCATGTTGTTATAGGAAACTATAAATAATAACCAAAATGCAATAATAAAAGTTATTATTTTTATTATTAGTAGTAGTAGTGGCAGTAGTATTCATTTTAAAGACTTTAAAGTGTTTAAATTCCTAAGGAAGCCAGGCTTTCATTTGTTTGTACACAGGATTCCGATTTGTTCCTAAAGTTTGAACAAATTCAGGTATGAAAATGTTGATAAATGATGGATTTGTGTGTGAAATGCTCGTACGCATGATTTACGCACAGATTTGTGCGTATTCACTTTTGGTATTCATATCCTTAAGAGAGTGAATGGACTTAAGTTAGGGAAATTCCATCAGCTTGAAAAAACAAAAAAACAACTTAGCGCTATGTTTTTAACTTCTGTCTTATTTGTCTTCACTCAGAAGAGATTCCTGGAGACAGCTAAGGATGGAACTTATGCGGGTTGACTACTAATGATTAAAAGTTAGATATATTTGTTTTATGTTAGCATAACAGTGAAATGAGATTTTGTGCTCATGAAAAATTTTGCCTAAAGTGAACATATAAATAAACAAAAAAGCTCCTAAAGATGACTCCTGAGGTACACCACCAGTGATTGGGGTGGAGATGAAGAAAAGCTCCAAATCTTCACCCAAAAGGATCTTAATCAGTGTTTTCGATATGGATGAACGTCTTGAGAAGGTTGATTCTGGTGCCAACCTGATTTAGGGCAGTTTAAAAGAGTTGTGTGATTGAGGTGTGCAAAGATCTGGTAATACAACGATATATACATTGTGCAATTGCAGATTCTTGATAATTTGATTGTAGACAAACGTGAAACTGATGAAGACCAGGACTGTAATTTTGACTTGTATTGAGAAGGATTTAAATCATTCAGTCCCTGATCAGAGGTGTTTAAGCTAGAAATGGCAGTGCTTCTGTGAGCCCAGAAAAGCTTGTAAAAAGAACCTGTGATGAACATTTTGAATTAAGCTCTAAGTTTTCAGCCCGTATCTGAAAATAGGGTTAGATGGCTGAAAGCGTGAAAACATGGTGTGTTGTCACATTTGGATGATGTGTCATGTTGCCGAGAGTATTTTGGGAGCGGAGCCAGGAGGGAGTTGGAGTCATGTCATGTGCACCTTTCATGACAGTCTGCTGTGCTGTAACACGTTAACATCGCAGGCAGACAGAGAGCACACCACCAATTAAAGCCTGCCTGGAGCCCTTGCTGATACTTTTTAGGGAATGTATCTGATATTGATATCATCAGCCAATAGCATTATATATACAGTTACAAAAGAGAGATGGAGTCATTGTTTATTAGTAAATCGCCCCTTCTCGTCTGTGATCGGTACTACATGTGCTGCAAACGGGAGCTGTGTCACGGACTAACCATTTCAAAATCTGCAATCGTATAAAAGGTGTTTATATTGGTGCAAAATGGACAACATAAAAACCTTTACCTGTATGTTTGTGATAGGCCGCAGTTGACAGTTTGATATTTCAGTCAGGCTCTGTTGTCAGTGGTGTTGAAGAGATTTTGCAAAGGGAATGATTTTCGGGGGAAAAGAGCAGCCCTCTTTTGTCCATGGGTGTCGGGTAGTGCTGAGCTTGGGGGAAGCCATCTAACGGAAATTGTCAGGTGAAGCAGAATATGTGTGCCTGAGTGTCAGAGGGCAAAACTAAAAGCAGAGCCTGTGCCTTAGAGGAAGCGCTCTGCGGTGGGAGGATCGAGGATGTGCTGACAGCATCGAGTTGTTTTAACGGACGGGGATTGCAATACAAACTCAGACCTGGAGAAACGTGCTGCTGAAGGTTCACGGTATGGACACAGTTCTCCTCTGTAGCGTCTGGCACGGGAGGCATGAGAGTGCTGACTCGGCAATCTTCAGGTTATTGAGGGTGACAGAGAGCATGTGTTGGTTAGGCAGTGAACAGGATGAGAGGTTGAGGCACAAAAAAGTAACTCTAGTGGGATACCAGCATGGAGAATGGAGGGTAGAGAAAGAGTTTTTTTGTTTTTTTTTAAGTCAACATTTACATGTTCTGTATTTATTAAACATAAAGTGAAATACTTCAATCCTTCTTTTGTTTTGACTTTGATGATTGTGGCTTATAGCTCATTAAAATCAGGAATTCATTATCTCAGATTATTTTAGTATTGTAATCAATTTAGTAATCAATGAATGATATATAATAAAGAAATGCCCAAGCAAGTTTGTTTATACACTCAACACTGGTTGGGCCTCCGTTAACACAAATTATTGCATAGGTGTGTTATGACGTGGAGGCTGAGGTGTTACTGAAGCACAGGTTGCTTTGATAAAAGTCTTCAGCTCGTCTGTATTTCGGGGTCGGGTGTTTCTCATCTCCTACTTTACAGTACTCCATGGATTCTCCGTGGGCTTCAGGTCAGATGAATTGGTTTGCCCGTCAAGCTCAGTAATAATCTATTCGGCAAACTGTTTGGTCAGATGCTAAGAAGAAATCAGACTGAAGCATGAAGTGCTCCACAATCTCCTGGTAGGTGACTGTGCTGACTTTGGACTTGATAAAACACAGTGGACTAACCACCACCAACACCAGCAGAGGACATGTCATCCCAAATCATCAAAGACTGCACAAGTTTCCACTGGACTTCAAAGATCATGGATTCTGCGCTCTTCTTTCCGACTTGAACACCTTGATTTCCAAATGAATGCAACATTTGCTTTTATCTGAAAGAGCACTTTGGACCACTGAACAGCACTCCGGTTTTTTTCTTCTTAGAAGAAGTCAAGTCAGAAGTGGCTTCTTAGCCTAGGTAAGATACTTCTGACGTTGTAGACTAGATGACTAAACTAATGAAGTCATGGAGTACTTTTCTGTTAATTGAGTGGTTTGACCCTAGGAATGTGGCAGTTGTAGCCCCTTTCCTGAAGACATCTGTGCATGTTGGCACTGAATGTCACCAGACTCAGTCCATTCATATAAAGTTCAAAATTTTGACTAGTTCTCTTAAGTACTTAAGAACTCAGTCCACAGTCTGTACGTTCTTGAGTACTTATGGCCGGTCCTTGACAATCCTTTCAAGGCTGTAGTCTGTGGAATATTGGCCCACTCCTCTTGTCTTTCTGAAGTTTAATTTACAGGATGTTGCACAGGCTGTTGTACATGCCCATTGAAAAGTGTCCCAAATGTGCTCAAAGGGGGTCATGTGCAGTGAGTAGGCAGGCCATATAAGGACTGGGATTCAACTTCAAAAGGGTTGTGTACAGATCTTTGTACTGTGGGGTTGAACATCATCCTGCTACAACTTTAAGTGATAGTACATGACCCCACCCTACCCCCCACCCCGGGGATTCATCTTTGAAGCGAACACTTCCCTAACATGATAGCTGCCGTCAAAGGTGATCACTGGTGAGGACCATGAGCATTCAGACTAGCAGTTTCTGAGAGTTTTGCAGGAAATTCTCTAATTGTGCAAAAAAGCTGTCCCGTTAGCTGGACCGCCACTTCCAGCTTCTGCTGGGGAAGAAGCTGGATGTGGCAGTCCTGGGCTGCTTTGGTTACATGGTTATGGTTGTGAAATAAACATTAAGCTGACAAATCTGCACATTTTCCTGCAATCAGCATCCCAACTGCACCCTCCGTCTAAACCAGCATCATCTGTGGCCCTGTGCCCTGTGATAACACTGCAAAATGTAGAGCGACCTTTATTATTACCGTCTGAAGACACAGCTGTGCAGCAACCACGCTATTAATTCAGCATCTTGATACACTACACCTGTCAGGTGGATAGATTTTCTTGGCAAAAGGGAAGTGCAGATGACTAAACTAATGAAGTCCTGGGTTTTTCTGTTAATTGAATGATTGATGTTGGTGTTTTGAATGCTTTTTACTCTATGTCTCTGTTGCCAATTACATCTGCTAAGTAAAAATATACTTAGAGGTAGAAGTGAATTAAACAGAAAAAAGTAAACTTTCTGTAAATGTGTGAGAGAAAGGAGAACAAACACCCCGAAAAAAAACAAGCCGGTTATGATGTTATGGAGCATGTCATTGGTGATGTGGAGGAAGGCTGACAGGATAGAGTGGAGCGAGATTGAGGTGGACTTGCAGGGAGACAGATGTTTCACCATAATCCCCGGATTTAGAGAAGGAAGCGGTAGCGATGGAAAGAAAAGACAGCTTAAAAAAACAGTCCCAGATTTGAACCTTTTAAAAAAAGATTTCTTGACAGGACCAGAGAGGGGGTGGAGCAGGCGGCTGTAGCAGGAGATCAATAAGAGTAAATTTTAAATTTAGATTTAGAAGCGCGTGTGTGAAGGGTTTACGTTGCAGCAGAGGTGTGTAGTATGGACACGGAGGAGACGGGAAAATTCAAGATGGCACGTCCTTCGGCTGCCCAGAAACATGCAAGTTTGATTTGTGGTTCATCTGCAGTCCTGCAGAAGGGCCACTTAATCACTTTTTAGAGAGCTTGGCTGTAACTCTAGATTCAAGGTAACTCACCTTGCATTTTGAGCTTAATGTAGTGGCTTCATTTTTCAACACACCTCTCCACAATTACATCCTGCATGATTGGCATCTACCTTTCAAACTGGGCTTTTTCATTGAGGAGCCGATAGAAAACTATAAAAACACGGCCTAGTGTAGTGGCATCTGCTGTCACCCTGCAGCCGGTGCGTCACACAAAAACAGGCATGTAGTCATCAGGGCCCAGAGGCACGCGTAGATTTGTTTGCTGGTCAGTTTAACCTTGAAGTGATTCAGAAGTTCTGCTGTCCAAACAAAAAGTGCTCTGTTGCATCGTCGAGGCTTGATGACACACCAGTAGGTGGCATTACAGACCAACTGCCTATTACTGCCCACTATCACTGCATTGCACCCAATTAACTGCTATGACACAGCCAACTAACCTAAATCATAATCTCTCCGTGTCACAGCTATTAATTTACACACGACTACCTCCACAGTTTCTAATAATATAACAGTATATCTCCATGGAGATATATTGCATGGTTGACTTCAAGTCTGGTGCACAGTGAGGCTTTATAGTCTTCTTTCTTTTGTGTGTTGTGTTTTATTTGTGGGAAACAAACTGTTATTACGAAGGAAAACCCCCCATGGGGGTCATTTTTACAAAATTTGATGATCCCCAGTTTAGTTACTCATTCTTACCATGGCAAGCAGAGAAAATTAGTTTCCCTCCCCAGTCCTGCATTCACATGTGGCCGGTAGAACCCCACGCTCCCACTGGCACAGCAGTCAGTGGACATTACTGAGATGCCGGACTTGGACAGTGAATTCAGTTAATCATAGCAGCTGTGGGTGTTTCAAAGGCTGGTATCTCCCGGGATAGTAAGAACACAGCAAGGCATGATAGTTTTTGCTTTTGTTTTAAAACTCCATATGTATTATCTGGTCATAAGGCCTGAGAAATTCTGGATATTTTCAGGTTAATGGTAGAAAGTGTTCCTTTCACGAGTCAAGAGAAAGTAAGCACTGAGGATTAAACTGAAAAATCTTCTTCCAGGCTCGAGGACTCAGAATCGCAGCCCCCTTCCGTCTGCATTTTGGCACCTTGACAAGTTTTCATCACTATGCCAGAGAGTGTCTCTATACCCCACTGATATTGTATTTGACATTTACGCAGTAGCATCGCAAGCCTAGACACATACTGTGGGACAGTAATTAGTACGTTGATGAATCACTGATTCATTCGGGCAGCTTCTCGATGCCGTTTTGGCATCAAGAAGGATTTTAAGATGTAGCCTAATTAAGCTGAACTTTTCTGCACAGCTTTCAAACGGATCTTTCTTGTGCAATCGTCTAGATGCTTTTGTGTCCCTTCATTTGTTCTTGCAAACAGTGTTATCATTTTTGCCCTTTTTTATGTCCAAGGCACTGTTTTCATTAGTCAGGCTGTCTCTATTAATAGACTTGGGACCTTCCTGAGAGCGAACAAACTGAAAGAGACGCCTGCTTTTGAAGCAGAAAGCATCCATCTCTCCCCGAAACAAGCACCTGCGCTGGCAGAGGCAAAACAATCGCAAGGAAGGAAGTTGTGAATAATTGAGCTCAGGAACAGAGCTCAGAGGATGGGTTTCGGAATTGTTACACCTGTGAATAAACAGAAACAACTGAGAGGCTTCTGCTGTTAGTGGGTTACTTTGTACCAGAGTTTGTGTATTAGTTTGTCATTTTTAAATAGGGAGACACAAATATTTTAAGAAGAATATTATTTCTCTTAAAAAACACATAAAAGATATTGGTATGCATTAGTGGCTGTTATTTACAAGGATGTGCAAAAGGCGTAAACCACTGTGACTTCTTTGTATTTTGCTTCCAAGGCTCCAGAATTCCTTGTAATCTTTTAAAGGTTGCATTGAGTAGTAGTTCTTGTCTTTTTTAAGGTCTTTCAAAGTTTTGATGGTTTTCTTGGGGGGACTGTGGCTGCTGTTCACTCATTTTTAGTCAAGTCCCTATCCCTGACAATTTTCAGAAGAATCTTTTGTTTGTAAAGCTGCTCAACGACATGACTATCAAATGCTGTTTAAGTAATATGAAAAACTCCAGCAAAGACCCGACACAGAAACTGAGAGATTCATCTGGCCCTTCACTTGATCTGTCACCTGTGCATTGAAGCCTCATCAGAAATGGTCTCAGTGGAAGGTTGTCGGTCAAGAAGTCATTCGTAAGGAAGGGAAATTACTTAAGAACTGGTGTGAAAATTGGTGGCAATGGGACTGATGGAGTGATGAACCCAGTTGTGAAAATTTTGTTTCAAAATTGTCATTATAATCTAAAACAGTACAGCATCTATAGAACACAGTGGAGGCTCTGTCATGGTTTGGAGCTGCCTTTTAACCAGTAGTGCTGGGGATGTTGGTGAATTTCGCTTATTTTAATTCTGAATTATTAATGCAGGAAAGTCTGGTCAGATTTTGATCCACCATGCAATACCATCTGGAAAGTGTCCGATTGGCAACAGCTTAATTTTTCATCATGACAAAATCCCAGCTCACTGTCAGTGTGTATCCAAGTATACCTGGATAGAAAAACACACAGTCAAGGATTGGCCTCCCCAGCCAAGATCCAAAGAAGAGCTTTCAATGTCCCTCGAGAAGCCTGGAGAACTATTCCTGAAGACTACTTTTAGCCAGAAAGCTCAGTAAGAGAGTTTAGACTTTGTT
This sequence comes from Rhamphochromis longiceps, assembly GCF_057381845.1. NCBI lineage: Eukaryota > Metazoa > Chordata > Actinopteri > Cichliformes > Cichlidae > Rhamphochromis > Rhamphochromis longiceps. The sequence goes on from NC_140558.1 coordinate 25,060,784, forward strand.
GAAGAATAAAGGTGGGCATAACCAAATATGGATTTTCAGCCTGGTTAGTATTTCTCAGATTTTGTTTTTGCCTTATATACTGTGTGTCCATGTATGTTTGCAAATCTTTCAATAGAAACATTGCACTACTGCAATATTAAGAAATAAGGGGGTTTTCAAGACTTTTGCACAGTTGTTTCGAATGCAATTTTGCACTGAATGAATGTTAAAGAATAATGAAATAGGTTTTAAACCAGGAGTGTTGTGGTTATTAATGAAGATGAACAAAATAAAATATAGAATATGCTAACAGAAAAAAAAATCATGAAATACCAAATTATTAGTCTAAACCTCAGCATTGGCATAGAAATTCACATTTGGCGTTAGTATTCAAAACGTGATTGAAAATAAAGAAAAGCTTGAATCTTGTGACATTGATGCATGATACTTCATTTCTACCCCCATTTTTTGAAGTGTGACATCTTTGGTTTTTTTTCCTGTGTAGAAGCCATAGAATTGCGATAGAGAAGTGGCACCTATACGGTGATATAGCATAAATTGCTGAAAATGTCTTGTAAGCAAAAAAAACCCCCTAAAAACACTGAACAAAATACCCAGATGTGGACTCATCTGATCAGGGTTGATCAGATGAATACATAAACACAATAAGGGACGATATAGATGAATAGATGACAGGGAATTTTCTGGCCCTGGACCCCTTGACAGCTCCGTCTTGCTTTTCTCATATAACAAATCCTGGTCACTACTCATTTTAGTCTGGATTTTTGAGTGTCCCCGAGGATCCAGAGCAGTGCTCCAGGCAGCACATGGAGGGGGGGTGTTAAATAACAATGTCTCCTGCCATCATCTACAATCTCTTGTCTACTTCGCTGCATAAAGACAAGGCCTTTGTACTTTCCCCCTCGACGATGCACCAAGCTTTTTCCTGGCTTCCAAAATAGGCTGTGTTATAGTTGTCAGTCAAATGGAGGCCGATGTTGTTTTATTTCAGATTCCATGATGAAATCGGTAGAAACTATACTTCATAAATATCATGTGTCTACCTGATTCAGCTTTCACTTTCCATTTGTGGTAGCAAGATTGGTTTGGTGATGTGGGAATTGGTTTAATTTCTAATGTTAGATCAGTGTAGTAGCCATTTAAATTTGACTGTTTGTTTTTTTTTACCTTTAATAATAAAATAAATTAATGAATGTATACATTTTTTAACCAATCCCTGTACTGCAGCACAAATCCTAATTAGTGGGGTTAATATGATGAAACTGTAAGGTTGTATAACACCATTAAAAGACAATTATTGTTCAAAGGACAATGACAAAAACATATTCCTCCCCAGGCTCTTACCACTGGCAGTATCCCAGGCTTCATTGATGTGGTAATGAACCTAAATTCTCCTGCACTGTTGGAAGACAACCTCATTTGGCAAGCCAAAACTGCAGGGAAGAGGATAGTATTCTACGGGGATGACACCTGGGTGCGCCTTTTCCCAAAACACTTCATGGAATATGATGGCACAACTTCCTTTTTCGTGTCTGACTACACTGAGGTATGTGTGAGTTGAGCCGTTGGGGTTTGCTTGTAAAAGTCATGTAATGTAATTTTCTGCTAATATGAAAAAAAAAAAAAAAGAATGAGAGCACCTGGTTGCTGATGTGGTACATGAATTTTAGAAATGATACATAAAAATGATCCAAGTCATACAAGGGATAAAGGCAGCTGATCAGCCAGCATCACATCAAAACTGCTCATCTAATAGCTCCATATGCCTTAGCGGCAATTTTCTGTGGGACTGTTTGCAATCTGTTCTTGTTTATAGTAGGATTTTGGTGGTTCTGAGCTCATTACCTGATAGGAGGGATGTTTACTTATCAAGGGTACCACAGGTTTGGGTAAATTTCCTCTTAGCTCAGATTTAATGAGGATAGTCTTGGTATGGAGATGAATTTTGAATAAAACAAGCCTAAATTAAATATGACAAATCTTGTATCTAAAGACGTGCGTCACCTTCTTTCCAGGTTGACAACAATGTAACCCGTCACTTGGACAGCACCTTAAAGAGAGATGACTGGGACATTTTAATCCTCCACTACCTAGGCCTGGACCACATTGGTCATATGAGTGGACCGTATAGCTCACTCATCCAACCCAAACTGATGGAGATGGACGACATCCTGAAGAAGATCCATAGTGCTCTCATTTCAAAGGTAATTAATTTTCTTAACTTCTACTCTTATGTGCATCATTTGCATTCTGTGTTATAGAAGAATTCCTTTTTGTTTCTGTTGGGTTAGAATGTAAGCTTTCTTTTATGAGACCTCATTATTTTTATCCCAAGGCCCCTAATTGTAGCTAACTAGCAATATTTACCAACTAGTCTCAACCCGAGTCTTTAGAGAGATGCATGGATTCCAAATGAAACAAAGGTAGTCAGGAACTGACAACATCTTTAGAATTCAGGAGAATACCTCCAAGACTTTGTCATAGTCAACATTCTCCACCTTGGGAAGAGCACCGGATGACAAAGCTGATGTCAAATTGATCTCACATCTGCCGTTGCTAGCTGCTGTTTTGCCGATGGTATACCTCTTGACTGCTGGGTTGCAGACACGTTCGTGTCAGTTTTTACTACCATCACTACAGAACCTCAGAGATTATACAGAGGGAGATATGTCAACAGGGCTCTAGAGTGCAACCAATTTAGTCACACATGCAACCTAATTTCTCAACGATACGACTATAAAAACAATCCTAGGTCTCAGCTGTTCGAGTAAAAAAAAAGAAAAGAAAAAAAGCCTCTGCAACTCTGAAAGTCTCCGTGTGGTTAGCAACAGATGCACATTATGCATATCATGGTCTAAACCAATCAGAGATGGTCAAGTGCGGGACCTCTCTGATTCGTCCGACAGAAGTAGATGCAGCTGTGGGTAATGAGAAAGGACTGAAAAGAACGATTGATAACTTTTTCGTTAGGTTAATGCTTGATCTGCCCGAAATTCATAGCCAGTGCTGTGACACTAAGCCATCAGGTTACGTCTAACACTGGTTCGGAGACGACATCACATAACGAGCCACATACGATCGACTCCGAGCTAGAGCCCACTGAAAGTTAAAAGGGGAACGTGTATTTAAAGCGAGTGGCTTGACCAGTTTCCCTGGCTAAGATACAGTAAAGCTGACAGAATGATGCACTGCTTTTACTGCCGTGAGTGTGGAAAGACCGTTGTGTTTGTGACTGGTGCTAATATGTTTCGAATGGAAACGCCGAACAAGCACAGTGTATCCAGAAAACACATTATATGCTGCGATAAATGCACTGCCCAAGTGTCCCCTGTCCTCTAATTTTAAAAAAAAGTGAACATGTAAAACTGTGGTGTTAAGCAATGTGGTTAAAAAATTTGTGTGCACTTAAGAAAAAAAGTCAGGTACACCAGTGCAACCATGGCAAAAAGTTAGTCGAGAGCCCTGGTCAGCAGTTTGAAAAGATAAGACTTTAAAATTATTGGGTTTTGACTTCGTTCCTTTCCTATATTAGCGCTGATATTGCACTGTTGTCTGAGTGGTGACGCCTGTTGCTCGGGAAAATACTGCAGCTGCTACTAGAGTCTTAAGGGTGAACATAAATAAAAGCAGCTGTGTGATGACGATACCTGTGCCCAACTTGATGGGCATACTGCATCCCAGCTGCATAGTTCCTCTTTATTTGAAACCTGTGGAACCCTTTCAGCCTACTTTAGGCCATACATGACCCATAGACATGTAAAATCTCAGAAATTGGTTTGCCAAGCAAATAAAATGTGAGTCTTGTTGCTTTCTTCCAAAAACAACCAAAACATAACAAAAATAATGGTCTCTGCAACACTCAAAAACATCTAAAAAAACATGGGTAAAGTATTTAATTATTAATTTAGCAGCACTAAAGTACTTCAGCTCTGTTGTTGCCTGTTAACTATCCCTGACAAGCCTTCAGTTGCCACAGATGGACTCAAGGTAAATAATAAGGAGGGAGTCTACAAAAGATGTTTACACAAATCCAATAGACCTTATTGAATACTTGAGGTAGTTTTTTGTGGCCTGAAAAGCCCAGTTGAAAGGTAGGCCTGAACCACTTCCAAGAAACTTATACGACTGTGTATAATGTATGAGGGGGAGCTCATTTTGGCAAACCCTCGAAAAGATCCAACTCTGCATTTTCTGCAACCTTACATGTATGTGCTTTGCATTTTACCTCCTTTCAGTCTTTTGTTTTGGGTCCAGGGTTTCATTGTTGGGTTCTGAGCAACATGGAACATTAAGCTTCAGAAGAGGCTGTTATTTTTCTTAGGAAGAGATGAGGGATGGAGTATTGGACTGTCAGTGCTGTTGCTGCTCATTGTTAATATAATTTGAGCCATTTTAAAGAGAGGTGAATGTAGGACAGACTTCTATTTTTTATTTTGCTCTCCATATTTTGTTTTAGTGCTTTGCCTTCAGATTTTTGTGTGAAGCTAATGGGACTGATGTGCTTCGTAAGACTGAACTGAAATTAGCTATTGCTTGTCAGCATCTGTTTGTCTCTAATAAATTTATAGAATAACTCTTTTTTTTTTTTTTTATGGTTGTTTAAATCTAGTTAGTGTCATAATAAAGTAAAGACAGGAAAATATGCAAATATGAAGTAATGACTGGTTAATATATTAATATGATGCTATCAGTGATTCTTTTTTTAACACTATCAGTTTTTAGGTAGGCATTTAATTACACAGAGAATTTGCACCGTTTCCAGCATTTATTATGTTATCTGTTGCAGGAACCACCAGAGATTTAATAAACTGTTAAGCTTTTGTTATCTTTAATTTTGCCTTTGATCAGTGTGCAGGTCTTGTGCCTTTGTTCTCCCCCCCCTCCTTTCACATGGTCTGGCAGCTGTGCATGCATATTGTCTTTGCACCGTGTGTGTGTTGCTAATGGGCATTTTCTTGCTGTCATTCAGCTATGGAGCTTGTATTTAGATTGTCAAGTCATGTCTACATGAGACTACAACCTCCCTCTTCTTTCCCTTTGCTTTGGTATATTTGAAATGACAGAGAGAACAGAAGCCAAGTGCACGTAACCCTTTAAGATTTCCTTCCTTTGGATAAGTTGATTCAACATTTCACCAGATCCCAAAGTTTTGAATTCTGTCTTGTTAAAAACTGTCTGTCTGGGCTCATGGCGATATCTCTGTGCTGTGGGCAGCCTCACATGTGCTCCCAGTGAGCTCTTTGAATGAAACCTGTTTGAAAGTCTTGCTTCAGTCACATTAGTGGAAGCTGTGCCTGTTCTTTTTTCTTTTAGCAGCACTATGACCTAAATATAGACACAGTCCAGTGGGGTCCAGCAGGATATCTTAGAAGCTCCTACCAAACAACGTTTCCTCAATCAGCACATGCTTCTAATATATCCGGGTGTTTATGATACTGAGGTATCAGGATGTCTCACTGCACACGCAAGTTGTGTGTTATTTGCTGCCGCCGCTCCTTGATGCTCTTAAAGGGACGGTGGTTCGAGATGGAGGTAGCCTCAGAGGCTACCTCAAAATGAAGCGAGAGGCTTATTTAACCGAGCGCAAATTAGGGACAGAGAAATTCTTTACCTGCAGCACGGACTAACGCAACACTCTCCATTAAAACATGATTGGAAAGCAGGACCTCCTGGTCATAAAGACCTCAGTAAGACCTTTGTGTTAATGGAGAGCTCATGGCCTCAATCTTCTCTTCTATATATTTCAATTTTTACAGGTTGGTTTCTACTTTTGCTGTTTAAAGTATAAAACTTTTTAAATATGACCTGCAGAATGAGCAAGTGATCTAAGGCCTGTCAGGGAGACAAGTGAAAAAAACATTTATACCTGGAAATAGTTTCATGTGTCTGTTTCAGTTATCTTTATTAAGTTCAAACGCTTGAATATTGTTGTTTTAATGAGCTATATCGCTCCAGTCTTTCCTTCATCTGAAATGTACAGTTAACTGCTGGGGTTTCTTTTTTCTGTTCTTATGGTTGGACTAAAAACAAAATGCTTTTTATGGCTCTTTGTATGAGCAGTTAGGTCATGACGTTTTTGGACAGCCAGACAATGTTGTTGTACACCACAACAGTGGATTTGAAATTGGATGTGAAGCGTAAAGTGGATATAACACAGTCGATCAAGACGTGATTGATTTTTTTTTTTAAGGGGTTTAACAAAAAAAAATGTATAAACTGTTAAGGATTTAGAATTTATTACTTATATGCAGTTTCACTTTTTTTAAAACCTTCAAAGTAACCGGACAGTTGACAGACAGCAGTTTCATGACCAGATGAGACATAATACCTCATTAGGCGTAACCGAGATCTTTGCTTCCTGTGTTTGACCTCCATAGCCCGGTCAGAAACACTCTTGAGGAGGTAGTTGTATCATTGTTAGAGTCTAGTCAAGAGAAACAAGATGCAATCCACTGGTTACACCCAAGAACAAGACGGATTTATGAGAAAACATCTGAAAGAGTCTGCACAGTTCTGGAGAAAAACAAGAGTTTACCAGAACTACGGGAAGAGAAAATTATGGAGAAGCAAATAAACAGCTCATGCATCATCATTTAAACATATATGTAGGAATGGGCATGTATGGCTGCCATAACGTGGAATCAAAGTACAATTTCTTTTTCTTCTATGAGTTATTTAGTTGACCTTTCCACCCTCCTAACAGCTAAAATACCCCTGGGCTGAGAATCACTGATTTACCAGATCAAAAAACATGATTTCAGAGTAAAGTGAAGCTTTTGTTTTTCCTCCTGGCTTACTCATGGAGAACACGAGCAAGTGTCTGATTCAGGACAGTGTATTGGCCCAAAAAAGGTTTGTTATGAAGTGTGAAAAAACGTCTCCCAGAAGAGGTCGGCACCGTGCTTTCATCCAGGAGAAAACTCTGACTTATCTTAAACAGAAAAGAGGCTCACTCAGCGTGTGGCGAGGTGGTTTTTAGTTTCTTTTCTTTACCCCCATCGTCCCTTGTGTCCAGTGCCATCCTATTACAAGCATCCAAGAGGTAAAATCTGGGGCAGAGGATAGTCTTTTGCTGCTGCTGTGCTGAGTAACTAATATAATTGTTCAGCAAAGCGCAAAGGCACAGTTCAGCGCAGGCTTTCCACCTGCAGCCTCGGCTCAGACCATTCTTCATGTTTTTATGTAACAGTCTGAGAGTATCCGAAAGTTCTCTCGTTCAATAGCTCCATCTACAAAAACAGCAGCATTTTCTGCTCCTCTGCTCGGATACTCGTGTTATCCAACTCGTCTTGGCAGGGTTTATCCCAGCTACCTCATTAATGATTACTTTGTCTGTCTTTCAGGTTGTCTTGCTTAATGGATTACAATTTTCACTCTTAAATAATAAATGATGGCCTTTGATATTGTTTGTGGGTATGATACAACATTAGAACTGAAGTGTCTTTTGGTAATATGTGGTAGGATCTGGCTTTTGTTTTGTTAACATCTACAGTCATGCCTTTAAACCAGCCCCTCTGCTATGACTCATAAGGCTTTCCCTGTTGAATTCATTGTCAATGGAAGACTCTTGTGAGTCTAGTTGAAAGGGAATTACTTAAGGAAGAAACCAAGCTTGATCACAGTCTGTCATCCTCGACTTACGATTCGCCCTCTGTGTGTTTTTGTTTTCTGTGTGTGTTTTTTTTTTTTTTTGAAGATGGTATGAAACAGCCTCAGTGTTTGTTACGGCTTTCTGTTTTTACAAGTAATTATTTAATACCTTCCTTTTATGTTGCTGTCGAATTTCGCCATCGTAATAAAATGAAAAGATATCTGAAGAAGTAATCCATTAGCCCAGCAGCCATCATTTTAACGAATTGTTGTTTTCCAAACTTGATGTATCGTTTTTATTTTGTTAGCTGACACAAGACACATTTAGCTCCAGGCTTGAATAAATCCCATCTCAGAGCTTTAAAGTTTGCCTTCCATCTACAGTGCAGTGCCATTAACCTTCAGGTTTGCTTCTCTCAGGAAGTCGAGGGATCCTTGCCTTACCTGCTGGTGTTGTGTGGAGACCACGGCATGTCGGAGACCGGCAGCCACGGAGGCTCTTCGGAGCCGGAAGTCAGTACACCTTTGGTTCTCATAAGTCCAGCCTTCAAAAGAAAAGGTAACTGTTCTACTGTTTAATGCTTAATTTTAATGTTTCCTTATTTTCTGTCATATGCACTCGCTTTTTAGTTCCATCTTAATAGTACCAGTTTGGACGTCATTTTACTGCTTTATTTTGGTTCATATTGACATTCTGCTGCTGCACATCCATGATCCAAATCTCCTGTTCCACCACATCCCAGCAGTGTATTGTTGGATTTTAGATGTGGTGACTGTGGGATGAACTCATTGTCATAGTCAAAATGATGGATGCTGCACTTTCATAGTTTGAGATGATTTGAAGTTTGAGACATGGCACATTATCTGGTCAGCAACAATAGTCAGGGAGGCTGTGATGTTTAAATGATGCTCAATTGGCACAAAGGGACCCAAAGTGTGCCAAGAAAATATCCTCCATACCATTACACCAGCAGCAGCATTGAAACAAGGCAGGAGGGATCCATGCTTTCATGTTGTTTGCTCTGGCGTCTGAATGTCGCAGCAGAGATTGAAGAAAAGCTGCCTGTTCAGAATCTCAATCTTCTGCTCCTCAGGTTTGATGGTCCTGTGCAAATTGTAGCCTCAGTTTCCTGTTCTCAGCTGACAGATGTGGTCTTCTACTGCTTCTGCATTTGGAAGGCAAGGCTTAACATGTTCAGAGATGCTCTTCTGCATACCTTGGTCGTAACTAGTGGGTGTTTGAGTTGCTGTTCTCTTCCTATCAGCTTGAAGCAGCCTGGCCATTCACCTCAGACCTCTGGCTTCAACTAAGCATTTTTACCCCGAGAACTGCTGCTCACTGGACATTTTCTCTTTGTATTTTTTGTACCTGCTCTATAAACCCTAGAGATAGCTGTGTAGCAAAAACCCTGCAGATCAGCAGTTCCTGACCAGTTTCAAACCAGCCCGTCTGGCACCAACACAACGCTACATTCAGAGTTACTTAAAACACCTGTGACTGTGTGTGGATGTTCATATGAAATATGGCTCAGGACATGTTCAAGTAATCCACGTGAGCCAAATACTTCAGACTGTATTAAATGCTCAGTTTACATGTTTTTTTTGTTCTGTAAAACACCTTGTAGTGGGTATATTCTGGCCACGGAAGCTCAGGCCTTCTCTTTACAAATCAGCCAATCATAAGAAAGTTGGCTTAAAGGGAGGGTAACAGGCGCTTGAATGACTTATTCCACACCATTTATGCATTCTGATTACTCAGTACTTCATATCTTTGACTGCAGAGAATTGGAATAAGAATCCAAATGAGCTGTGAACAACCCAAACATGTTCATGAAATTAACAACAGGCTCTCCAGAGTGAGCTGGTTTAAAACTTCAACAGTAGCAGCAGCCAGGAATCTGAGGTTTTGACATTAGCAGGGTAATGCACAGAGTAGAGATGGACCGATCCGATATTACGTATCGGTATCGGTCCGATACTGACCTAAATGACTGGATCGGATATCGGAGAAAAATAAAAAATGTAATCCGATCCATTAAATATCACGAAAGCACCTCACAAAACTTGCAACACGCCGTAACTCACCTCAGAACGTTAGCATGTCGGAGCAGTATGCATCACGTGATAGAGCGGCTGTGGCATGCGGGACCTGTGGTGGTCTGGATAGCATTTGGAGCTTCGCTAGCAACCCGGCATTTCATCTCCGACAAAGTTATCCCCGAGAGAAGTAAAGCAAGTGTGTAAGTCCATCTCTGAATGTTTGTAAAGCATTCCTGCGTTAAGCTTAACGAGCGACTGCCTCTCGCTCTCCGGCTGCTACTTCAATCTGAAACTGTTTAATGATCAGCTGATCGGCTTTTCTGTCGCGAGTCCGTCTTTGTTTTTGGCCCACTTTGCACCAGAAAGAGGAAACCAGCGGCTGAACAACAGCAGCACATTTAAGCTTGATAAGCTGTTGTTAGAATTTATTTAATATTACTTTCTACTCGAGGATCTTTTTCTACGTAGCTGACGCTGGTAACTGTGCAGGGGCGGATCTAGCAAAGTTTAGCCAGGGGGGCCGATAGGGCATTAACTGGGAAAAGGGGGCACAAAGACATACTTTTCTTTCTTATTCTCATTTAAAATGTCTAGCTTTTAATAAATAATTATCTGACACACAAAGTTTTAATTTGATGTAAAATGAATAGAAGTCAATTACTGTATATAGTGACTATTAAGTCTAATATATATACCCTAGTAAGCTATAGTACTTTTTCCTTTGGGAAGGTACCATCTGTGCAGTCTGCAATTTTGTTGAAGAAAGATGTTGAATCTATTTAATATTTCTTGAAAAATAATTGATTTCTGTGCATTTTTTTTCACACTGCATCAAATTAAGGTTGATTACGTCGATTAAGCATCATGAGGTGGCGCGTGAGGGGTGGTTCCCTATTTTTTATTTATTTATTTTTGTTGTTGCTGGGAGTTGGAACCCTATTAGTTAGGTTGCTTAATATTTACGCTAAGTACTCTTTAAAATACCAGAATTAGTATTTTAGTATTTAGTATTTATTTATTTATTGTCATTGTCAAGAACAATGAAATTGCGTTTGGGGCTTCCATACAACCCAAAAAAAAGAAGAAAATAATAAATACCCCTTAAAACCCAAGTGTACATATTTAACCCAGTGTGACTCCAATGCAATAAGACAATCCTTAGCAATAATGTTCGTAGAAATTCAGACAAAGACCTGAGAAACATGACAAAATACAACAATGCAACCCATTCAATATTATTGTACTGTGAGATATGATATCAGATATGATAGTTATCTATTTAAGAAAGAGGGGGGGGGGGGCAGGAGGGGGAAGAGAATAAAGATATGATGCACCAATGCAGACCAGTTCATTGCTATTAAGAAGTTGGATATGGTTATTGTCCGTGAGAGGGGGGCAGAGAGTTCAGGAGCCTCACAGCCTGTGGATACAGGCTGTTGGCCAGTCTGGATGTTCTGGCCTGTATAGACCTGTACCTTCTCCCTGAGGGCAGCAGATGGAAAAGGTGGCGCGCAGGGTGATGTTGGTCCCGCAGGATACTGTGCACCCTCCTCAGACAGCGAGTGGGGAAGATATTACTGATCTCTGGCAGACTTGTTCCAATAATTCTGCCAGCTTCTTTCACCACCCGCTGGAGTGCTTGCTGATCGGCCTTGGTGCAGCTGGGGAACCACACTAGAAATAGGGAGGATGGTGTAGGTCTAAGTTTATTAGATTGATCAGTATTGCTGAACTATGAAATATTTTTTTTGTATACAGGTATAACAGAATAGCTTTAGTGTAGTTGTTGTTTTAAACTTGAGTATGAACTTGCAGACTTGCAAAATGCAGCAAGATATTTTAAAAAACAGTTTTGTTGATTAAAAAACACTATATCGGATTCATATCGGTATCGGCAGATATCCAAATTTATGATATCGGTATCGGTATCGTGCCATCTCTAGCACAGAGTAAATGATGTCAATTTTGGGAAGTTGCAGGATGTTACGAGAAGATTAAATGTGATCAAATCTGCTCGTGTCCAAGAATGGAAAATATGGATCTGGAAGTGATCAGAACAGGTCACGTTTAAAGGATGCAAGTGGCAGCAGACTTGCCATTAACTTGAAGAGCTTGTGTGATTTTTGTAATGTGTCTGCCAGCTGCTACAGCCTTTCTTGAGTTCTCACACATAACGTTTCATTAGTGTGAGGAACAGTGTCATTGCACACAGAGGCTTATGAGCAGAGCTTTCTTTTGCAGCAATGAATGTGTTTAAGTGTGAAAGTACGGTCGTGATAATTGCTTCTTTCTCAGCCAAGTCTATTTTTGAAACTGTCTTGGCACTTACTTTTTTTAATTTTATTTTTTTATATGTGAACCATTCACCTTAATTAATCATTAACAGTTAAGTGGAGTTGCTACAGCGTGTGTGGTTTTGTTTGTACTTTATGTCTCCCGCTGGGCTCACAGTTTGACTGACTCTTTTCTTAACCACCAGAGGTTTTTGGTTTAAATATTAAACATGCAACAACCACAGAAAGTTGATGAAGTACGTTTCAAATTATGTGTTTTCTTCAATGAAATAAACTCTTCTTTTGAATGAATTCATTCATTCAAGTTCATTCATAAACCGGTGATCTCTATGCCAAACACGGAGTGGAAAATATTGTACCTTAAAGTTTTTCTAACGAACATAAAACAAAATCCAAACAGGTCTGAAACATTGAATATGTAAGTTTAAATGAGCACGATCAAAAAATATCACGAGGTCTTTTGCCGCCAGTGTTTGTAGAGTGTTTGTGTCCTGTTGAGACAATTCGATTAACGGTAGTTAAAATAAGCAGAAGCCTTCAGGGCCGAACAATGAAGGCAGTGTGGAAGTGGTGTGATGCCACCCATCAGAAGTTTGGATTTCAGTTTTGGTGAGTGACATTTTAGTATTTTATTCAAGTAGCCGTTTACCTGGAACCTATCAGCAGATACGTGTGTCTGTGTGTTTCACCCGTATAGTTCATGGATGCCCCTCACTAACCAATAATGTTAGGTTTAGTTGATAACTGAGCAGTCCTTCTCTGGATGGATGGATTTCTAGCAATCATGAAATATCCCTATAGTTCCTTGATGTAGGGACATTTTTATGTTATTATCTATTTATTTGAATCACTGAACTACATTGAGGACACTGACGTCTATTTAAAGTTCTGTACCTTGATTTTTTTCTTTCTGTAGGCACAGACTTGTTACTCATTACCACTTTAGATGTAAATATATTGATGCAAGTGTGTTCTATTTTAATGCATCAGTTAGTGCAATCAGTGGCCTTCATTAGCAGAACTTTATTTTGAACGTTGTGAGAATGATAGGTCATTAGCAGAGAGCTCATCTGTCTGTTGTTTTCATTAGAACGTGCTGCGGACGATCAGACTTCAGCACCACCTCACTACCTGAGCTTCACTTTTTAATCTGAATGCATCATTGAGAAAATAAAACCCTCTTACTGCAGATTGACAACACATTTAATTGATGTTACTTGGGGCAAAGCTGCGTTAATAAGACACTGTTGGTATCAGAAATCTTCTGGTTATTGTTTAGCTCTGTAATCGTCCTTTTTTTTGCTTAGAAAATGTATTTTGATAATTTGTATTTATCTTGGATTTGGACACAGAAAGAATGTTTTATTAAATTCTCCTGACAGTGGAAAGTTTGTGTTTGCTCAAATGAAATCTAGGTGGATTTGTGACTTTATAGGAAACTGGTCTGACAACTTAAAAAAAAAAAAGTGTGCTGTGGAAACTTGGAGTCTGCATTGCAGATGGAGTGCATTATGAGAGGAGTTTCAGCAAAGGAGCCATCTTTTATCCAAGGAAATTTGATAGGACACTTTGAGTTTTTTGTTGTTGTTGTAATAACACATAATTAATAATGTATTAATTCAGCAGATTATTGTCATACATTTTGGTCCATAGGTTTGTGGACAATGAGACCTCTTTTGTAATGTTGTAGCACCATGTACCATCATAGTGGATTTTAAAAACAATCAAGTTGTGATTGATGGTCGGCCTCCATCTTTAATTCAAGGAGTTTAACAACAGTTTTAAATGAAATTTGTAGCAATTACAAACTTTTCATTCAACGTCCCCATTTTCAGATGCTCAAATGTGATTGGACAAACTAGCATCCTTTTAAATATAGGGACTGTATTTAATACTTTAATGGAAATCAATGACTCTTTGTCTCTGGAACCTATAAACCAAATGCTGTGTTTCCTCCCTTGAGATGCTCTGGTAGGCTTTTACTACAGCTGCTTTTTTGTCGATCTGCGCCTTCAGTTTTGTTTCCTTTGGCCTCCTTCGTGCTCTGTAGGCCTCCTATTGAGAGCCTCAGGCAACAACTACCAAATCAAAGTTCAACACTTGGAATTAACTCCAGGTCTTTTCTCTGCTTAATCTGGGATGAAATAACGAGTGAACAGGCCTCTCCTGGCAATTAATTTGATGTCTTTTCCAATTACTTTAAAATGAAAAGGGCATCCTTTGTATACAAATGGCCGTAATTCAAGAAGCTGACTGAAATCAACACTTGTTTCTAAAAGAGGTCAAATGAAATAGAATTCAATGGGGAAATTACCATTGACTCTTTTGTTTTGTGACTTCAATAATTATTTTACTAATGATGTTAAGGTCTCAGTCACTAGTTTCAAATTTTAATGAATACAATATGATGTTCATCTTGTAAATTATGGTCCCATTAGGCTGCAGCCACACAGGGAGCAATTGGATTTTCGCCCATCGCTGTGAAGCCGGCATTACAGACTCTGGCTGCCTAAACCTTTAATATATTTACTACCAGGTTATATATCAGTCAGCAATACCCTGTGCTCTTATTGGTAGTTGCTTCAATCACTCCCCTCAAAGTAGACTCAGATTTATCTTGGGATCCACCCACTTGGTGTCGGGTTTTTTAACCTCATAGTCACTGAGTGTTGACTTTTTACCTCGGCACTGTGAATTGCTTCCAGCACGAACGCAGCTTTAGAGTCATAAAGGGGCACAAAGCAGGATATTGTTTATTGCAGACCTACTTTGTGTCTGACCCTGTGAAAGTGCAGTGTCCATCATTTTCTTATTCAGATTTAATCCACCTCTTGCTCCTCACATCCTGTTTCAAAAAGTTAGGATGGTGTTATAGCGTTCTTCATCTTTTATATACATCCTTTGAGCTGGATTTTAAAAAATAAATACGCAACCTTTGTGGTCATAAATGAAAAAACATGGTCGACACACATTTGTTTTGGTTTGATGTGCTAGTGCTCAAGCTGTGACCTCCAGAAGTTCTGAATGATCCCTCACTGTACCATTTCAAAAATGTATGACTGGTTATGGCTGTATTTTACATTAGCAAGGCAGATATTGGATTGCACATTGAATTTCCACTAGCTGCAGTTTTCTCAATTATGAATCAGCGTTCAGCCGCTGTAACCTTTAACTGTGTTATGACACATCTATTCTGTGGGAACGTTCTGTGTAAGTCAGAAATTACAGTGCAAACCAAGCAGGTACTGTTCTAAAGAAGTTTCATTGGACGTAACTGTATAGGCTTTTACTTACTGCTTGTCAGAGAACAAAAAACAACATTGTAAAATTCTAATGTGTGGTTTTAAGACACAGTTAATGTGGGATTAACATTTGATAAGATGAATTAATTTTTTCCAGCGGGTTTGAAAAGTACTCTCCTTTGAGAAGAAGACTATTATTTTTTTGGACATTTTTTTGGGACATTTATCGCTAACTAGCAGATTTAAACAAGGCCGATGTCCTTGATAGCTTTGTGGCATTATCCCAAATAGCTATGAGCTTAATACAGCAAAACCCGTGTCTTGTTGCAAATCCATCTCCTTTTAATATGAAATGGATAATTCCCAGGCTTATTTCATTGTGTCCAATTACAAAATTAGATCATAGCTGTGGGGTTTGTCTCATGCTTCAGTATGTGGCTCTCCCATTTCCCCACACATGTGATTTGCTTTGTTCATTTTTGAATATATCACACACCAGTTTAGTTCATCATTGTAACCTGAAAACTTCAATGACAATCTGGGAAAATACTCCCACTCTCTGTTTGTATACTTGAAAGCTCAGGATAGGAAGCCAAGTATCAACTTAAGTGTCTGACAAGCTTCAAGAAATGACAACCACAAATCGTATAATAATGATATTTTTTCTTTCAATTTGTTCATTTTCTGGTTTCTGATTTAGGCTTCTGTTTATAGTGATCCACAAACAGTCAAAGTAAAAGTTGTCCGTTTTGACACATTTGGGCTTTTACTTTGAAGACAAACCTTCTTCCGTTTGTGTTATCCACTTATCTCCTAGTTGGCAAGTATTTGCAGACACAAATCTAAAACCTCAGATAGCTGTTACCACCGGCTAGTAACCAAAGTTATTGTTTTGGTTGGTACAATTTTGGTGCATGTAATTGCCAGCTTGACCTCTTTCAATCAGAAATTAATAGCAGACAGTTATACCACAATTTTATTGCATTCTTTACGCCCTAAGTCCCTTTAAAAAAAGCAGCTGACTGCAAGTGGTTGCAGACTGGTCCCCATCTTCAAATCATTTGGACGCGAGATCGCACAACTAATGTTTCCCTTGGACAGCTGTAGCATAGCCAGATAGATTGTAGATTCAGGTTGATAGATAGATAGAGCAAAAAAATCACTGTGGGTAACAAATATTTTCAAAACAAAATCAAAATTGTTTGGGCCAAAAACATGCCAGTTATTATTTCACCATCAGCCATTGCACCAGCTGTGTCTTTTTTACTCTTTGCCCTTTTGCCCTGTCTTCTCAGCGGGAATGGAGAAACCAGGAGTGGTGGAGCAGGTTGACCTAACCCCAACCCTGGCCTTAGGCCTTGGCCTGCCCATATCTCAGAACAGCGTTGGCCGCGTGATCCAGAGTGTCTTGGAGGAAACCTCACTGCGAGACCAGCTGCGCTTCCTGCATCTCAATGGCCACCAGCTCAGCTGCTTGCTCAAAGACAGCATATCCGACTATGAGAAAGGTTGGTTGCAGATTCACTGTGTTCCTCCTCTGGACTCGTTAAAAGCCAAGACCTTGTTTGACAGGTACTCTCATCATTATGCTGTATTGTTTCCTGGCTGGTGATGGTGTCAGTAGCTACTTTTTTTTTTTCATTGCACACAGCAGCGTAAGTATGCCAAATAATTTAAGGCATAGTTATTCCAAAATTAAGATATGGAACTTTTTCTTCACCTCATGTCAGTTAGAACTCTGTTGAAGCTGGAACATCCATGAATTCCCATCATTCCCTATTCCTCAGCCTTCTCCTAAACTATTAAAGTTAAGGGAGGCATACTTTAAATTTAAAAAAAAAAGTCCAGCTAATGTCGTAATTCCACAAAGTGAAAGTCATTTATAATGTCGCCTGCTACTTGCATCGAACCTATTCATTGCTTAAAGCTGCACGTTTAAATATTCCCATGTTAACAGTGAGTAAGGATAATGTGAAAAGGGATGTTTCTAGTGACGGACTAATGGAGACCTATACTGTCTTTATACATAATCACAGATTAAGAACTGAGCTAAAAGAAGAGTAAACACCAACATGAGTCTGCTAATTCTATTGCAAGTAGTAAAATAAGCTGTTGAGCTAACATATGTGAACTGATGCTAACACTGTCATTATTGCATTTAAATTACAGTTTAATTTGCAGTCCGCTCAGTTTTGTGCGTATAACAGTTGTGACAGATGGTACAGACTTAAGATGGCTCAAAAGTGATTTACTTTGAGTCTGTCTCTGTGTTTTGGCATCAAAGCGTTTTCTTAGATGGTTTAACCTGAAGCAGTTTGATTAAAGTGAAGGCAGCATCGCATCATCTAACAAGCTCAAAAGATTCTACTTAATTAAGGCTATAATCCTGAGCAAAAATGCAGACTTGATAATTTATATATTTCAACATGTGTCAGATGAAACTGAACCAATTCAAACAGGCGGTTTTACTAGGCACTAATGGGCCTTAATGGTGTTTAGCAGATGTTAAAAAAATATTCTTCTTACAGTTAGAAAATCCTCTAAATGTCTGTGATTACAGTGAGTTTTAAGTTCCTGGTTGTCAAAGATAAACCCAGTGTGACTTTGCAGACATACCATATGGCACTAAAAGCTTTACAATGATATAAGAGTTTGAGACAAAAAAAGCACTAACCTTTGCCAAACATTAGATACTAGTCAGTTTGTTGTCGTGGGAGCGTTTCCAACTCCCACAACTTAGTCTATGCTCTGATCTTCAACATGCATTGTGCATGCATTTGCATCTCTGCAAATGCATGCACATATTCACACATGGCTTTGCTCCCTACTTGCATCTCGGGGTCACGCAGTTTGTCTGAGTTATCCATCTTTGAGTCTGTTCCCCACCCTTCTTGTCTGTCTCCCACTCTTTCTCTTGCCGTCTTTCACTTTCAGAAGCATTCGATACACCAACAGCAGCAATTACCGTCAGTCAGAAGTAATTTATCTTATCTTTTTAAAGTATCCCAAAGAGGCAGAGATAGAACTACATAAATAATTTGACACATAGCATTTTCTTATTTAGAAGTTGTTTTCCCTAAATGTTTTTGCTGACTAAGTTGTATTCTAAGCATGCTATCCTAGAGAAAATGTTGTGAGCAAAGGGGGGGGGGAGTCGAGAAAAGCATAACACATTTGAGTTTCAGATGATGTCTTTACTTTTTTCATTTTGGGAGTTGACTGGATGGAAGTTAATAGTCCATCATACTATTAACTTCCATGAAGCTGAGTAACTAATGGTACAAATATAGCAGGTTTATAAAATTTGGGCAATAGCACAATGCTTCTGCTTTATTCAAAATGGTTCACAAAAGTACTGGATTAACTTATTTTAAAATGCACTGTGATGTGTGAATGTTCACTTACCGTATTTTCCGCACTATAAGGCGCACTTAAAATCCTTTAATTTTCTCAAAAATCGACAGTGCATCTTATGTATGAATTCTGGTTGTGCTTACTGACCTCAAACCAATTTTATGTGGTACACGGCGCTCAAAACTCTGTCAAAAAATGTTTTAGTACGACTTTGCTAAGCTACAAAGCTAAGCTAATAAAGCTAAGCATTACGGCTACCGTAGTCAGGAGCCTTGCAGAGGAATCTGGGTCCAAAACTGCTTCATGTCCCAAAGTCAAACGAACACTGCAGCATCACTGAGAGTTAAAAACTGTCTAAATTCTTTCATCTTTAATAAAATGATCAGCATTGCTGCTTTACCAGGTGTAACAATTAAGTTTAACATCCAGGCATCCATGAAAACAGAATTTATTAAATTTAATGGAGTTAGAAGTTAGCAGGAAGTTAGCTCGCTAGCTTCCACCTAAATATGATATAGCATGTTCTGACTGAGAGATTTCTGAAACAAATGAAAACGTACAGCTCTGCTATCACTTCCAACATAAATGAAGACAAAAAACTAAACAGCAGTGATGTTTGTAGGGTTACTGAAGTTGCACTAGCTGGGATATAATAATGTGCTACGTGATCGCTAGCGACACAGCTATGCTAGCATAATATAAACACAGTGAAGCTGGAGGATGAACGCTAACTTTTTTCCACTCGATAAAAGTTACCATGAGGGTTCCTGATGGTTAGGGACAAAAATCCATCCACAATTCCAAGGTTAGTCATTAATATACTGCAACAGCATGGGAATAGAGCAGCTGCGAGAGAATTCCACATTAATGAATCAAAGGTACAGAAGTGGAGGAAGTAAGAAGAATGAGTTGAGTAAAGTTTGATTTATCTGACTGTTTTGTTCCGCTTAATGCGCCTTATGGTCCGACAGATACGGTACTTACTGTATGGACCTGACTGTTTAAGGACAACACTACTATTTAATAACTCCATCACTTTCAATAACATATATGCACAACTGATTGATGTGTTGTGATATAATTTTGCATAGCAACTCAACTGAATCCTAGATGAAGATTACTTTACACCCCACACAGTAGGTGTAAAAGAATATTAATGCCACAAAATTAATAACTCATGGTCATGATGTAGTCCAAAAGTTAACCCAAGGTTTATCAATCTAGCTAAAAGCACGTTCCCATGCAAGGGCTTCAGTTAGCAGGATCTATAGCAGAGCAACTGATTTTATAAAGTAAGAAACTATCATATTAAAGCACATAATATAGACTGAGAACAACACAGGCTCTGCAGCTGTGTAAGTGTAAATTTAGACCATGTACAAATAGGTTCTTAAAATTGTAAATCAATGTTTTGCTAAAAAAAATTAGGACAGGATTGTAAATCCACATAAGAATCCATATATCCTACTGATCATCATTAGAGACAGACCTAAGACTTCAGATGCTATTAAAAAAACTTTAGACTCTTGCACTCTGCACACAAAGGTAGCGTAATCTGCTTGAGTAGGAAAACAAGTAGGTTTCCAGCATAATTTACTGAGCGATGTACACTAGTAAAGAATAACCTGCTTTTGTGTATAAAGCAGCATTATCCCAGAAGTTACCTGCATGACCCCAAATCCTGCTTCGTGGTGCGGGCTTCTGGTGTCTAGCAGTTCAGAACATCACTAGAGCTTGCGAGAAAACACCAAATAGGTTACTCTTCCACTTTAGAATAAAAGCATATCCATAGGAAGTTGCTGTCCATAGTAGGGCTGTTCGATATAACGATATATATCAGATGACGATATAAAAACATTGTACACTATTGTTTGTTTCGTGGTGTCGCAAAATAAACTGTTTACGGTAATATTTTTTCATTGTTTTGATGGTCACTGTAGTGGATATATTAATTTCTTAAAGTTCTCTCTTTCTCTTATATTTAATATAACCACACTACGGACGGACAAGCGCCTGTTTTTAGGCGTCATGTGCTAAAAAATAAACCTTAGTCTCAAACATTAAAACAGGCTTTTCCCTGCAGCACGCCGTATAATAAATACTCACAAAGAAAACTTCAGCCGTTATAACTTATGTCATGCATCGGTTAAAACACTCGACTCCAGGTACACGACACCCAGCAGGAAACACTTCACGCAAGTCGAGCTGCCCGAGATTCACAGAATTTACAGAAAATGTTACATTTTTGTGATTTTATATATCGTTATCGGACGATAGATGTCTTATATTGGGATATGAGATTTTGGTCATATTGCACAGCTCTAGTCGATAGGGTACTCCTGTGCAGCAACTCCTGATGATGTGAATTGATTATAGTAAGTGCTTTCATTTCTAAATTTAAATGATTGATGCTTTGTTTTCCAAAGACATTTCTTTTGTTTTAACAGCGATTACTAATGCACTTTGGATCCTTTGCATTTCTTTGCATTAGATGACTTTTCTCTCCACTAAACTGCTTGAAGACCACCCTCTGGAACCTGTAATTACCGGCTATAGTT
The DNA here is from genome assembly GCF_057381845.1 of Rhamphochromis longiceps. Classification (NCBI taxonomy): domain Eukaryota; kingdom Metazoa; phylum Chordata; class Actinopteri; order Cichliformes; family Cichlidae; genus Rhamphochromis; species Rhamphochromis longiceps. The sequence continues at coordinate 25,081,862 of NC_140558.1, forward strand.
ATCACTATAGGCTGTGATAAGATGAAGTCTTAAGTTCTCCAGCATACTCTTACAAATTTCAAAAATTAAAATAAAATACAGTTAAATTAAATTGTTGCTGTCTTTCAGTGATTAAAAACCCCTGTTGTGCTTACCCTTGTATTCTATATTCTGTGAACAGACTAAGAATTAATTATGCAATTTCTATGCATTACTAACTCATGGCCACTTATGGCCTTGCAATAGTTTTTTCCACCCAGTGTCACCAGAGAGGTTCTGCAGTGGTTTTAATTATCATCTTTCTTTTCTTCTATCACATCATTGAAATAACTCTGAAATGTCAAATCTGAAAAACAGGTTATTAGATTTGTGATCTCTTAAATTTAAGGACCGTTATCAGATCACAGCTTTGCACAAAATATTTGGGTTGCCCTACTGGTCAACCCATGTACTGGAGGCTGTGTCCTCATCTCAGTGGACTGAGTGTGACTCAGCTCCAGGCCTTTAAGGCCCCAATCACACAAGCCTAGAGACTGGTCGGCAGACATCTGCTAACCCCCAGTCATTGGAGTTTGCTGGTAGGCACTGTGGAACTGATTGCTAAGGCCTAGAAGAACTAAGGCCTAGAGACATGTCAGTAACTCCCTGGTAAACACTGGTTGCAAGAGAAGACTATGTTATTCCACAACTAGTTGGTGAGTGGTTGCTGGCAGTTGCTACAGTGTAGAAATAAGTATATAAGCTTCCTCCGAAGGGTGGCTGGCCTCTCCCTTAGAGAACCACCTCAACTGAATCCTTTCGATGTAGAGGAGCAGCGGCTCCACTCTGAGCCCCTCCCGGATGACTGAACTTCTTTGGGTATCTGACAAGGATGCCTCCTGGACGCCTCCGGGGTGAGGTGTTCCGGGCGTGTCCCACCGGGAGGAGGCCCCAGGGCAGACCCAGGACACGCTGGAGAGATTATATCTCTCGGCTGGCCTGGGAACGCCTTGGTGTTCCCCCGGACAAGCTGAAGGAGGTGGTTGGGGAAAGGGATGTCTGGGCTTCTCTGCTGCTGCCCCCACGACCCGGCCCCCTTTCTTGCAATTGCTTTTTGTTGCCAGCAGGTTGCTTTAGTCTCACTGTGGGTCTGCAAACACTCGCCAACTACTTACTAAGTGATAGTGAAACTGTGAAAATGTGTGATGCAAACTGGAAACAGAGACCTTTTGGCTTCAGCGTAAAAGTTGTGCCTTACCGTTTCATTCAGCAGACTTTAAAATGCGCAGCTACAAGCCGGAGACTAAATGCTGACAAGTTGCCATCCTCCATGTAAACTATGGGTGATGACAGCAATATGCTACAGACAGGATCTCCCTACTTGTGGGGGGTTCTACTAATTATCAGAGGTTTCCTGGGGTTGCCAACCAATCTCTAGGCCTGTGTAAAGATTTAAACCTATTTATGTTATGATAGCCCTTGTGCACTTTGTATACAAATGTGCCCATGTAAAAAAACAGATGTGGTGAACCGAAGCAAACTTCTACATGAAGTAAATGCAGCATTTTCAAAACGACTACTATTTCCTGTAACATAAAAAAACACTCGGCACTGGCAGCAGTTTTTCCACTTTATTTTGGTCCCTGGTTTCCATAGAGATGGGATGAAATGGAAATTATCTCAGCAGACCTACATTTGGATATGTTGCCTTTTTTTGTATTCGTCCACTTGGGTAATCATGAAGCTGTTATGCAAAAGGATGTAATAGTTGTCACTGCTGGGAAATTCGCCGGGGATGTTATTTTAAGTAGCATGCCTGTTGGACATTTGTTAGGGTCGAATCTTTACTGGGCGTGTGAGGAGTTGCTTAGGAGAAATCCGCCTTCTGTCCGTTTCTGATTTCAGTATTCAATGAGGTTTCATCAGGAAGACAAAAAAGTAGCTCATTGGAGAAAAAACTTAGCAAGGATTTATAATGCTCGGCCACTCTCAGCTTCAGTCTGGTGCACTAAGTTAAATATTTTATGATATTTTTTTTTTTTGGGGGGGGGGGGGGGGGGGGGGGTGTTCTCTGTTTTTGCAGTCACATTTATTGGAGTTACAGTAGACTTAACCTGTAACTTTATAAAGTTCAGCTGTGGCGATACAAACTTTAGAAACTCTCTCTGCCTCACACTCTCTCTGTCTGCTTTGCTTCAATCTTCATATTGTGTTTTCGTTTGTGTGTGTGCGTGCGTGCGTGCGTGCGTGCGTGCGTGCGTGCGTGCGTGTAACCTCAGGCGTCTTGCAGAGCCATTAACCAATCCCTGTACTTTTAGACAGATGAAACATGACCAGGGCCATTGATATTGCATGATTCATGCCTGTGGCTTAAAGTTCTGCTATTTCAACCAACCCTTCTGTCTGGCAAAGCCACAGTGACTATTTATCATCTCTGCCTATGCTGCTGAGATAGGTGATTGTTTTTAGTAGTGTGTGTGTGTTTCACTGAAGTATACCACAACTCTACACAAGCCTACACGTTGCTTCATCCTTGAACAGGCTGAAGTAAAATGAAAGGGAGCATAATTTCATCTGTAAACATGTGAATGAGTCACAGCTTGTCATAGTTAGCATCTTGATAAATTGTACATTGCTTTGCTCCAAACTAAATGGTTTTACCACAGGCGTATTGTTTTCAATTTAGCGAATGTTATTGACACAAGAACGCGGGAAAAAGAAAATGATGAAATTTAATAGGTTCCTATTTCTGAAAAACAGAATTCAACATCAATGATTGATGAACTCATAAATAGTTTCATTGCTAAGAAAACAAGCAGTTGGAATATGTCTGCATTTTCTTTTGGCTAAATTACAACAGGGTAGGCAGCAATATGAAACCTTTTCTTCACATTTGTCATGGATCAGTTTGGGGTTTTAATGAGCTCGTAGTAAAAATACTCCGCAAGCTGTACCAGTGCTTGCTGTGGCTTAACATTGTAATTAATTAATATATCAGCATATGGGGAAAAATTGGTCATTATTATGAGGAAATAATACCCACAGTTAGCGAATGGTTTATCCTATAACATTAGGAATATTTCATTTAGGTCACCGAGATCCAGGCAGCAAAGTTTTTCTCCTCTAAATAAAAGCTAAAACTTAGTTTTTGTATTTTAGAAGGTTTGTCCTGATTAATCACATGGCAGCAAACCAAGAAATTATGTGAGAATCAAACTGTAAACCTAATGAAATTCCTCATAAACTGTTAAAAAATCAGGTGCTATAAATGTCCTCCTCACTCACTCCCTCCCTCCTGAAATTCAGATTGCAGTAGCTGGAGCATTGCAAATAATAGTGCTTTAAAACATGCTCCCTTCCACTTCTCTCCACTCCAGAGGTGGGATTTGAGCAGTTTCGTGTGGCAGAAAAGGCTCACGGGAACTGGATGAAGCTTTACCTGGAAGGAAACACCTCCGAGGTGCTGACCAACGTGGGCAAAAAGGTCCTGAGGCAGTATCTGGAGGCCCTAGCTGCCATGAGCGCTGCTCTGAGCAAACAGCTGGGCAAGTATGACATGTACTCCATGATTGCAGGCATGGTGTTTGTCTTTCAGGTAAGGACCGAATCATCATATTTTTTTTTATCTGCACTCGTAATAGTTTGGTGTGCTGCTTATCAGCTTTAGAGTGTGGGAGTGAGGTGCACGGCAACAAAAAGTTAAAACTAAACCCTCACCAGGTGTCATGCTTTCTTTTTGATAGTGGAAATATTTGTGACAATGAAGCCGTCCTAAGATAGATTTACTTTAGAGGGGGATCTATTGTGTTTATCTTGTACTGGGCCTTGCTACAACCCATTAGTTCATCCACTGTCTGTTTTGGTTCTTTTAGGTCCTCTTCCATTAAGGCCACTGACCCTTTAAGCCGGCTTTCTTCTTAGGGATATTAGGGATATCCCCTTCTACTGATGTCAGTGATAGCCATGAAACTGTCTGAAATGAGCGTTTATAGCTGAGCTTTTAGCTCACACACACTGAATTCTTTATTTTAGAGAGAAGAGACTTTCTCCTGGCAACCTTTCTAAACAAGACCTACTCATTCAATCTTTTTCTTATTGTACTATTATGAACTTCAACATTTAACAGTTTGAGCTCTTGGGCTTTTTGCAGTTTCTCTGAACATTGCACAGTCTGATCTCCACGTGGGAATAATCTTTCTCACTGTAGAATGATGTTTGGAAATGGCCTTATAACCCTTTGCAGATGGATGGAGAGCAACAGTTGGGTCTCTGAGACCACTGCTGTGGCTTTGCGGTTTGGCATTGTGTTAACACACATCTAAAAGCTCCAGACCATCAAACTTTATAGAGGTGCTCCCTTTACTGAAAAATTTTTTGATTATCAGTACACGGCTGCTATTTACTCTTTTAAGGAAGCAGTAAGGATGCACTTAGTTTTTCACATACTGCTTGTAAATTTGGGCTCACTTTTGCTTAAATATATAATGACCCCTGTCCAGGGTGTACCGAGCCTCTCACCCCATGACAGCTGGGATAGGCTACCCCCCTGCGACCCTGAATTAGATAAGCAGATGGATGGATGTAATGAAACAGTGTAATTTATCATTTGCTGTTTTTCATCCAAGGTTGTATTTACCTAATTTTCAGACCTACTGAGGACCAGATGATTTTTAATCTGTCCTGATCTGTAAAACCTTTTTAGCACGACTGCATAAAAAATAAATAAATAAGAGAAAAGCATCATAAGTCTCTTTCAATTAGAAAATCAGTTAAACGTGTACATGCATGCATTATGTTTGTTATTAAATTGCTCTTCACTGTTCACATAAATTGGGGAGGTTATAAAACTGGAGATTACAATGATTGCATCAGATTTGTAAAAGACTTTTTCTCTCCTCTCTGTCTCTCCTGGCCTTTAAGCTCCTGTTGGTCTTACTGCTGGCTATGCCTGAAGCCCTCAGCAGTGCCGCAGCAGTGGACCTCCCCATCCTCTCGGCCCTGCTCTCCCTGCCTTTTTACCTTTTGTGCCTACTTCTTTCCTCAGTGCACGTCTTGGTGTGCACATCTGCTGGGAGCTCCTGTTACTTCTGCAGCCTCTCCTGGGGTCTCGTGTTTGCTGCCGTTGCCTTCTCCTCAGCAATGTTTTGTATTCTGGTCTCTATAGCAACACGAAGACTCCCCCTGGGTGCAAAGATTCATGGGAAGGTGAGTAAGTGCAGTGAAACACGGGTAGATATTGTAACAGATGTTAGCCCTCAGAGAGCCATACTTACATACAGTGGATCCGCATGTAAAGCATGAATGCACAAGCTAACGCGCTAACCCATTCTGCTGCTCTCTGATTGCTTTAAAGGGACACTGAGGATAAAAGACTGAGTGTTAGTGAATCCATCTATCTCTCTAGAAACCTCGCTGCTTGTTAAACAGATTTGTGTTGTTGTATTTGAATTTTTCACTTCCTGTAGGTAGAGAAACGTTACCTAAGTGACTTTTGGAATTTATTTGAGAGAAAACCTGCTAAATCTACTGGAGCGGCATGCTCTTGTCTGTTGTGCATTCACTTAGTGATTTAGTTTGCAGAGTCTTTAAGGATGTAGATTTAAATCATTTGAGTGCTTCTCAACAGTCTCAGAAAAAAGTTTTAGTGTATTTTCACTTTGACAAGTAAAAAAAGATTCTGCCAAAAAGTGGCTTAAAAGAAGTGTCTGAGTAAGTGCCTCTTAGTCAATTTAAAACTGCAGACAACAATTGTATGCTTCAGAGATTGTGAAGAGCTGCAATAATTACTCTTTGATTACTCTGCAGTATCACACAAGAAAACAAGTGAGAAATAGTAGTGCGTTTAAGCAAATGATATTGTGTTGTTGTTGTGAGTCAGGCACTCGGAGTGACGGTGAGAGTAGCAGAAAGGCAACACAAACAATATTTTTGGACACAGCAGTGATCACATAATCATGACTTCTGACATGCCAGAAGTTTGTGGTGTTGGTGTGTTTACCCTGTGTTTTCTTACCCTGTGTGTGAAACATTTCCATGCTACACAGAAATAATTATTCAAATTGAAGCATTGTTGTAGCAGTATTGTCTGCATTGTCAGGTGGTGGGGTTTATAGGTAGGTCCATTAGTTCTTGTGCAGTGACACATTTTTTGTGGCATGACCGCAGTGGGATTTAAGTTAACCAATCAAGGTGCAATTAAAGTGCAGCTCTTCAACTTTAATTCAGGAAGTTTAATAAAAGTGTATTTTCTGATAGTTCTTAAGTGCAACCAGAAGTTTGCACTCTGTTGTCTCCATTCACGAAAGTGTCTCTTGTGGACCTTGACAATGATGCAGCTACCTCTTTGAGCGTTCTTGAATTATTTTCATCTTCTGTGGTCTTTGAAGGTGTTTGGTGCTCCTGAGCTGCTGAGCTGGCCTTTTCAGGAATATACCAGATTGTTGATTTGGCCTGTCAGTGCGCCCCAGGGTGGCTGTGGCTACAATGTAGCTTGCCATCACCAGTGTGTGAATGTGTGTGTGAATGGGTGGATGACTGGATATGTAAAGCGCTTTGGGGTCCTTAGGGACTAGTAAAGCGCTATATAAATACAGGCCATTTACCATTTTTCCAATTTTTTTCATTTTTCAAATGGCTTTATGTCTTTGTTTGTTTTTAAATGGTTTTTCAGACTACTTGCCTCCTTCCCTTGCATCAGCCTCTCTTTTGAACACAACTACCAAATACAGGTTCACTTGTACAACACTTGGAATCAATTCCAGTTTTCTTTGAATGTTTTTTTTATGGAATAACGAGGGAACAGGCCTCCCCTTGACATAAAACTTTCATATAAAATCAATTGTCGAAGTACTCATGAGCCTTTGAAAACGGGGTGCTGTGTATAAAAACGTATGTTATTCCTCAACAGTAAATTCTGCACTTCTGTTAAAGCTTGTAAATGAAAACTCAAAATCTGATCTTCAAACACAACTTAATTTTTTGATTTTAAATCCACTGTGCTCATGTATAGAGGCAACATTAGAAACATGTCTCCAAAAACAGCAGTTAGCTTGCTAACAAGGCTAAAAAGCACAGCCATACATGACATCATAAACATACAAAACTCTGAAGTGCGTTATATATTCCAACTGCCCCCCATTAATTATTTAAAAGATGACAAAACAAATTAAAAACACTTATTTGATTCATGTACACATATAAGACCTGACTGGAGAAGTCAATCCATGTAATGTACAATTGCTGCATATTATCACTTTTTAATGTATGCCTCTTTATTGCCAAAAACTTGGCTCCGAGGGTGGGAAAGTGGAGCTGTTTCTGCATAATAAAGTTACGTTAAAAAAAGTTACACTAGTATATAAATGTCTTATAAAATATTATATGAGTGGATGCATCAGTAGACTGTGGTTCTATTAGGCGAGTAGATGCCGTTTCTCAACATACTGTCCAGTTTATTGGAAGAAGAGTTGCTGACTGTGCCCATAAAACTGCGAACTCTGTAAATAAAACAGACACTAACACAGTGGACAGATGGGGTGTCGAGTCTGACTAACAATTAAAATAGTAAATTAGAAGATATGCACTGCCAGGATCCTTTAGGAGAATGACGTAAAAACATCACTCAGGTAGTTTAAAGACAGTCAGGATTTTTACTTGTTGTCAATCTGAATTGAAAATGAAGAAAACTAAAGATGGTCCATCATTTGGACTCTAACTGCTGGTGCAGTTAGAAGATAAGTGGTGTATTTGTTAAGCCTTAACGATAACGCACTCTTGGCGGTGCTATCAAAGGTTTTGGGTAGTTTAAATTTGTTTCAGTAATTTTCTCTTTCCATCACTGCAATGTTAAATTGTCCTTCAACAAACTGAAGTAATTCCCAGCAATATGTTGAAGTAAGTTATCAATCATAGAAAGGTTGAAGTGGTTCTTCAGTGAAAAATGGAAGCTTTGAGTCATAAGTGCTTGTTTAAAGGGCTTTAACAGTAGCTTCCCTTTGCTGCTGCAACTCTTTGCTCATTATTAATTTATCTGTAAAGGTTACATCTCATTTGCCTTCTGGGAACTCTTGAGAAAGTGCTGATGTAGCAAAAAAAAGGTCAGAAGAATCCACTTGGGTCATTAGGCTGGGAGAGGAAATGAACTCTCCGACTCGACACACTGGAAGATGTGGAGGATTTCGTACAGTACTGGAGGTGTTTCTTCTCTGGCTCCAGTGACCGTGAAAAGACTGTTTTCTTTTGAGTCTTACAAATGTCATAGTGAAGAAAAAAACTGTGCTCATAGTTCAGTTGGCAGGTAATGATGATGACCTGTGATGACAAATGTGCTTTTGTACCAGCAGCAGATTTTTGTGAAATTACCAGACTTTGGTCAGAAAAATCAAACAGACAAACTGTTGAAGCTCAACTCATGTAGAAACCAAAATGTCAAAGAGCTGTTTTCAGCCACTGAACTGAAATTCTGCAGGATTCATGAAACGTCCTTCCTGCCAAGTACCTTGAAAGGCTGTGTGAGCATGTGCCCAGTGGAGAATGCACTTATAAAAGCAAAGCTTGATCACAACAAACACCAAAGCAGTGTCGTTTCTTTGGCTGCTGAAAGTCATTCATAAATCGAAAGCACTGCTGTATGTACAGCAAACTCAAAGTACAGTATTTAGATGGTTTCAGAGTGGATGAAAACAAACACAAATATTTGCTGCTGATTATAGCTGCAACTAGGGCTGGGCCATATTATACCGTTCACGGTAATACCGGTATAATGTTAGGCAACGATAGGAAAATGAAATATCGCGATAGAATGGGAGTAAAACGCGCATGCGCAGTGCCTTTGTTTTCATACGCACATGGCCGATTGTTGAGTGAAACAAATGAACCAGAATTGGTTTGTAAAAATGGTGCAACTTCAGTGATGTGGAACTGGTTTGGCGTTTGTCCGTCAGATACACGACAAAGCACATTTTTTTGCAGAACATGCAAGCGGCCGTCGTTATTGTCGTATTTGTCGGACTAAGATGCTCTTAAATCTGGGAGTAATCTGGGTCCTAAACTCCGTAAACCTTCAGGTCAAACAACACTGCAGCATCACTGAGAGTTTAAAAACTGTCTAAATTCTTTCATCTTTAATAAAACGATCAGCATTGCTGCTTTACCAGGTGTAACTATGAAGTTTAACTTCCAGGCATCCATGAAAACAACATTTATTACATTTAACGGAGTTAGAAGTTAGCAGGAAGCTAGCGGAAGTTAGCTCGCTAGTTTCGCTAGTTACCCAAGCATGATATAGCATGTTCTGACTGAGAGATTTCTGAATAAATTCAAACGTACAGCTCTGCTATCACTTCCAACATAAATGAAGACGGGAAACTAAACAGCAGTGACGTTTGTAGGGTTACTGAAGTTGGGCTAGCTGGTATATAATGATGTGCTACGTGATCGCTAGCGACACAGCTATGTTAGCATGACATAAACAGTGAAGCTGGAGGACGAACACTAACACTTTTCCACTTATAAAAGTTAACGTGAAGGTTCTTCATGGTTAGAGACAAATGCAATCGCATGGCAGGATGCTGTAAACGGACCAAACTTCAGTCAGGAGAACAACTGAGATAATCCATAACAACTGAGATAATCCATCCATAATACGAGGTTAGTCATTAATATACTGCAACAACATGGGAATAGAGCAGCTGCCAGAGAATTCAACATTAATGAATCAATGGTACAGAAGTGGAGGAAGCAAGAAGAATGAGTTTAATAAAGTTTGATTTATCTGACTGCCTTGTTTCGCTTAATGTGCCTTATAATCCCGTGCACCTTATGGTCCGAAAAATACGTACTGCACACTGCAGTTTAATGTTGCAAAGCACCTCTTTTTACCTTCAGTGGATATTATACATGGTTATGCTCAGGATATGTCAGCCCATTTCTACTGGAAATGCCTTTTGGTTAAACTTTCAGCAAGGAATTTGTATTCGCACTGTTAAATTTTTATATAGCTTTAATGTACATAAAAACCAGCTTCTTGTTTAAGTGAAAATAAAAGGAAGGTTGTCTTTTTGCACTAGTAATGTTGTGGAGTTGTATTTTGTCTTGCATCAATTATATCGTCAGTTATATCGTTATCGCAAATTTTCAAATATATATCGTGATAAATATTTTTGGCCATATCGCCCTGCTCTAGCTGCAACCAATAATGGATTTTGTTCTCTTTTTTTAGCCTGGAGGTATTTCCTTCTTAATTGAATTATTGTTGAGTTTATTAAATGCCAGTGAAAGGTGAATTTCCAACACAAAAACTCAAAGATGTGAGATTTGAAGTGATATGAAACAGAAAAAGCAACAAATCCCGAGACTTGAAGCTGAAAATAATTTGGCATTTAGCTTTGATAGATGACTTTAATGTTTCAGATCTTTTCAGGTTGTTTTGTAATGGATTGTTTTTTTCAACTGGTGAAGGATCACAGCACTGGATTCTGCTTGACAGACCCACAAATTTTAAATTAAATGTAAATTTGTAAACAGGTCCATAGTTGCCCACCATTACAATCATGGATTTGTGAAGCCTGCAAATCAAAATCAGTCATAAGAAGCAGGGGGTGGAGCTAAAAGAGAAATCGAAGAGCAGTACATGCTCATGCAGGATTGGCAGAAGACCATGTAAACTGGACGGACCGCCAACGTTAACGAGAGGGCATTCGCTCAAGTCACTTTGCTATTACAAAAAAACCCAAAACACTATGCACAATTGCAAGCACACATGCACAGTACACACTGTTTGACTCTCACAGGGAACACAACATGAGCATCATGTTATATTCAGTAAGAAGTCAAACTGGCATTTCAATTTCTAAAGACTTTAAAAAAAGTGGTTACTGAAGTCATACATGAAGGGAGCTGGAGGGTCATTCACCCAACGACTTTGATAATAATCTGATATCATTTCAGCCACAAGAGTCGCCACCTGCTGGCCATTAGATAGAATCCAGGTTAAAGACCTGGAAGCTAAGTCAGTCTTTCATACACATTATAATCAATGTCAGGTATTAAATCATTCTACAGATATATTGAAATGTTTAACTATTCATAGAACAACTGTGTTGAGCTTCCATAATTTGGCTTCCTGTTGATGTTGAAATTGATTTTAAATGTTATTAATTCCTTTAAAAGCTACATATGGATTTAGTCCTGCTGCTACTCTAGAGTGTATATAAAAGTGCCGTTGTGTATCATGCCATGTTTTATTTCTCGTTCCAAAAGTGGTGATTAAGCGCGTACAATCATGGCCCATCTCTACAGCCAAGATCTTTTTAATAACCTGTGGGAGGAAATGCAGTTAGTGGACTCTGTGTCCTCAAAGTCATGACTGACAAACTCATTTTGATACTGAGATTAAATAATAAAGCTGCTTTATTGTTAAACTGTATTTGTATCAAAGGATTACATTGATGAATTCCCAGGAGTCCCTGAATATTTGTCAGACAAGAGGAAATCTGCTCAAAATTACAAACCTTTGGACAGATTTCACACAAAAGTGTGTTTGAAGCTACTACCAGATGTAGCATGTAGTGCTGGAAAATGTGACAAATAATCCTAAGGCACAATAATGTTGTATACTTTCAGGAATCCATTTGGATCTAAGTGCAGAGCTGTGTCTGGTTAGACTTGACAAATAACTGCTTTGGGGAAACTGTCCAAAACATATATTCACTCTCTGTCCTCATTAGTTTCAGTGCAAGGTGGAAACGAAAAGAAAAACTTGCTGCTCCAGCAAAAATGTGATGAGAATTCCATTTAAGTGAGTTTTAATGACCCAAAGGTGAGGTCATTTTAAAAAAGTAGTTCTGTACAAGAGCTGTAAAGACGTGTGAAATACCTGCAATGTGTATCATGTTCATGCATTCGCCTATCAAGCGATGACTCCCAGTTCGATCCCAGGAGGAGACACTGATTCTGTTGGGGTTGCGTCAGGAAAAGCATCCGGCGTTAAAAAATAAATAAAAAAATCTGCCAACTCAGACATGCGGCGCTACCTGCTGTGGGAGACCCCTTGTGGGAGACTCCTTGTGGGTAAGAGAACAGCCAAAAGTGGCTTATATTTTTCCAACAACCAAAAAAAGGCTAAGAATCCCTTAATAAATGATTCTATTGAGTCTCTCATGACTTTTGTAAGGAGCTTACTCTAGTCTGTCACCAGCACAAGAGTTTAATATGATTTCTTATTATGCCTGAGTGGAAAAAGTCATATTTTAAATGGCAGAGCTCGGAAGTCAGTCTGAGTCAGTATTACCATTTCACAGCTGCGTGATGGAAAGGCAGGTTCAGCTGGCAGAATATGATAAATCAAACACACATACTGGACACATTGGTTTCACAGGAAAAGTGATGTTAAGTGGCATAGATGCAACGGTGGCATCAAAGACCCTCCAATAATTTTAGGCTAGAAAGACTAAAAGGTCATTTGCTACATCAGTAGCTGTGCTTTGTCATGAAAAGGCCTTTGGCAGGGCAGAGCAATATTCTACTTCAGCACATTAGGCTTCGGGTCAAGTCCTGATTTATGTTCTACTCTACATGGAGCCCTCAGCATGGTCAGAGAATATTTATGCATTATTTAGAATGATCTGCTCAAGTCAATAGACGACCATATCGTAGTTCACTTCATGGTTCATGTGAAGATGAAAAACCCTCATGTGTTTGTTTAATGTAAGACCACACCCATAACCCTAGCATTAGTAAATAAAAACAGCCCTGTGAAGCCCTCTTAATTAACTGGTTTCTTTTAAATGTATAAACTAAAACTTCCTTTTTACAAGTAGGGCTGCCACAAACGATTATTTTGATAGTCGACTAGTCACCGATTATTTTTGCGATTAGTCGACTAATCAGATCATCATCCATTGGACGTAAAACTACAGCTTATTGCACCAGCAGCATCTGCTCTTATATAACTATCATTAGCTTACAGCTTTAAGTGTTTAAGGTCTGTGCTAACTAAAAATAAAGACAAGATGATAGTTTATTAAATTTTAATGAAATTTGCAGATTGTTTCGGTGAAGTTTAATAAACTCCTTGCTATCTAAAATATAACAGGACACCGGAGTATATTCTGGAGCATCTCACACTTCTGATAATCAGTTGTCGACAGCTGAATAAACATTCAGCTGTGTAAAAACTATAACTTTAATCTCAGACAAACTGATTTACTCAGGAACAAATAAAATACTAAAAAAAAAGCCAAACAATAACATTTTAAGTTATCTAAGTGACTCATATATATTTAACCTGAGTAGCGAAAGACGGTGGTGGGTTTGAAAACGATTTGCGGGGAGTCCGGTGTTCTCACAGCGCTAGTGAGCCTAGCCCCCGGCTCGCTAACGAGCTAGTGGGTAACAGATGTCTCCGAAAACGTCGGAGCGCTTTTGAAAATATGTGGTGTCCTGATAAACTGAGCAGATATTTGAGGTTTACACAGCTACATTCTCGCCTGAAAATATGTTAAACGTTTATTTTGTGACCCAGAAAGAATAATAAGAGTAACATTAAAACTAACTAGCTGCCGCCATTGTTGGAAACTGCGCTGGGCCGCGCTATGAATTCTGGGACACAGCTGCTTCTTCTTCTTCGGGGTTTAACGGTAGCTGACATCCTTGTACATGCAATGCTGCCATCTTCTGTTACAGTCCGTTATTACACTCTTAAATCCTGCCACTTATTCCTGCGTCTTTTGTGATCTTACAAAGCTTCAAACGACGCGTCGACTATTAAATCAGTCGTCGACGATTTTGATAATCGACGTAATCGTGACTAGTCGACAAATCGTGGCAGCCCTATTTACAAGATATATGATGATTGTTTCTCGACTAAATTTCCTCGACTCTCAGCAAAGAACATGATGGGAGTATAATTTCCTCCTGACTCAGTAAGTGATGATGTGTAGACCAGCCAAAAGCACAGAAAACTAAGTCGGGATATAATTTACACTCACTCAGCAATTCATTAGGTTCACCTGTTCAGCTGTTTGTTAAGACAGAAATCTAACTGTACACATGTCAAGACGACCAGCTACAGTTCAGACAGCATTAGAATAAAGGTTAGTGCCAGACAGGCAGGTCTAAACTGCTGATCTAATGGGATTTTCCTGCACAGGCGTCTCTAAGGTTTATAAAGAGTGGTCTGAGAAAGAGAAATTAGCGGTGAGCAGCAGAGCTTTGGGGGAAAGTGCCTTGTTGATGTCAAAGGAAAATAGCTTTAACTGCTCTGAGCTGTCAGAAAGGCAACAGTAACAAATACTGACGTGTTATAACCAAGGTGTGCAGAAGAGCATCTCTGATGCACAACAAATTGAAACTTTAAGTAAGTGGGCCACAGCAGAACACCACACTAGGTGCTACTCCGGTCAGCTAATAACAGGGAAGTGAGGCTACAATTCATATAGGACCACCAAAACTAGAAAATTCTTAATGTTTAGCTTGTATAGAAAGAGACAATGTACTGATCCTTGTTGTGTTTAACAGGTGACGTGCTTGGGAACAAAATTGAGATAAAATGAGTCCTGTCCTGCAAGTGATATCTGAACCAAGTAGGATCACTAAAGTCTCCATTTTCTTTCAATATATTCTATAAATATATATTGTAGGAAAATGACCCTACAGTATTACAGAGAAAACATCAAACAACCTTGATGGGGAGGAAGAAAGGAAAGACTTAGGAGGATGAAATCATCTGCCCTGACCTGCTGGTGAAAAGAGCAGACAGAGAAGTCGTGGCACATAGTTGCCCCTCCCCTAAACCTGGTTCTGCCGCAGGTTTCTTCCTGTTAAAAGGGAGTTTTTTCTTCTCACGGTTGCCAAGTCTTTGCTCAAAGGGGGTCATGTGATTGTTGGGGTTTTCTCTGTATAATTGTAGACTCTTTATTTTGCAGTATAGAGTTGAGTTCAGCCTAGGGTCTAGTAGGCACTAGTATTTCAACAGGTCCAGTCTCAACCCTTTTTTCAAAAATATCCAAGACCAGGATATAACCGAATGCATCAAAAGAAGCAGTTCTTTCTAATAATAGCTGAATAGCAATTTTGCCTGGACAGCGTTCATTCGAATGTCATTGAATGAACAGTGACTACCTCCTCCTCCACTCACAGTGGAGGAGGTGTTGAATACGTATGCCAGTGATACTTTTTATAATAACTTTTCTATAAACTGAAGTATCTCTTGAGTGTTTTGCTCTAGTTTTTCTGTTAAACCCGATGACTAACTTGAGTCATAAATGTGTCATCTGCTGTATTGCTAATGCATGCAAATTGTATACTCAATGATTTAGTGAAGTTTTATCTATCCTGCATCACTTGGTTATATTAGCCTGGGTAAATGTTGCTACTTGTTTTTGCTGTTTTTTAAGTAATACTTTCATTAAGTATGTATCCATCTACTTTGAAACCCTGCCATTAACACAGATTAGTATGCAGCAGGCTTTTCTGATTTCACAATTTGCCAGCCGCTGAAGGAAAGAGCAAGGAGCAGTGAAGCTGGAAAACTATTTTACAGCTTCCTTTGGGATGTGACATGTTTTATCTCAAAAACAGGAGCTGTAGGCATAAAGGCCATCAGTCCTTTTCTCAGTAATGCATGGATGGCTTATAGTTTCGTACACAGAACAGATGAACAATCTCTACTTGACTTAAACTATGGGACTCGTAGAGAACTATATTTTGGGAGAGTTTAGGAACACGCCGTTTTTTTGTTGTTGTTTTTTTTGTTTTGTTTTTTAATCTAGAAGATATTCGTAAAAACCTGAAAAGACCTTAATAAAAATGCAACCTGCTCTTAGTGCACTGTTAATATATGAAAATGTATTCACCCACGACTTTTATATCCAGAGTTAAGTAATGTTTTTCTCTTTCTGTGTATACATAACTGCTAGACCAAATATTTAATGACCCGGCATCTTGTTTAAAGAGGGATAGGTGTAAAGGTTGCAATAACAATAACCTGGTGTAAGGGGAAATTATTCTGCAACAGCCCGGTCCCACAGCGAAGCCACCACTGTATCCTGGAGGGGCTGAATATATCATCCCAGCCTGTCTTTGTCATCAAGGCAAAGACAGGCTGAGATGCATGTCTGTTGTTTGTTAGGTTAAAATATTGCTGTTGAGCTAAGAGGCTGGCTGAACTCAGCCTGAACTTAAGCTCAGTGAATAAAATCATTTGCATACAAGTGTTCGATTGGACAAACAGCAATCTTAAAAATGGGATTGAAGCATCCATAACAGACCGACTGCAATTTATGAATGACAGCTCATGGTCACTGTCAGCAGTGCCAAGGCAGGAACCTGCTGCTGTACATCCAGTAGTGACATGTGATGGATGATCTGATGTTTGGCAGTAATATTTCCGTTCATCGTAACAGGAGTCTGAACGGTGTACCTTTTTAAATTTGAGTGCAAATAGCACATGCATCAGTTAACGCTTGTTCTCGTTTTGGTCTGCATGAACAGAGCAGGCATAACGGGTTTGAAATTGAACTGTTTTTATACCTCCCGCTGGTGACAGCTGTAGCTGGAGGCATTAATTTTGTCCATAATGCTTTGTGTCTTTCCCGTTTTTGAAGACTGTGTAGCTCTTTGAACGCCGTCAGAGATTTCTTCAAGTTAGTTAGGGATGTTCCCTTGGATTCAGAGATGAGCTAAGTTTGGGTGTGAAAGGCCAAGGTCAGCGTGACCCCACGATACCTTTTTATTTATTCAGATCTTATTGAATTAGACAAAAACATCAACAGAACAATACACTGACATAAAGTGAGGTATATAAGTCAATTTGTGCAATAAGTTGTTGGGTAATATTGATTTGGCAAACATCCAGTACACACAAGTTATGTTTTCACTTTGGATTTGAAGTCACAGAAACATTAAGCCAACATCTTCTCACAGTCAGCAGTGTTCATTATCTGTTCAGTCCACAGTTTTAGCATCAGGGTTTGAGATCATTTCCAAATCACAAGAATCAGTCTGGCATGAGCCTCTGGACAAACCACACTTCAACCATTGGCCCATATATTCCAAAACATTTCTCCAATCAGGAAAAACTTTGGAACACTCCCATGATGCATCTACCTAAGTGCCTCTTTCTGCCTTACATTATCAGCATAAAACATAGTTAATTAATTAATTAAATCCATTTTGTGTATTTAGTTCAATTCAGTTTTATTTATACAGCACCAAATCACAACAACAGTCACCTCAAAGGGCTTTAAATTGTAAGATAGACGCTACAAAAATACATACAGATAAAAACCCAACAATCATATGACCCCCTATGAGCAAGCACTTTGGTGACAGTGGGAAGGAAAAACTCCCTTTTAACAGGAAGAAACCTCCGGCAGAACCAGGCTCAGGGAGGGGCGGGGCCATCTGCTGTGATTGGTTGGGGTGAGAGAAGGAAGACAGGATAAAGACATGCTGTGGAAGAGAGACAGAGATTAATAACAAGTATGATTCAATGCAGAGAGGTCTATTAACACATGTTGAGTGAGAAAGGTGACTGAAAAGGAAATACTCAATGCATCATGGGTAATCTCAAAGGAGTATAGTAATACTGATTAATTATTACGACAGACATTTTTAGGCATAACTCATGCCTACCTCATGAATTCTCAGGAACACCTTGGGAATATTTGTTAAATTCGGCACAAACATCTAATTGGACTTTAAGATCTGATGGTCATGGTCACGGTCATTGTAACCTCACAGCCCCGATTTAAGAATCTGTATGCTAATTTTGACAGAATTTCCTACAAATTATGGAATAAATGAATGAGGTAAAGTCTTTTGTTTTTGTTTTTTAAAGAAAGCGCCAATTCAAAGCTTTCATTGTTATGAACTGCTACATGACTGCTAGAAGCACGAGGCAGTAATCCTAGTATTGTGAAGTGCATGAGTCATATAATGAGTGTCACGAGCTGAGGTTTTCAGTATTGTGCTATATTAGTGTGAATCACCCAAGCAATAGTTTCATCCATCTAATTGTCCCACTGAGAATTGTGATGCCATCACTCTGGGGTGGGCGAGGTGAAAGTAGGTTGAGTATGTAGTCGGGCCTGTGTGGATGGAATAGCTCTTTCCTCTGTATTTAAAATGATCCTTTTTTATTCTCTTTTCACAGTCTCCTCTGAGGAGCAGTGAGGTTGACTGGTCGCTGTCAGAGCTGGATGTTTTGCTGCTGGCCGGCACCGTCGGTCACACTCTCAGCCTGGCGGCCAGCAGTTTCGTAGAGGAAGAGCACCAAACCTGGTACTTTCTGCTCAACACGCTCTGCCTCACCGTGTTCCAGGATGTCTGCCGCAAGTACTTCAGAGAGAAGAGGGGCTCTGGAGATGACGAAGAGCATATCCTCCCTTCCAAAGACCGTCATCCCTCCGCTCACCCCAAAGCAGAGATTTTCTCAGAGAAGTGGTTAGCGTTAGCCACGCCACCATTCACTCTGCTCTGCTGCCGGCTACTGCGCTCCCTCAACCAAACTGGGGTGCAGTGGGCTCATATCCCTGACGTTGGGCATTGGCTCAACAGGTGGGTTTATTGATCTAATATTAACTTTGATAAATGCTTCAGTTTTAAGTAGTTTAAATATTTGAGTCACTGTATTTTATTCATATCAAGAAAATGCAGGCAGTATTTGGAAAACAGTATAAATTAACTGGTTTCACTGATGATTCATCACCTAATGCCATGTAGTAGTGAATTTACACTCACTGCCAAATTTGAACCCAACCATCTGAATGCTGCATCAGAAATCTAGACTCATCAGTCTTCAATTGTCTAATTTTGGAGTTTCCTGTTGCTAGCTGACAGCAATTACAGTTACTGCTTTTGCGTTCAGAGATGCTCTTCTGCATACCTTGGTTGTAACAACTGGGTGTTTGAGTTACTGTTGCCTTCCTATCAGCGTGGAGCAGTCTGACCATTCTTCTCTGGCTATCACTTAAATGCCTAAATTGCATAAATCCACAAGTTGCTACCATGTGACAGGCTGCTGGTAAGATATTTCCATTCCTGAGCAGTTGAACAGGTGTGTTTTATTAAGTGGTCAGTGATTGTTTCCCAATTCCAGTGTGTCACTTTACCTGAATAAAAACCCAAAGGCACTCATATTTCCTCTTAGCAAGTGGTCAGTTGCTAGTAGATTAGCCAGCTACCTCCTTGATAGCAAGACAAGTGTTTTTATGTGCTAAATGCTAAACTATGTTTATTAAGTAGTCGCTAACTTTGTGTAACTATTGGTTGGACAGCTAGTGATCATTGTATTGTTAGTAATTACAGCTGTGAAAATCAACCAATGTTAGAAAGGACAATAAAACTGTAAATAGTTGAGGAGAAATGTGGAGGATTATAGTTCTATTACTACAGTGATGCTTTTCTTGCACAGTCATATTTTTCATTGTTACGGAAACATTGATTCTAATTCTAATGCATGAAAGCTAGTAATACTACCTAACTAACCATCACTGTTGGTTTGTGCACATTTATTGTTTAACTAGGCAGCAAAGCAAAGAGAGAGTGGCAACAGTAACAGCTTCTTGGTTGATTCAAGATTAACTTGGCAGCATTTTTATTCCTAAGTCGCTCCTCAAGGGAAAATCAGACGACTCCATGAATAGCAAAAGGATAGAGGGTTCTGTCTCTGATGTGTTTGTGTTAAGCTGTACAAAAGGGCTGGGTACAAAAAGCGATTTCGCCGAAGTTCAGAAGTTTATCTGAAATCTGTTACATGCATGCATAAATCCCTTCAAGTGTATTTGCTCTCTTTTACTCAAAGCTAAATTTACAGTGGTAAACTGATTGCTGATATGGCTCTACAGCAAAATCTTCACTATGTTGTTTTTTCTGACAACCAGTGTTGTATTGTTGGTGTTGTAATGAACGGTGGGGTGCTAGCAAAGCTGAGGACCATTAGTTCTGTGTCATGCTGTATGGTATATTTCTCTTTTTACGTGGATATGTGGCAGCATGAAGGTGACAGGACATAACAGGAACTTATTTCCAACACAACTACAATTTGAAAAAAAACCCTACACTTGATGTTTTACGACAAATCAAACAGAATTGAAAAAGAACAGGCGTCTTTCACTGTTTAAGGATAGAAGTTCAACCGTCACATGGGGATACATTCGTTGCAGAAGGGCAATCTGTCTGAAGACAGTATACTCAGTAGGCTAAAATGCAGTGCAGCAACAAGATTTTCAATCTCAATGTGTTTCTCCACCTACACACAAATGTAACAGATCAATGTAGCAAATTCATTGATGTTCTTTGGGGAAAGCCGTGATATAGGATATTACTTACTGTAGTAGATGTAATGAAAGTGGTTCAGTGAACAATACATTTAGATTTCAATGCTAGATATAGACATCTAATGGAAGCTGTGTGGTGTTAACACACAGAGCAAGTCTTTTCTTCTGACACTAAAACATTTTAAATGTGTTTTTCTAGCTGAGAAGCTGATAGGACTACCCACTTACATTTTCTTTTTTTTAAAGATTCAAGAAGAGAAAATCGTCTTCAGATTGCCCAGACTGAAGGAAAACTGTGATTTCTCTGTAAAAACTGTGGCTTTTTCAGAGCCATTAATATTCTGACAGCAGTGCGAGGCAGGGGGATTATAGTTTGTTCTTTAACATTCATCACAATGTGGAACAGAGATGTGGATTCTGACCTTTTCCCTGTCCAGTGTTGCCCTTTCTTCCTACCTGCAGTGCCTGTTGCTTGGATAATGAGATCCAGGTAGCGTTATGCCTCATCTTGTCTCAAAGTATTCAACGTCCACTGCCAGTCTGATCCAGCTAATGGCTAAATACACGGCTTCAACTTTGATATGTCCTATTTCCTATCGGTGCTCAGTATGGTGCAATTACAGACTTTAATCCAGTGAACAATTGAGGGGCTGTGCCTCTTTTAAATTTAACCTGAATCTAGAGGATTTGACTGACAGTATTTCATCTCATCAAAGTAAATGCTCACCTTCAGCCTTCAAATGAGAACCTGTAATGCTTTCTCTTCATGTGTTATTATATATACAGTTACACTGGTGAACCGTCATATTAAAGACAGTCAGTTCACAGTAATGAGGTGAGTGTATGTCCAAGTAATCCCTGAGAGCCAGGCGCTAAAGCGTCAAACTGCTTTAATCAGCTGGTCTATCAATATTTTTTTCTTTTCTTGGATTTGTCGAGTCAACTCAGGCACAGGTCTCTGGCTGTGAAGACAGAAGCCCCACCCACCTGTGGGTGGAGCCAGGTGCGAGGGGCAGCCCAGTCAGAAGACATCTGGTTTTTCAAGAGTGTGGCCTTAAAAGGAAAGGAGAAAATAGCCTTTTTTAGACAGTAAAACTGATAGATGATAGGAATTCACAGTTCAGAATACTAAGGATTATCCTGAAGTGTGTAACGCAAAGCCACTCTAGCTCTCTTACCGTAACAGCCTGTTTAGTTGTCTAAACAAGAAAGGGCTAGCTTGTCTACAGGTTGTTCAAAACTCTGCAGCGAGGCTACTGACCCACTCGAACAAGGGAGCTCATATGACCCCTGTTTTGAAGTTGCTACACTGGCTCCCAATCAGATTTAGGTTCCATTTTAAAACTCTAGTTTTAACCTTTAGAGCATTACAGGCCAGGCCCCTCCCTATACTGCTGATTTGATTTGTACACATACCTGGTAACCTGAGGTCTTTGAATCAAAACCTTTTAGTGGTACCCCACACTCGTTTTAGAACTCGAGGGGACCGATCTTTCCAAGCTGTTGCCCCCAGACTGTGGAATGCACTTCTACTATTTCTACAGCGTCTGGACTCAGTGGAGACCTTCAAAGAGCAGCTAAAGATATTTTTTATTTCAAAAAGCTTTTAATTAGACGGGTGTTTTATGATGTATTTATGACTGTATTATGTCTTCTTACCTTCTTGTAAAGCACTTTGTGACACATGTCTGAGAAAGGTACTATATGAATAAACTTTACTTACTTACTACTTACTAGCAGAGTCCAAAAATAACAACAATGAGCTGGAACTGAGCTGAATATATGTATATATATATATGTATGTGTATATGTAGAAAGAGAGAGATCTTGATATAGATATCTATAAACTGACCATAGATGTGGTTTGCCTTAAGCCACTACTTGGCCAACTGTAATACTTTGAGCATTTACCTTAAAAATATATAAACTTCATTGTGAAAATTCCAAATCCCTTCCTCATCATTTGAGTGCTTGGCACGTTTCTCAGCCAGTGACTGTTCTCTTCCATTTTCTCTCTAGCTCTGAGCACAAGGTGGTCCTCTCCCTGCTGTCCGCTTTCTGTTTGGTTCTCATCTACTTCCTGGTTCAAAGACTGTGCTCGTGGGTCTCGAAGGTCGCCCTCGCCCTCGGGCTTTTGGGTGTGTACAGCTATCGGGCAGCTGTCGGCAACGTCCTGTTTCCCTGGCATCATTCTGGTCGAACTATGTCCAAGTAAGTAAGTCTTTGTGAACCACGAAACAGTGAGTTCATTCACCATAACAGCTGGCAAATTGCTGTCCCCTGGTATTGACTTGATTTAAAGTTCAGGAGTGCCAGGCTGTGCTGTGATGCAGATGAGCGTGAAGACTCTAGTGCTGCTCGTGTCATCTGGGACAATCCCTTACTCTGATGATGAACTGCAGTACAGTTTTTTCGCTTTACATCTACCTACAGTAAATCTCCCTGACCTAGTGTAACGTCATGTCCTCACGGTTTTGACAGTGTCTTAAATTAAATTAATTACACTAAAAGAGGCATCAAGCAATCTATAAATGTTGATTTAAATTGGCAGCCAGTGGGAACTGCAGAAGTATCGACAGGTCTTTTCTCCTTCAACACATCTCTGGTACGGCCGCATCAACACTCTCCCCTCATGTCATCTGTAACTTATGAAACTAAAGTATGACATTCACAACACAGCTACTTAATTAGAGTGGTGAGTACAGAAGAAATAGACTAACATGCAGAATATTGGAATCATTTTTGTAAGTAAATTTGCTTTTCATTTGGCTTGAAAATGAGCTTTTTAGCTGCAATGACTGAAATACAAATCGATGTGTTTGTCTCTATTCCTGAGCGGCAAAGAACTGTGCAGGCCACAAAGTGAGGTTCATATTTGTAGTTTTGAGTATAATTTCTAAACAACTATTGGATGGATTGCTTTCATGTTGGATACACATTATTAATATTTACCACTTGTAATGACTTTGGATAGATAGCTTGATTTAAGACCAAAACCAATGGCAGCCCAGCAGCCTCATTTATCTTTGTATCTCTGTTAAGTGCTAGTTGGCATAATTTTAAATGGATAACCTCGCTGCATAGCCACAAGAGTGGAGCTGCTGTGAAAATGGATGTAAAAGCAAAATGATTTGTAAATCACTCAAACCATTGAAGCGGTTGACTTGAAGAAGGGGACCAGGTCGCCGCTAGAGGCCTTGAGTAAGAACAAGTGTCAGCGGGGCTTCAGAATTTAAGGTTGTCAGTTGCTTTGTGTAGCCTTCAGATAGTTCCAGTACATGTTTAGTGGATAACATGCAGACTTGTTTTTTACCTTTTTACATTTTAAAATTCCATCTCAAAGTTTTGTCCGACTACATCCCTTTAGTGCAGCTAATGTTTCTAACTGTGTGTTTATAAAAGTATATGGACTATTGCTGGTCCATTGGAGTGAACAGAGATGACGTGGCTGTCTCTGGTCTCCACTTGCAGCCAATTCTCATCACCAAAGTAACTTCAGAATGTCAAGACAAACATAAGATAGCAATAAAACGAGTCAGTCTGTTATCAGTTGCCTAGGGTAAATTTGGCAACTTGTGCAATGTGTTTGTGATAATATGATGGCAAACTGTGATAAATCAACAGAAACTGCAAATCTGTTGCCGTCTGCATACACAGAAATTCAAGTTACTGATTTAACCTAGGACCTGGCGTCCACATATGTGGACATCACATTTTGGGTTGTCTAGACCAAAATACTAAATTTTGCTCTACGAGGGCCCAATATCCACTTACAAGGACATTATTCTGTTACTGTGCTATCGAAATTTAAAGCGAATGTCCTCATGTGTGGATCTCATTTTTCTCAGAAACAAAAATCAGGTAAAAAAAAAAAAAATCACATATTTTTTTGTTTTTGCATTCATCGGGTCCCAATCAGCCAAAATAGCAAAGAGAAATTAAAAATGTATGCCATGAAAGCGTTTGGGTCTTAGGAGGTTAAAATTTAAATTCCAGTCTGATTCACACAGAGTTGAAACAGACTTTCCTCCACAAACAGTGACGTAGTTGCTCAAGATGACAAGTTAACATTAAAATCACACGGGGGGTGGGGGGGGGGGGGGGGGCACAGTAGCCATGCTTTCATATAATATAAACACAATACAATCCTGTTGCCAACCAGTTGAATAGATTCCCCCTTTGCAAATATACGTGTCACAGACTCAGAGTGATTACAATGTGTTTGCAAACTGTCTGCATTTTTAAATTAGACTGCATTTATTTACAAACCTTCACCAGTTGGTCTGAGAGTGATTGCAGCCAGGCCAAGTCACACTGTGATTGTTTGAAGACAGGCTGCTTACCACCAGGCAAGCTGTGCAGTCGCCTTTCAGTGCAAAGCAATCACCCAGAGGCTGAGGCTGTTGCACGCTCAGTCGCTGAAAGAGGAAAAATTCCACTGAATCCTTTGGAGAGGAGGTCGCTGTCGTACTTTTACTCCATTGTGACTGAGGATATAGTGCACATGGCAGACCATAACATCTGTGAAGGCACCATTAATGCTGAAGCCGGCTTTACATACAGGTTTTGGAGCCACATATGCTGTCATTCCAAGATGTTTTACAGGCAGGGTATTAATTGTTTCAGTGAGACTGTGTCCCAATCCACATCGTGCCGTGGCATGGCTACGCATTTTTAAAAAGTGCAGATGTGAGGCAGCACAATGGTAATCCTCCACCATCTCACATTTTCAAAATGTGTTGCTAGCTTCCTGTTTAAGATGAAGATACATTTTTTGCAAAACAAAAAATGTCTCAGTTATGACATTTGTATGTTGAATTAAAAAACAGGAAAATAAAATCATGTTGATGCAAAGTGTAAGTAACTGCAGATCCAGAGATAGTTAAACCTGTGTTATGATCAGATGCCAGCAGGTGTAACTATAATTGTTACTTCATGACCATATTTTAAAGAAATCAAGTTTGCTGCCTCTTTCCTAGTAGTAAAGAAAGCCTGAAAGCATGGAGAGCATTGTTTTCCTCGTCTTGGGGTCATGTTTGTTGACAAGTCAGCCAGCCATGGCTAACTGATTTGTGTATTGAGATTGGATCAAATTGCGTGCGCAATTGTGATGACAACAGTAAGACTGGAGGCATTTTAACTGGCTCAACAGCGACAGGTTTTCCAAGGATGATGCTTTTTTTCCGGCCTGTTGATTTTGTTATCTCAGATTTTTTTTTTTTTTTTTTAATGGTCCTCAGTCGTCCCTGCTGTCATTTAAAAAAAATCTTGAGAAGAGTTTTCATTTCTTAAGCCTGAAAATGCATTCAAGCCCTTCCAGTATACATCTGAGGGTAAGACTCTTCCCTGCTAAGACCCTCAAGTCTTAATCAAGCAACCTAGATGCATAATAATGTTTCTCATTTTAAAGAGCTGATGATAAAACTGTTCATCTGGTGCCAGCTGCTCAGCATCCAGTGCATTTAGGAAGTTATGTGTGTCCTTGAACTCAACCTGAATAAAAAAAATCATGTTCATGGTTTGGCTCTGAAATGCATTAGTGTTCTTGGAGACTGGAGCCCCTTTACACCGTGTATATATCTTATCCTTTAGCACAGTCCGTCTGTAATAGTTGTTGTTAGCATTGTCTGAAAAGAGAGGATTTTTCCACCTCCTAAATGGTGTAATTTTTCATCCTGTAGCCAGTAGCTTGGCACAGAGTTACCTGCTACTAACCCCTGTCAGAAAATGATGAGTGTTCAGGACTGCACACGGTTCTCCTGTCTAGTTTTCCTGACCTCCCTTCATCTACCACCAGTACCTGGCCTTCCCTAACCTTTTCTGTTCTCCTTGGCAGGCTCGCCTGCCTGCTTGCCTAATTAAAATCTCAACCTCTCACCCTTAGCCAAACAAAGATACCTTACTTAAGCCATGCAGTGACTTGCGCTCCTTTTGACCGACTGTATAATTGACATGGCCGATGTTCGA
The DNA here is from genome assembly GCF_057381845.1 of Rhamphochromis longiceps. Classification (NCBI taxonomy): domain Eukaryota; kingdom Metazoa; phylum Chordata; class Actinopteri; order Cichliformes; family Cichlidae; genus Rhamphochromis; species Rhamphochromis longiceps. Next base: position 25,108,066 of record NC_140558.1, read on the forward strand.
CCCAGTGCTTCAGTGTTTCTTTTCACACGCAGTGATCATGATTGTGCATCACCTCAAGTTTTTCTTTAGCTTTAGCTCTTCTTATAGACTAACTTAAGTGCTGTTATTTTTGACGACAGCAGGTCGTGTAGCTCAGGTTCTGTGTTTTCATTGCTTGCTAAGGAGATTCTATTTTTGGCCAATTAAAATAGAACTTTGATTTTATCGTCTTAAAGCTTCCAACATTTGAGACAAATAATTTCCCATGGGTCTATATTTTGTTGTTTTGGCCATTTTTAAACAGCCATCTAGTTAAAGCTACGGCAATTTTAGATAGATCTCTTTTTGAGATAAAAAATGCACACACCCCCACCCCCCACCCATGCTGTAATGTGGATCTAAAAAGAAGCAGCTTTGTATAATGACCCTGTTTAAAGTCTGGTCTTCTTGGGTTACTCTTTCTGTGTGTTTTATCAGAGTAAAGCCCCCTGACAACTCCCCGGCTCCCTCCTCACCTCCCTTCGTGCCAACTGCCTAATTGCGCTGCTGCATCTTTCAAAATGGCTAATGGGGTTGAGAACAGCCAACGCTGCTCACTTTAAAGGGCTCAAAGACTCGCTTGGATTGATGTCACTGTGGATACAGTTTGTCTTTTTTCCCTCTCAGTTTTCCTCTCCCCCGCGCACGCCCCTCCTTATGGCATCATCTCAAATGAACCTAAAAATAGAAAGCTAACAAAGTCAGGCGACAGGGCACGTATATACTCTGAATTATTTGTATTTATTTAGATATTGAGAGGTGGCTGATTACCGCTGCAGCACTGACACATAACTGTAGACAGGAAGATGCAATTAAGGTAACAAAAGCGGAAGCAAATGAAATTTTTCTGAGCGAACGTTCCAGCAGGAAGTAGCTGAACATCAAAGCAGCCGGCTGAGGTCCAAACCTGTCTGAGGCTGTATGCATCATAGCCAAAGTTTGTTTCAGTCCCCCCCTCCACATTTATGGCTCTTTTTTTTTTTTTATACTGAACACAAAGCCACTAGAAGCATTTACAATGTTTATGCTTCTGTTTGTGTGTGCGTGTGAGCGCGCGTGCTTCACACCTGCACAAAACATGACCCATTTTATCGTGTATGCTTGATCTCGAAAGGGGGCTGTTGCGCAGTTTCCCAATTTAAAAATATTCATGCATACCGATCCCGCTTAAAAATGGAAATGTATTCAAACTCGTCTCAAAACACCTGTGAACCTCTGCCACACACACGTGCACGCACGCACACGCAGACAGGCACACACAGAATGCATTTTTCAGTTTTATTACCCAGGCGGTAAAGTGTTTTATAACCCTGTTTCAAAGTCAATTCTGTGTTTACAATATATCAGTGGTAACATTTAGCAAATTATTATGCTCCACTGACTGCCAGAGCCGTGTACGTAAAAACCGCTTTCTGTTGTTTCAGCACAAACGGGATTGTTTAAAAGAAATGACACAAAATAGAAGTCTAAAGAAAGGTGGACATCAACACATGCTGCCAGAGAAGCAGGTATTGATCTAGTGGCTTGTTGTGTAATTAGATGTTGTGTCTGTAACCATTGTTTTAAAGTCTTCTCCTCGGTCCCCGTGGCGTTTTAGCAGTTGCCACCGTGACAAGCTCAGCTTTATCCCGCAGAAAGTCAGGGCTCAGACAAAGTGGGCAGGTCCTGCTTGCTCTCAGGCGTCTGCTTGAAAGCTTTTCCTCTGGCACTGAATCACTTGTTTTGGCTGATTCACTGTAAGTGTTAGCCTGATGCAGGTGATTGATGAAGGGGATCTACCAAACATGTTAAGGGGATTGGACATAGTCTTACCTTTTCTTATTCACTTGCTGGAGCGCCAGTGCTTGTTTCCAAGGTAACATGAAATCCAGGCAGCTCTGCAGCTTGACAAGCAACTATTTTCTGTCCACTGTTACTACTATTAACCTTTTTTTTTTTTTTTTTAAATCCAGCAGATAAGAAGATGAAATTGATTGAATTGCACCTCCTCATCAAGCAATGTGAAGGTTTCCCAAAGGATTTAACACCCCTAAAAAACATAGTTTGAAATGAGACATCTTTTCTTTCACTCACATTAAATATTCATTACTAAATATAGAACAATCAAAGTCGAAGGTTGGGGGAACTGATAATATTATTGCTAAGGAGTTTAATATGGGGAGGTTTTGCTTCTTCAGGGTGAGGTCGGTGTGATTTGATCAGATTTGAGTGACAGTGGCCTGGAAACATGAGTAAATAATCCAATAAGAAGTCCTTTTGATTCAAATAAAGCATTTAACTGCTTTGGTGAATGGAGAATACAGAGCTGGATTCATCACAGTCAGCCTGCCACATTTTTCTTGTGTAACTGTTAAAATTGTTGATTATAGAAAAAGGGTTTTAATTCCTTAGTCTCAGTTCACTGAGTGGGGAGCATAGACCGTATGTAATAGATGGATGTAGCCATTGCTTTGAAATTTGCTAGTAAAGTCCCGTTTTGAAGCATCAAGCTGAGCATTTTATCTATCATCAAAGGTTTTGGGGTTTTTGCAAACAGACATGGGCTAAATCTGACCAAAATCAATGGCCTTTGTGTGCTTAGTCTAATAAAATTTGGTTTTTTTTTTTAAAAAAATTGTTGTTTAGTTTTATTTTATTTTATTTTTACATATACTATTTCACTTTGTTATTTGTTATGTCATGTGTACAGCACTTTGTTTTCAGTTGAAGGTTTTTTGAAAAGTGCTATATAAATCAATTGCTTGCTTGCTTTATTTACTTTTCATTCACAGTTGTGACACGTACTGCACTTCTTTTTGACTCTAATCGAAACCATAATTTAGAAAAGTAAACATTATGTTTTTAATAAAGATGACCAGACTGGTCATAGAGCAAAGAAGCAGAAGAGTCATTTCCTGATGAGCTTTTATGCAATTTGACCTCGTTTTTACAAAGTGACAATATTGCGTGTAGAAGGTCAAATCCAGCGCACAAACATGAAGTTTTCAGTTAGCAGTAGACGTGTAGTTTACTGCTAATTATGCCAAAATTTAATTCTGATTAAAAGCATGGCTTATTCTTTGTGCTTGATGTTGGAATGAACTGACTGTGCCAGTTTTTTTAGAAAGCAGCAACTTTTGTAAAACTAACCACACTTAAGGCGCTATTTAGGGGATTGCACTTACATGATATTTTGCCCTGTTTAGTAAATCTGGCCCGGTGGGCAGAACTGATTGAGGAAACTGAGGACATTGCTCTCTTCAAGTACAGCTAGTGACTATCAGTCACAGGGAACCACAGGGTACCTTGTCTTCATTTAAAAAACTTGACGTCATGTTGTTTTAAGTAAGACCTGAAACTAGCAGTTGAGGCCATAAACTCATGAAAATATTTCCTGAGGTTATTGATAAAGGGAGCTGCTGGCCTTCATCCTGTTGATTTTCATACGATGTGACTTCTTATTGCTACTACAGAAGTCGCCCCCTGCTGGACACTTGAAAGAATGCAGTTGTAAGATTTTCTACTCTGCCTTCTCTTTTTTCCTGAAGCTAGAGCCATCTTTTATATACAGTCTATGGTAGATACCAGTTGAGCCCCACCCCTTTAAGACCAGTGAGAAGAGCAGATACTAAGACAAGAAATATTATTTTGAATGCCTTGAAATAAACATTTCCAGTGAAGAATCTCTGAGAGAAACTGGTTTTGAGCAATATCTTTTAAAAATTATGTTGAAATAAATTATATGTAATGTCTTTATGAAAGTAATACCAAAGAAAAGCTGTATGTTAGTAATGCAGTTTTTAACCCATCTGACAAAACCAACTAGAATAAGGCAACAGTATTGCTCTATCTGCTCTAATAAATGCTTACTGGCCTATGAATGGACATCTCCCTGTTTCTGTGAAGATCCAAGTGTTCATCTGTTTCCTGGTGTAGTTCTCAAACCCAAAAGTAATCTCTACAACAACAAAAAAACACCAGAAGTAACAAAATGCACTCTTAGCATTGTTCTTTGTGATGAATGTCTTCCTCTGGAAGACGCAGCTGAACACAACTTTGGGATATTCTGTGTTATTGTTCTGTGATAAGAGCAAGTTTCCTCTTCCAAGCTTTGCATTTGTTTAGTGGTCTGAGTTAATGCATGCCAGAAGGCGAATGGCAGACTTTATAAATGATTCACTACAAAATAACATTATATCTGAGGAGGACTGATAGCATGGATTGTCAATACTAATGACTTTACAATTTCACTGGCTGTAATCTGGAACAAAAATTCTTCGACTGCAGTTCCAGGATCCTTTGCATGTATCCACCACCAAACAGCAACATGATAAACAGTGTTATTATCTCAATGATTCTATACTGCATCTTAAACTGTCTGTCAGACTGTTTCTATTATAAAACCACGACTTTATTCATATCTATTACAGACCACTGTAATTCGAGTTATGAAAGAGATGAGAGAGCAGGGATATGAAGGGCTGCAGGAGTCCTGTTTACTGTTGCTGCACTTTGTATTTTGGCTGCATGTCTCTACGTTTGGATGGAAACTGTGGATGGCATAATGCCTTCTGAGATTCATGCCATGAGAGTTGGGAAAGTTAAAGAATCTGATGCTTAAAATCAGCCTCATTCATGTCTTCAACCAAAAAACTGTGCATGACATGCTATAATAAGGGTACTCTTAAAATCACTGCAGACACTTTTTGAAGGGCCTGCAGTTATGGAAATTATATAAACATTACATAGAGCCTTTATTGCTCAGACAACAAGGACAGTTTGCGCAGTCTGCCTTGAAAATGTCAGAGCAAACAAGATGGCTTTCAGTATTCAGACTTTCTTGTGCCTCTTGGTTCAGGAAGATGGTTATTGTGTCAGAGTCATGTAGATTAGCCCTGGGTTTTTTTCAATTGTTAGAAATGTGAAATTTGATACTTTTTAAGCACAGCCTGAACTTTATTGGGCAAGTTCTCTTCCAATTTCTTTAAAAGGTCTCCAGGATTTTTTTTGAAGGGCATTCAAAGCTCTTCTTTGGATGTTTCTGCCTTTTGTTCTGTTCTCTGACAAGATGATTCCACACTGCCTCAGCAATGTTGAGGTCTGGACTCTGGGGAGGCCAATCTGTTCCATTGTGTGTTTTTCAATCCAGGTATGTTTTTACTGCATTGTCAGTGTGTCTGGGATCATTGTCATGCTGAAAAGTCAAGCTGTTGCCAATCAGATGCTTTAAAAATGGTATTGCGTCGTAGATGAATGCAGAAAATATAATCTGTAATTTTCTGCATTAATTAATTTTGACAAGATCTTTAACACCACAAGGTTGAAATGCAGCTACAAACCATATCATACCCTCCACTGTGTTTTGTAGGTGGTTGTAGTTACGGGGCGATCGTGGCTCAAGAGTTGGGAGTTCGTCTTGTAATCGGAAGGTTGCTGGTTCGAGCCCCAGCTAGGACAGTCTCGGTCGTTGTGTCCTTGGGCAAGACACTTCCCCCGTTGCCTACTGGTGGTGGTCAGAGGGCCCGGTGGCGCCAGTGTCCGGCAGCCTCGCCTCTGTCAGTGTGCCCCAGGGTGGCTGTGGCTACAATGTAGCTGCCATCACCAGTGTGTGAATGCGAGTGTGAATGGGTGGGTGACTGGATATGTAAAGCGCTTTGGGGTCCTTAGGGACTAGTAAAGCGCTATATAAATACAGGCCATTTACCATAGTTAGGTGACAGCTTTCCATCTCTCAGGTATTGTGTCAGGTTCTTGCTGGATTTTCCTGTTTCTCAAGGACATGACTTTCACATACTGTTCATGTGCTGTAGATAGTAGAGATGGCACGATACCACTTTTTTATGTCCGATACGATATCATACATTTGGATGTCTGCCGATACCAATATAAATCCGATATAGCATATTTTATAATCAATAAAATGTTTTGTTTAAATATCTTGCTGCATTTTGTATAAGTTCATACTCAAGTTTAAAAAACTAAACTAAAATAAAACTTTTCTGTTATACCTGTATGCAAAAGATACACTGCACCCAAAATATTTCATAGATCAGCTAAACTGATCAATCTAATAAACTTAAACCTACACCATCCTCCCTATTCTGGTATTTCAAAGAGTACTTAGTGGAAATATTAAGCAACCTAACTAATAGGGTTCCAACTCCCAGCAAAAAATAATAAAAAAATAGGGAACCACCCCCCACCCTCTGCTTTATAATGCTTAATTGACGTAATCGACTGTAATTTAATGCAAGTGTAAAAAAAAAAAATGCACAGAAATCTGAAAAATCAGAAAATTGTCTACAATGATTAAATAGATTCAACATCTTTCTTCAAAAGAATTGCAGACTGCACAGATGGTGCCTTCCCAAAGGAAAAAGTACTATAGCTTACTAGGGTATAAATTTGACTTAATAGTTACTATATACAATAATGGATGTCTGTACATTTTACATCAGATGGAAACTTTGGTTGTAAGATTCAGATAATTATTTATTAAAAGCTAGACATGACAATTAGAAAGGAAAGTATGTCTTTGTGCCCCCTTTTCCCTGTTAATGCCCTATCGGCCCCCCTGGCTAAACCTTGCTAGACCCGCCCCTGCACAGTTACGTCAGCTGGATCTTTATGTAGAAAAAGATCCTGGTGTAGAAAGTAATATTAACAGTTTATCAAGCTTAAACGTGCTGCTGTTGTTTATCCGCTGGTTTCCTTTTTCTAACGCAAAGTGGGCCAAAAACAAACGAGAGACGGAGTCGCGACAGAAAAGCAGATCAGCTGATCATTGATCAGTTTCATGATTGAAGTAGCAGCAGGAGAGGGAGGGAGAGAGTCGCTCCCAGCATTCGGTGGGAATGCTTTACAAACATTCAGAGATGAACTTGCACACTTCCTTTACTTCTCTCTGGGATACCTTTCTCGGAGATTAAATGCCGGTTTGGAAGCACGTAGCGAGGCTCCAAATGCTGAACCAGACCGCACGCCACATCCGGGCGATCGTGGCTCAAGAGTTGGGAGTTCGCCTTGTAATCGGAAGGTTGTCGGTTCGAGCCCTGGCTTGGACAGTCTCGGTCGTTGTGTCCTTGGGCAAGACACTTCCCCCGTTGCCTACTGGTGGTGGTCAGAGGGCCCGGTGGCGCCAGTGTCCGGCAGCCTCGCCTCTGTCAGTGCGCCCCAGGGTGGCTGTGGCTACTATGTAGCCTGCCATCACCAGTGTGTGAGTGAATGGGTGGATGACTGGATATGTAAAGCGCTTTGGGGTCCTTAGGGACTAGTAAAAGCGCTATATAAATACAGGCCATTTACCATTTACCATCCACTCTATCACGAGACCATACTCCTCTGACGTGCTAAGTTTATGAGCTGGGTTACGCTATGTCGCAAGTTTGTGAGGTGCTTTTGTGATATTGAATGGATCGGATTACATTTTTTATTCCTCTCCGATATCCGATCCAGTAATTTAGGTCAGTATCGGACCGATACGTAATATCGGATCGGTCCATCTCTAGTAGATAGTAGTTTTTTATGCCTGCCACGTCTTCTTTTGTCTTCCACTTCAGTTTCCTCAAACTTTTTAAGGACACACTGAACATCACGCTGAGATATGCCAAGTTTTCTTTTAATAGCTCTTTGGAAATCTCATTGTTGGTGTGTAGCTGTGTTATCTTTGACATCATTTGGAAATTCGTTTAAAGAAATTGGAGCAAATGTGTTTTCATGACAGGCTGCAACTGTGGTACAAAGGTACAAGTGCCTAAAAATACAATTTAATGTTGTAGCACAACACTGGTTCATCCCTTGACTTATGTAACTTTTTTATGCTTGAATGATTTCCTAGGTCAAAGAAAAAGCATTCCTCTGAAAATGATCAGACATTGACAGACAAAGAACCATTGCTCAAGACTCCAAGTCTGGCCCCGTGTAAACTAAACCTAAAGAAATTAAGCACTGCTCAAGACTTTTGTACAGTACTCTATACAATTAATAGAATTTCTGCAAAGAATTTGGACTTTGTTATAAGAAACAAATGCAACCTGAATAAGTGATAACAGCTGTTTCAAGTCTTTATTGAATACACTGAGTAATCGTTTGAGGATGGGAAACAAACAGCATGTTTATGTGAAAAGTTTTCACAGGACTCTCAGTGGAGCGGTGATGATTGGGGTTTGTTCTGCAGCCACAGGATCTCGGCACCTTGCAGTCCACCATGAACTGCTCTAGATACCAAAACAATTAGGAGTTCAGGAGAACGTCAAAGCCATCTTTCCATCAGCCAAAGTAGCAACTCTACAACAGACTTGCTGAAAAGCAAGAGAACTGAGTTGCTGCTTTGGTCCAGTCAAAGTCAACTGATTGAAATGCTGTGGCGAGAGACAGCTGTGCATCAATGAATGTCCACAATTCTCAATGAAGTGAAGGGACATTGTAAAGGAGAGGGGGACCAAAAGCTAGTTAGAATCACATATTCCAATTAAGGAGATGAGATTGAAAGCGTGGGTTGTAAAGATGCCTCTCTCGCTAAATAAAAGCATACAGTGTCTTGCTACTGACAAAGTCTGCTCTTCTTTAGAAAGATTGATTGGGGAGAGCCGTGCCTTGAACACAGAAACTTTCACAGCACCGCAGCAGGAACATTAAGGAGCTAGACATGAGAGTCTATAATCAGAACACTTATAGATTAATAAACAAATTCAGACCACCTCAAGTTGTGCAACACATGTGCTGCAATGTTCTGTAGCACGATGATGCAGAATTTGGCATTTCTGGTAAAAATGAACACCACTTTGTTTGAAATGCGTGTTAAAAAAACAGTACACCAATATAAGATCTGATCTCAGCTTTAATGCATGCACTTGGAAGGTTACAGCGTAGTGTTAAAAGGGGGCTCCAGTTAGTTCACAAGTTACAACATAGATTTACTGCAGAATTCTACATCAGCTTTAGAATAAGCAGTTCAGTCTGCTGACCTTTTCTCAGTTGAGATGGTTAGCATGACCTGGATAGTTCAGTCAACACCTCCCAGAGTTACTGGTGAGAACTGAAACAGTTTTGTGGGGAGGACTGGGCCAGAATTCCTCCTCGTGGTTTTGCAGGTCTCCCCAAGCAGTCTCTGGGATCAAAGTTGTTGCTGCTAAAAGAGCTTCTGCCACGATTCTGCACTGTTTGTTTAACATTAGTTTGGTCAGATCGTGTTTATCTAGAATTTTGTGGCTTAAATGAAAATCAGGCCTTGTGTTCTAATCAGTTTAGAAATCCTGGTAATTCCAGAGAGCTCACAAACATTTTCCTGCATCTGTACATCAGAATGAAAGGTTTGTCATCCACGCTAGATAGTTATTATGCCAACCCGGCAGCTCACATCCATCCCTGTCCTCGTGTAAAATCAAATCCAGGCCAGGATTTTCCACTTTTCCTCTGCATAAAATAATAATGAATACAATGCCTGGCATATTGTTAAGGGAGTTGTGAATAATAAGGAATAGTGCTGTATGGGGCATATTACTCTGCTCCTTTCTTCTGTTGGAACAGGTTTCCATAAAACCTGATTAATAATACATGTCCAATACTTGCTCAGCTCCTTCAGGGTCAGCTATTATCCTGTCGTACTTTTGCGGCTTTGACTGCATCCTGCTGCAAAAGAAACGTTCATTTACTGAGCGATTGCCTTCAACTGAAGACACCCGTGCTTGTCAGCAGGAGATTCTCTAAATGTGCAAAGAGCTTTTTGAGCTGCTGTTGCAGTTTGGAAATATCATCAGAAGCAAAAATGGTGGATATTATTCTGAAAATTATACAGCTGTTTGGAGGCGAATGGAGCTCATTCACAACAGCCATTTTGGCTTGTCAAAGAAAAATACAGATGGATTTGATCGCATTAATAAGGCTGCCTTTCAGCCATAGAAGTTCCTGGTATTGTTAGCACAGCTTACTGGGAGACTTCATGGAACTGAGTCATGAATGTGTTTAGTTCCATCTGTGCTTTTCAAGATATCTGATGTCAAAAAGGTCCAGAGGTGAGAATATTCAAGGCACCGCCATCCTAATGACTGTTAATCTTCACATGTTTGCAGAGAACAAAATTAAGTCTCAGTTTCCCTCTGGCTGTAACTGCCTTAATATTCAGTGGCTTTCTTAACTTCATTACCTCCTAATACTCTTTATTTCTCCTTCATCTATTATGAAATGGGTAGAAGAAAAAACAACTCGCGTCACAGTTCTGTCCACTCTTTGTTGCCTGTTTTTGTTTTATGAGGCTAATTTACTTAGTCCTTGTTTTAGGGCAAATATTAATAAATGTACCGTAATTGTCGGGCTATAAGCCGCTACTTTTTGCACAAGCTTTGAACCCTGCGGCTTTTAGTCAGGTGCGGCTTTTCTATGGATTTTCCATGATTTTTGTGATATCGTAAGACGATTTGTTTTGTTTGTTCCGCTGTTGTACGGCACTACGTTGCCTGGCGGAAGGATCGGGGTTCAAGAGTGGTATGTTAGTCACATGTCCGTCCGCCAGGCAACGTAGTGCCGTACGAAGTAGCGCGAAAAACAAACTTCAAAGTAGCGCTACGCATTCAGCGGGAGGCGTGGATGATGAGCGGCGATAAACTTGCGAAAAGCAAGTTATGCCCAACTCCACCGGTGGATTCTGACAGCGTGGAAAAGTGCGAAAACATCCACGATCACCAACGGATTTTGAAGGGCTGGACTGCTGCATGATGGAGAGGAGGACACCGCCACGGCCCTTCTGAGGGTGTTCGACTCTGACACTGACAACGAGGATTTCTTTGGTTTTGAAAGTGACAACGAAGGAGAGAAGCGGAGAGTGGATGACGAAGCCATCCTGAGCCTGTTCGTTTCCGACATTGGAGAAGAGGACTTTGGTGGTTTTAGAGCGCAGGAAGAAGAGAAAGATGGTGAATGACTGACTTTTCTTCTTGTTAAAGCCGTGTCACTGCACCTGAGCCTAAAAGGTAGTCCGAATCTATTTTCCTGGTGTGCTGTAGGTTACTGTTATGTACTACATGTGCAAATATGTACCCATAACTTGTTTTTCAAAATATTAATAAAAGGGGTGTGTCTCCAAACAGCCATCTCTTTCCTGACAATTCCCTTTGTGCATATTCTCTTACATATGATAAGTCAACATTGAAACACCTGCGGCTTTTAGTCAGGTGCGGCTAATGTATGTACAAAACAGGATTTTCCCCTGATTTTAGCTTGTGCGGCTAATATTCAGGTGCGCTTTGTAGTCCGGGAAATACGGTAAGTTAATTAAAGAGCAGATGTGAGTGGGAAAATCTTTTCATTTAAGTCTCTCTGGATAAGAGAAAATGCTGAATGCCTGAAATGGAAATTAGACTAAATGTAATTGCCTTCATAATCGAAAGCACTTTTCCTTTAAAGCTTCAATTTGGGACTTTTTCAGTATATAAATTATTGATAGCTTGAAAAGGCTTTTTTGTGGAGTTAGCCTTTTAGAAGAAGAAGAAGAAGAAGAGCTTGTGGAAACTTTTTTTTTTAACCTTGCGGTAGCTTCAGACTTTAGATCCAGACTCACCGTCGTGCACCACAGGGCATGCATTACTGGCCTCGTCTGCCTTTGAATCTCGCTTATCATGCGTCCTCTTTTTTTGTTAACTTAAAGAGACAAGCTACAAAAAATGTTGGATAAAAATGACAAATAACCCATGCTTGCGGTTTGTTTTCAGGCTATATAAAAAGCACATACGCACAGCCCATGCTTCACTTGGGTTGCCTCTGGTAAGCAGTGTGAGTTTGCACAGACTGTAGGTCTATTTGAAGTAACCATATATAGTGCCAGCAGTTCAAAATCTCACCCTTCATGATATGAGATGACTATAATATATTCATGTGACACACCAAAAGAAGCTGCACACTACATCCATCTGCCAAGACCATCAGATATAAGCCCTGCAGTCCGCCTCTTGTTGTAGAAAGAACAAACAGAAGCCTCAGATGTGGAGCTAATATGGTTTTCTTACCTGTTGAGAGTGCCTTGGGAGTGCCTCCTCAGATGTCTCAATAGTCATGCAGGGTGTCATTTTCTCCTCTCCCTGAGCAGCAGGACAAAAAAATCACCCCCAAAATACTAAATGAACACCTACCAGAGCTGTATTTGAGACTTCAGTTGGTCTGTTAGTGATATAAGTCCCTCGCTTACTTGGGGTTGGATCAGGTGAACACTCCTCTAGTCATGCTATAAGCTCAGGCCCCGGCTGAGGCAATGATCATTTCTCCTTCTTTTTCATCTTTTCATTCCTCATGTGCTGTGTGTGCTGCTACTGCATGTTTCTGAACTCTTGCCTTCGCTCTCCTGTAGTTTACTTTTTGTTTTTAGTCCCTCTAAGAGCTCACTTTTTCTCTCTTCTGTTTTCCCTCCAACCAGTCGAGGCACATGGCTGACCCTCCCTGAGCCTGGTAGCGGGGTTTTCCTATATCTTGAGGCGACAACTTTCACATACTGTTCATCTATTATAAATAAGTTTTTAGCTCTGCCACTGATGTTTTCTTTCTCCTCAACTTGTCCAGTTTCCTCCGACTTTTTAAGGACGCACTGCACACCGTGCTGGGATGTACCAGTTTTCAGGTCATAGCTTTTGGAAATCGTCTTGTTGGTACAAAAATACAATATTATGACTGTTACACTGTGTTGTCTAAAAATTCTCTTAATGTCACTATTACAAAAAGGCAAGAAATTCTGGATCATTGGAAGCAAAATAAAAAGAAATGTGTGGCTCAAACCCTTTCTACGCTACTGAAGGTGGATACAGTTTAGCCAAATTAAAGTTACTGATGTACAGATTTATAGAAAAATAGCAAATCTGTTGTGTCCATGAACTCAGTTGTTGTGCTTTGGTTCCAATGTTTGTTCATGTGACTCGTACTTAAATAACCATGGGTACAATTATGTAACATCAGTACTTTAAGGTGGTGACACTAACATTTGCTACTTAGTGAGCTCACTGTTTAGCACATATAAAACAATGGGTGGGTGGGTGAGTGTTCATGTGGACAGCCTGTGCTTAAGTGATATCTGCCCCACTCATGTTGGTTTTATATCGCACTGTAGGACTACCTTCCCTATTAACCTTCTTATTGGTTCACAGCTCCACTACATTTCAACATGCTCAAAGCTCCCATTAGCAATTATTACTAATTATTATACTATTATTACTAATCCAAATAGTAATTGAAAGCACGTGTGGGTGTGAGCGACCTTAATGGAAAATGTGTTATGTGCTGGGAAATCTTTTTTTTGGTGGTGGTTTGTGATGGGATTGATTTTTTTTCTTCTTTTTTTTTTTGTCAGAATCATTTATATCAATAAAGTTAGGCTGAAAATACTTCAACGATTCAATGAACAAGAGAATGCACCAGTGATAAATTAAGCTTAGTTATCTGATAAATTGGCAGATAAATGAATATTTAGATCATGTGTTCCAATGACCAGTGCATCACTGAGCTCCTGGACAGTCTGAGGTGCAAGCTGTCGGCGTCAGATGGAGCTAAACATAATGTCCCAGAGGTGTTCTGTTGGATTTAGGTTAGGTGAGCTTGGGGGCCAGTCAGTGGTATCAATTCATTCATTCTTCAGTTACTGCCTGCAGACTCTCGCCAGATGAGTCGGGCATTATTGTGCAGCAGGAGGAACCCAGGACCCATCGGACAGGCGTTAGGGTCTGACAATGGGTCAAAGGATTTCTGACCTAATGGCACTCACGGTGTCGTTGCCTAGCCAGTAGAGGTCTGTGTGTCCCTCCATGGATATGCCTCCCCAAACCAAACCTGACCTTCCACCAAACCCGTCATCCTGAACGATGTTACGGGCAGCTTAACATTCACCAAGGCTTCTCCCTTTCACATCTGTCACATGCACTCAGGTTGAACCTGCTCTCATGTGTGAAAATCACAGAGTGCCAGTGTTGCCTCTCCCAGTTCTGTTGTTTTATGCTAAATGACAGTTGAGCTCCATAGCAGATGCTGGTCCTGCTGATGGTCCTGTCCAGCTCTCCTACAGTAACTGTCTGTCTCCTGAAATATCCTTAATGCTGTGCTGGGAGACATTGATGTGCCATCCTAGATTAGTTGGATTACCTGTGCAACCTCTGTAGGGTCCAGGTGTCACCTCATGCTACCAGTAGTGACACTGACCCAAGTTATGTATCAAAAGATTACTTTTTTTAAGTACAGCAAGATACATTTTTGATTACAATTTTAGATTAAATTGTAATCTAATTGATTACATGTATAATATCTCTTAGATTTCACTTAGGCTAGATAGATTAAACTCAACTTGAAGTGACATATTATGTCTTTGCTGAGCTGAGAAGATCCATTGATCCATTTATCTTCTTCTACTTTTCTAATTCAGGGTCGTGGTTGGGCTGGAGTCTCTCAGCTGTCAGGAAGTACACCGTTTCAGCTTTAGCCATCCCTTCATTAATGATTTCATTTACCTGGAGCCTTATTTGTAAATATCTGAAGGAACCTTCTCTAAGCCATAACTTCTTTTTAAAGCTTCAAAGGAAAACAAGAGTGGGCTGTGAGCACCTGACCAGTCCACGTTTCAAATGTGGTATCTGTCATGTTGGCCCTAATGTAGTGATGATTATATTTGAATATTACGTTTTAAAATACACAGTTAAAACTGACTAAAACCCTCATTTCTTAGACACAGAGTGCATCCAGTGGTGACAATATTTTAAACAGGAGGTTAGAGTGTAAGCTAAAAGTTATAATGGAACAATGTAGAGGAAAGATGTATTTATTTTCTGTTAGGCTTAGGCTAGACTTCACTTAACTTGAATTAAACAAAACAACTTATATCTTTGCCAAGATGAAAACTTCCATCCATCCATCTTCTTCCACTTATCCAATTCAGGGTCGCTTGAGCCGATCCCAGCTGTCATGGTGCAGGCGGCGGGGTGCGCCCTGGCCAGACCACCAGTCTGTCACAGGGCTACAGAGGGGAAGCTGAAAACGGTGGCATGGATCAAAATCAGAATAGAGAAGGAAGGAAGGAAGGTTGAAATCTTTCCATTTTAACATATCATAATTAGCTAAATGAAACGGGAAAACAGGAGGTTAATGCAGTGTAGTGTTTTGTTTTAGAAAGACTACACGGTATGCTCGATGCTATATTTTATGTCGTGGCATCATACTCTTAGCAGAGTATCATTTTATGAAAGTAAAGTTAAAAAACAAACACGTGGAAAATTTTGCTTCAGAACACTGGTGCAAGCTCAAAATAACAAGAATGTAAGTCAGCTTTACTGATGTTGCTCCATTTCACAAATCACACATTTGTCTCGAGGAGCATTCTGCACAGCATATGGAGCCTCTATACTTCAACCCTTTGTTTGGACCGGGTGAATATCCTGGAGGCATTAATAGCTAGGCCAGAAAAACAGAGAGGTCCCAGAGTGGTGGGTCAGTCCGGTACAGCCCGAGTGCAAAGAGAGGACAGAAAATGGAGAAAATGCCACATGCAAAGCAATGGACAAAGAGGACTGTCAGTAGAAGATAAATAGAAAAAGATTTGTGTATTTTGTCCATGGTTTAAAGTTTTTTTGAGTGAAAATGTCAAAAACAAAGTATGTGGTATATATTTTTCACAATATCTAACAGGAAAGGTCAGACGATACAAATTTCATACCTTTCTTAATACTTTCTCTGCCATTTCCCAACAATCAGCAGCCATGGACTCCTCGTTGAAGCTGCTTAGCACTTTGAAAATTGAAATAATTGATGCCCACAAAGCTGGAGAAAGCTACAAAAAGAAAGAAAATTGTTTTGAAGTAGCAAGTTCCTGAGTTCATAATACAAGTAAGAAATGGTACTTAACAGGAACGGTGGAGGTCAAGTTGAGGTATCGGAGACAAAGAAAACTGTCTGAGAGAACTGCATGTAGGCTTTTATTTAGAAAGGTAAATCAAAAAAGCCTTAATTTATGAGACAGAATAGATTCAGTTAAATATCAGAAAAGTGCAGAAGAACCAGAACATCTGTCAAAAAAATAAGCATGGCTCCATAAACAATCCTAAAACCGTACAAGAGGAGCTTCCAAAAAGTTACGCCAGTGCACCAAGTCAAAAATAAAACAATCTGACTATACAGGGTGGCTAAACCTTTACTTCAGGCCCTGGGAAATATGAAAAATAAAAAGGTGTCATCGAGAATCGTCTCTGTGCACCACAAATAATCAAGAATTGATTAAAGGACAGATTTTCAGATTTAATTCAACGACTCAAATGTTTTAACTGTTTAGGAATTACACACATTTATACACAGTCCCGCAATTTCAGTGGCTCCAAATTAACTGGACAAATTAACTCTAAACATACATGTGTGCGATGTATATCGAAGGTGACTCGTGAAAAAACGCAAACCGATGATGAGATGAACATAATTCATGTGAAAAAGCCAAAGAATTGGAATTTATAATAAATAAATCAATATACGCGTGAAGTTGTTCATGCAAAGTTTCTTTGACATTGGCCTAACAGTTAGGAGGTAATAGGTGCCCTACTTAGTACACTAAGATTACGGTATCGTAAGTTAAGGATTGATTTTTAATGTTTGGATGGAAAACCTTTGGAGTCGATGACAGTCTGGAACCCGTTAACCTCACCAAATGCTGATGCTCAGTCAGGCCCTTACTCTAGCTGCCGTCAGCTTGTTTGTGGGCTTCACTGCCTTCAGTTTTGCCTTCAGTACAGGGAGTGCAGAATTATTAGGCAAATGAGTATTTTGTCCACATCATCCTCTTCATGCATGTTGTCTTACTCCAAGCTGTATAGGCTCGAAAGCCTACTACCAATTAAGCATATTAGGTGATGTGCATCTCTGTAATGAGAAGGGGCGTGGTCTAATGACATCAACACCCTATATCAGGTGTGCATAATTATTAGGCAACGTCCTTTCCTTTGGCTAAATGGGTCAAAAGAAGGACTTGACAGGCTCAGAAAAGTCAAAAATAGTGAGATATCTTGCAGAGGGATGCAGCAGTCTCAAAATTGCAAAGCTTCTGAAGCGTGATCATCAAACAATCAAGCGTTTCATTCAAAATAGTCAACAGGGTCGCAAGAAGCGTGTGGAAAAACCAAGGCGCCAAATAACTGCCCATGAACTGAGAAAAGTCAAGCGTGCAGCTGCCAAGGTGCCACTTGCCACCAGTTTGGCCATATTTCAGAGCTGCAACATCACTGGAGCGCCCAAAAGCACAAGGTGTGCAATACTCAGAGACATGGCCAAGGTAAGAAAGGCTGAAAGACGACCACCACTGAACAAGACACACAAGCTGAAACGCCAAGACTGGGCCAAGAAATATCTCAAGACTGGTTTTTCTAAGGTTTTATGGACTGATGAAATGAGAGTGAGTCTTGATGGGCCAGATGGATGGGCCCGTGGCTGGATTGGTAAAGGGCAGAGAGCTCCAGTCCGACTCAGACGCCAGCAAGGTGGAGGTGGAGTACTGGTTTGGGCTGGTATCATCAAAGATGAGCTTGTGGGGCCTTTTCGGGTTGAGGATGGAGTCAAGCTCAACTCCCAGTCCTACTTCCAGTTTCTGGAAGACACCTTCTTCAAGCAGTGGTACAGGAAGAAGTCTGCATCCTTCAAGAAAAACATGATTTTCATGCAGGACAATGCTCCATCACACGCGTCCAAGTACTCCACAGCGTGGCTGGCAAGAAAGGGTATAAAAGAAGAAAAACTAATGACATGGCCACCTTGTTCACCTGATCTGAACCCCATTGAGAACCTGTGGTCCATCATCAAATGTGAGATTTACAAGGAGGGAAAACAGTACACCTCTCTGAACAGTGTCTGGGAGGCTGTGGTTGCTGCTGCACGCAATGTTGATGGTGAACAGATCAAAACACTGACAGAATCCATGGATGGCAGGCTTTTGAGTGTCCTTGCAAAGAAAGGTGGCTATATTGGTCGCTGATTTGTTTTTGTTTTGTTTTTGAATGTCAGAAATGTATATTTGTGAATGTGGAGATGTTATATTGGTTTCACTGGTAAAAATAAATAATTGAAATGGGTATATATTTGTTTTTTGTTAAGTTGCCTAATAATTCTGCACAGTAATAGTCACCTGCACACACAGATATCCCCCTAAAATAGCTAAAACTAAAAACAAACTAAAAACTACTTCCAAAAACATTCAGCTTTGATATTAATGAGTTTTTTGGGTTCATTGAGAACATGGTTGTTGTTCAATAATAAAATTATTCCTCAAAAATACAACTTGCCTAATAATTCTGCACTCCCTGTATCTGAAAATTTGATCTATTGGGCTGTAATCGGATTACTAACTTGGCTTTTAAAGAATATCTCATTTCTTTGGTTTGAAATACTCGGGTTCTTTTACAGTGTGCTTTGGATCATTAATAATAATAATAATAATGGATTGGATTTATATAGCGCTTTACAATAGCACTATTCATTCTCTCACATTCACACACTGGTGGAGGCAGCTACAGTTGTAGCCACAGCTGCCCTGGGGCAGACTGACAGAAGCGAGGCTGCCATATCACGCCATCGGCCCCATGGCCAACACCAGTAGGCGGTGGGGTAAAGTGTCTTGGTGTCTTGCCCAAGGACACAACGACCAGGACAGAGAGCCCGGGGGATCGAACCGGCAACCTTCCGGTTACAAATGCGTTTCCCAACCCCCAGCGCCATGGTCGCCCCCCATTATCAGGTTTACAGCATTTCGCAGAATCTGAGCAGACAGCATAGCATAAACACTAGTTTACTGATGGTTTCATCTCTCCATATTTTTTCATTTTCTCTGGAAAACCCTAATCTTGCCTTCTTAACTCATTCACTCCCAGCCATTGGCAGTGAATGAGTTAAACCCATTGACTCATTCACTGCCATTGACGGCTATAGACGTCAATGGCAGTGAATGAGTTAATAATAATAATAATGGATTGCATTTATATAGCGCTTTTCGAGACCCTCAAAGCGCTTTACAATACCACTATTCATTCACTCACTGGTGGAGGCAGCTACTGTTGTAGTCACAGCTGCCTGGGGCAGACTGACAGAAGCGAGGCTGCCATATCACGCCATCGGCCCCATGGCCATCACCAGTAGGTGAAGTGTCTTGCCCAAGGACACAATGACCGAGACTGTCCGAGCCGGGGCTCGAACGGGCAACCTTCCAATTACAAGACGAACTGCCAACTCTTGAGCCACGATCGCCTGAGTGTAACCAGTGGTTTGCACTTTTTTGTGAAGGCATCTTAGTTGCAAACTTTGACAGTGATGCATCTACCTTCTCTGGTGTGTTTTTGGCTAGATTTTGTGATATTCTGAATGTTTTTTCTTAACCAAGGAAAGAATCTGCACTCAAAATCTTTTGGTGAGCTGACAAATGCATTCATTCTTTTTAAGGACATGGCATAAAGTCTCATAAAGTTTATTTGGTGCATTGACATATTTATTTCATTATATAATATTGAATGTTGCAGCTACCAAATGGAAGTTCAACACTTGGAATCAACTCCAGATCTTTTATCTACTTAATTTGTCATGAAAGATGAAGGGAGCAGGCCTCACCTCACACATTCCCTTCATTAAATGCTTGTCAGTCAAAACTTCAAATACTTTTAAGCCTCTGAAAATGAGTTACTGTGCATAAAAATGGCTCTATTTTCCAAACGGTTAATGAAATACTTTCCTTAAACCCCATGATTAAAGTTCAAAGTCTGCCCTTCACACCACCATCGCACCATTATTAGATTTTAAATAAGAGACATATGGACGTACCTGTGTAACCACCACTGTGTGCTACATATCTGTGTGTTTAAAGCAGAAGTACATATCATCTGATGATAACAGTGAGGACCCAGGGAAAAAGTCAACCTGATATACAGTAGTAGGAGTTTTGTAACTGTGGCAACCCGTATAGTTCATCTCTGAGTTTGGACTTTTCCTTGTCATTACTGGCAAAGGAAAGATGAAAATTATTCCTGAGAAATGTTTTACCATTACAAATCAGCTGTCGTGAAATAACCAAGCCAATTTCAGGAGTAGTGTGTTTAACAGCAACATCAGTATGCTTGCTTCTTACACGCAGCAGTGCTCCACCGAACAAGGACAATTTAGATTAAATGTCACATGACCTTAAAATGTACTCAAAGTATGTTAATAGCATCAAATTATAGCGATGCGGGAACCCCGACAGACACCGTGATGGCGAGGAAGTCTGTTTTCCTGCGGCGATTCGTTCTGTCTTCAAGTCTCATAGCTATAATAATTAATGTTACATTGACATACTGCATACTGAATGAAGGGAGGGTTATGAGTCACAGAAATGTGAGGAATCCTGTGTAACAAGAGACAGGAATATGAAATTAATTAAAGTGGTGAACTTTTAAAAAAACCCTATTGCAACATAAGATCTAAGTCATTCCCTTTCCTCTTGCCCCCAAACCCCTGATCTTTAACTGCTAAACACTTGGATAGTTACACATCCCAGAGTCACTCGCCACAGTTACTTGAATGATGAATGAGAAGTTTAACAGAAACTCAGTTCAGGCTTCCTGCACATGCAACAAATGACTCAGTGTTTGATCTTTCTGTTTTTTAGGGGCACGGTGGAAGCTCGCTTTGTTTACGTCTTCATTTTGGGGATCCTCTTCTCAGGCACCAAGGACCTGTTGCGATCCCAGATCATCACAGCAGATGCCAAACTGAAGAGCAGGGGATTATGGGAGATTTACAGTGGCTTGGTTTTGTTGGTTTCGCTGCTCTTCCGTGCTCACAACCTGCCAGTCCTCTGCTGCTGCCTGCTGATCCAGACGCTCATGGCTCAGTTTATCTGGAAGAAACTCCACTATGATGCCGCCCAGACTACCATCATGCACTACTGGTTTGGTCAGGCCTTCTTTTACTTTCAGGTAAGCTGGTTAAAGTTGATTCTTTTTAAATCAAATTATACTGCACAAGTATAATTTGCATTCAGTCTTGTAGAATCTGCATGAATTTGAACTCCTCAAACATTCAACTCTTTATTTTGTTTAGTTGGTTTTCTTCTTTGAAACGTGTAACAGTGAAGCAATGAAGGAGCAGAGGTAGTAAAGGTGGGGGAATTTAAATACCTGGGGTCAATCGCTTAATGCAACAGACACAAGAGGTGTGCCGAAGAATTGGGTGTCAGAGGTGATTTGTGACTAAAGCAGAGTGACAAGTGAAAGGAAAGGTTTACAAGGCTGCTGTGATGTATTGTTTGGAGATGGTGGCACTGACAAAAATACAGGAGGTGGAGCTGGAGGTGTGAGGACTTTGGGAATGACTGAGATGGTCAGGATTAGAAATTAGTACCAAGGGGGCGGTTTGGAGACAAAGTAAAGAGAGGCAAGCCTGAGACAGATTGGACGTGTGCAGTGAAGGGACGCTGGATATACTGGATAAAGGATGTTGTAGATGGAGCTGCCAGGCAGGAGGGAAAGAGGAAGACCTGCAGAAGAAGAACATACAGAGGGTCGATGTGACAGAGGTGGATGCTATGGAGAGGGTGAAATGGAGGTAGATGATCAGCTGTGCAGACCCCTAAAGGGAGCAGCCGAAAGACAAAAAAGAAAAGCTCTGTTGGGAAAACATGGATTCTTGAATTAATGCGATTACTTTGTGCCTAAACATTGTTACAAACCAAGCACGTCGCCCCAAAAGTCTCTCCCAGCAGAACAATATGTGCCTGTTTCCTCTGGATCCCAGTCTAGTCAGGGATCACAAATCCTGCCAGATCCAAATTGTTCTACTGCATCATCTCATTCATTGTTCTACCTAAGGTTTTTAAAATGGGAGTTTTTTGGGATTGACTTGCTTTTAGAGCCAACATAAAGTGTCCACTAGAAGTATTTGGCACCTCTGTGTTGGCTTTGTTTGTTTTTTACCCCCAGAGTTTGCCACATGTGGGCCTACAGTGTCCATAATGCTAGTCTGCAAGTTTGTTAGCTCAAGCATTTTTAACCCACTTAAGATCACGAAGAGAGCACTTGAGCAATCCCAAGCCTGAGATCTTGGATCGAAGGATTGCTTGACCTCCTCTAAATTTGTGGTCATGTTTAATGTGAGCGCTATATATACAAAAGAAAATAAGACAAAGCATAATAGGTCTCCTTTGAGCGTATCACCAAACACGTTTTCTTGAGAAACCTTACCCACCTTTCCAAATTGACTTTGACTGTTGTGCTGAGTAGTGAATGCGTGTGTGACGCTGTGCGAAAATCACACCTCCCAGAAATACAAAAGGAAGCACAGTGAAGAACAAAACAGTCAGCAAGTGTCTTGATTGTAAAAGACATCTAATTTAACGCCCTGTCACAGAGTGTAGCAACATTTACGGAAGCTATCGCCACTGATAAAGTGCTAGATACTGTAATAGGTGCTGTTCTGGGCAGAGGAAGTGTTTGTGTATAAATCATATTACTTTCATCCAGCTCTACCATGAAGGCCAACCGGACCGGCCGCTTCCCGAGGATGTACGATGCCTCTTCCTCAAAGGCTGGAGAGGAAAACCTACCTTTTGATTCGACTTCCACCTACCGCAGATATTTGATTAGCGACTGTGCATTGTTGTCAACAGCAAACCTCCACGTGGTTAACAATTTAATCACCCTCATCACCCCTCGGGTCATTAATGCTGTGATGGGCTCGGGAATAGACCGCCACCAGACAATTTTCCCATCTAAGCATCGAGGCATGTAATTACAGGCATTTGAGCAAAAACATTCTCGGCGCAGCTGTAACCATAATGGAACTGTAAGCAGCGACGTACAGTATAAAAGTTAAGCTCGCTGATGTGAAGAATAACCAAAATTATGTCCAATTAAAATCGAATCCGTGAGTACAGAGGATCGGTGCACCGAGTCTGAACTGTAACACATTAACGGTCTAGAAACAGAGTTGCTTTGT
Organism: Rhamphochromis longiceps; assembly: GCF_057381845.1. Classification (NCBI taxonomy): domain Eukaryota; kingdom Metazoa; phylum Chordata; class Actinopteri; order Cichliformes; family Cichlidae; genus Rhamphochromis; species Rhamphochromis longiceps. The sequence continues at coordinate 25,131,013 of NC_140558.1, forward strand.
TGTGTTTTCCAAAGATTTGTTATGATTTTTGGCAGAAAGCTTTTGTTTCTAAAGTCCATCTCTTTTGGCATTCAAATGCTAGAAAACACAAGAGGATTATGGGAAGTATTCCAGGTAACATCAGCGGCAGACATCACTAGCATTACAATAAATAAATAAAGTGATATCGTCTGTCTCGATCGTTGGGAGTGACGGATTTTTCTCTGGATTTATCGCCATCACCCAAAACCAGATGGTCAGCAAGGCAGCAAGGACGGTGTTTACTCTTCAGATATGAGCCAGTTTGTGCAAATGTTGCCGCATGAGCAGTGACAAGTTCTGCTTCTGTGGAAAACATGATTCATCAGAGAGCAGAACTAAAAGGTGGGCTTGAATACACAGAGCAACTTAGAGCGCATATTTTTTATTCAGGTGATCGAAACCTTGCTACTCACCACGCACTGTAAGCATTTTTAATTTGAAAGGGTGAAAGTGTGCCGCCTGCTCCTCCTCGATATCGACTCCATTAAGGAACCGCATTAGTCCAGCCACACTCTCCGACACTGTCTTGTGAGAATCAATCTTGTCTATAAAAAAACACGTCTTGCAGTTCTTTTTGTTTTTTTTTTCTTAAGTGAGACATTTGTTGATGGTGCCAAATGACATTTGAAAGATCGCAGCAGGATTCCAGCAAGCAGAAAATATCCATATGCAGTCTCCAACCTGCTCACTGGTGTCTGCTGTTTGTTTAAAATGGAGCCAGCTGTTAGTGTTTTCCTCCTCTGTGATCGGAGATGTGCTTACAGGAGGGAGGCAAATGCTGACTTGATGCTTGTTGTTGTCTGCGGACCGTCATCACATTTGCTTTTAAGAGGAGAGACACTGTTGATATCTGGGCTTCATTTTCTTTACCTGCCACAACAAACAGCGTCCGTTTAAAATGTTATTATCACTTGTTGTGCACAGAGGGGCAGGTCAGTGGCTTGAGTTACAGGAAAAGTGTGAATGCTGTGGTGTTGGGGGGATTTTATAAACCTTAATAAGTTTGAACAGCAATTACTTTTGTTGTGTCCCTTTTTTTGTAATAAATAAATATATATTTTTTCATTTGAACAAAGTCTTTTTGTCCTTGTAACTGTATTTTGCACTTCCAGAAGATTGGGGCTATAAATCCTGATTGCATTGCAGTGATGATATCTTCTAAAGGCTGAGATGAAAAGAAAGTACAACAAAAGTTTTATATTTTCAGTTTACTGCAGACATATTTATCTTGTTCCAGAGAAGCTCAAAATTGGGTGCAAAGTTAAATAAGGCAGAAATCTGTGTTTTGTTTTTCTTTCTTTTTTGTCAAATAAAGAAATAAAATGTGTTTGCTGGTGCATACAGTAGTCTGAGTGCTACTAAGTCCAGCTCCAGACCGAGAGCTGTGTGCGCTGCTCTGGCCAGAGACTGGAAAACAAACAACTGGGCTGCTGGGAAGTGGCCAGAAACTCACAGTAATGATGATAAAGCAAAGCACCAGTTCTTTAGAGCTCTGAAGCACATCCACAGTTCTTTGTTTACTTATTTTTGTCTGTATATAATGTAAATTATTTGAAGAAGATTTCTTTGTGCGCCTGCAGGGGAATTCCAACAACATAGCCACTGTCGACATTTCAGTTGGATTCGTTGGACTGGAAAGCTACATAGAAGCACCTGCCATCTTCTTAACAGCGCTCAGCACTTATGCAGGCCCGCTGCTCTGGGCGTGTCACCTTGTCTGCTACCTTAGCTCGGAGAGAGACCGGTAAGTTTCAATTTAAAACCCACTATTCACTGGTTTTTGGATTAGCACGGTGATTAGCATCATTGCCTCGCAGCAAGAAGGTCCTGGAGTGTGGAGTTTGCATGTTCTCCAGGAACTCTGGCTTCACAGTCTAAGGGGATGTGGTTAGTGGGGCTAGATTAACTGGTAATTCAAAATTCTTCATAGTTGTGAATGTCTGTGTGTAAATGGTTGGCTATGTAAACACACAAAAGAGAAAAAAAATTGCAAACTTTTAGTGTGACTGGAGGTACGCAGGTTTGGAACGAGCTAGAGAGCACTACAAAAATCAGCATCTCGCTCAGAGCTTAAGACAGCTGCTACTAAAAAATGTTCACTCCTAAAACCCCGCATCACTCAGGGTTTTTAAATATTCTCCATAGCTTTCCATTTAAAATTCACCCACCAGTGGATTTATACTGTTATTCCCCATGTGTCTCTGTCTGGATGTATTGTTTTAGGATCTCTATACTGTACTTTAGGAGTTTCAAGGTGCTTTTAAAGATTTATGTTAGTATTAGGATACAGAATTAAAAATGATATTTATCGCGATGTCTCGACCCCTGTTTACAAGCTCAGGATGGCTTTTGGGGATTTTACAAATCACTGTTTTATGCGTAATTATGATTGTAACTGCATTTTAATTGATTTGTGTATAAAATGAAAGTGAAGTGAACTGCAGGAACCTTCCTGGTGTGAACTGTTTGTCCCAAGCTTAGAAAACAAGTGTTATTTATGTGTCACCAATTTCCAGCAACAGTCACTAGGGCTGTTTGATATAACGAGATATATCGGATGATGATATGAAAACATCTATCGTTTCATACGCCATCGTTTGTTTCGTGATGTCGCAAAATAAACTGTTTACAGCAATATTTTTTCATCATTCTGATGGTCACTGTAGAATTTCTTTCTCTCTTTCTCTTATATTTAATATAACCACACTACGGACGGACAAGCGGTTGTTTTTAAGCGTTGTCGTTAGCAACAACGACGGTAAAACCATCGCGTGGCTCCGCTGTACGGTTGTTTATTTTCCACATAAAACTTTCACAATAAAGTTGAAGATCCTATTGAGATTTTTCAAAATGAACTGAATCACTTGAAATAGTATGCAGAGTGTTTATGGACGAAAAGCTAAAAAGAGCCGTCAGGTGCTAAAAAATAAACCTTAGAACAGGCGTTTCCCTGCAGCACGCTGTGTAATAAATACTCAAAGAAAACTGCGGCCGTTTCAACATATGTAACACTCGACTCCAGGTACACCACGCCCAGCTGAAAACACTTTAACCAAGTCGAGTTGCCCGAGATTCACAGAATTGACAGAAAATGTAACATTTTTATGATACATATCGTTGTCGGGACGATAAATGTCTCATATCGGGATATGAGATTTTGGTTATATCGCATAGCCCTAACAGTCACAGTAAAGACCATAAATATTAGAGTGAAAACCCCAACAGTCCCCCTGTAAGCAGTCACTTGGCAACAGTGGGAAAGAAAAACTCCCTTTAAACAGGAAGAAACCACCAGCATAACCAGGCTCCCCCCTTCTTGGCTTCAAGGATTGCTCGATCTTGTATGTGCTCCTGGTGGCATGACCGTAACCTGAATAGCTAAAAGAAAAGGATAAGTGGTTGAAGCATCCAGCGTCTGTGACGAGCTGGTAGTCGTTTCGATTCCATAATCCAAAGTCATGCACAGCAATTCTATACGTAAGTCCTACATGATCGAAGTTTCCACTGTCAGCTGGGTTGCATAAAAACATTGTTGTAATCACTTTTTATATAACCGAACGTTTGAAACGACGCCCAGTTTGTAATCCATTCATGAGAAAACATTTGGAACATTGGTAGGTGTCACTGATGGAGAGGCACTTGTGCTCTTCGAAACGTGGTATGTCAGCTAAAGCTTTGGGCGCAGCCGCTCTGCGTTATAACCAAATTCAAACACACTCCTCTCTCTCACTGTCTTTTGTGCCCTCTGTGCCAGCACCGCCACACACCAGCATCGCTATTACAGTTACTTTTGACTGTTGTTTGTTTGTTTCATACTTTTTCAGCCTGTGGGTGGGACAGTGCTGGCGCGCAGAAATGCTATGTTAATTAGTTTACTCGTGGCAACGAGGAGCGTTCCTTGGAGGGTATCAAAGATGCATGTAAACAGCTTAACCTGCGGTAGACCTCCACTGGAGAGGGGCCAGTAGCTGGGCTGCTGTATGTGTGTGAAAGCAGCCAATAACTACCGCTTCCTCTCAGCGTGAGGCCTCTGCACAGCGCTGAGTGATGAGGTCTGTGGCTGGGCAGCAGCTGCCCTGCTGATAGAGCCAAAACTAAAATGCTATTTTAATGCAGACAAAAGATACTGTTTGTGTAAAAGGAGTCATTTTAGCCTGCCTCCTATGTTATAATGCCAGCAACTAAAAAGCGGAGATATATATGCAAGTCTGCTGCCTTGAGATATAAAGAAATCTTACTTTATGTAATAAAACGTGTGAATTTTGTTGGCAAAAAGAATGCATAGAAATTAGACTGTAGAGGGTGAAAATACCCATACATGATTTATATTCTTAATAGTCCTTGATCCCACATTTGAATAAGCTGTGTTTAACATTTCAGTAGTTGAGACGGTCTTTGATTAAAAAGTTCCATCCTTCTGAATTGTTTTTTTTTTTCTTTTTGCTGCTTTCAGCAGGGTATAAAAATGAAAAATGTGATCCAGTAGTCCAGCACTGTGGTCGGTTTTGTCTCGACCTTTTGTTTAGTACTGATGTGTCATCAAAAAAGCCACGTAGTGTCCATCACAGTGTTTTTGGAGAACATCTGGTCATACATCCACGGGAATCTCACCCTAAGTGCTCTAAATAGGTCGGAAATATCAACATAAACTGATTTTATCCTGCAGTCGAGTATCACACAAACACACGCACAGCAGCAAAGGAAAATTACTTTACGTGATCCAATAAAAGCATGATACCTGAGATGTCTAGTTGTAATTATTGCATTTACAGTAAGTTGAAAATAGCTCCTGAAAACGTTGCTTCTGAGAAAGCCCGTTCAAATGCAGCACCTGCATTGATCGGTTGTAAACTTGAACCTAAACTGGAGCAATGAAAGCAGGCGGTAAATTCCATTTAGATCGACGGCGTAATTGCAGCCAGTTATGGGATTTGGTGCCTGGCAGCCTCGCCATGTTCACTGTGGTTTTATCCTCTGAATAGCCAAGTGGGAAACCCATCAATTTCATATGTAGGCTGTAATGAACGCTGCAGCCTCTGGAGGGGGTTAACACCGCCCAGCTGATGGTAAACATCACACACTGCATTCCAGTGCAAAAACTTTTCCTGCTTGTCATCACTCATCCACAAAAGACTTACCTCTAATAGGTGCTCAGAGGTACTCTGACTAATGGCGCTAAAATAATCTCAGTTAGTTTAAAATTCACTCTGCAGCGTCAGCAGCTGGAACACGAGGCTTGTACTGGAAGTCCTCATCTGCTGAGTAATGACATCAAACTAAATCATTATTTACACACAGTGTGTTTTTCTTTGTCTTAATCCACTGTAGGTTTTGTAATCTGTGAGATTTCATTCATTCAGCATAAGGCACATTCATGCTGATTTATTTCTAAGACACTTTGCAAGAGTGACAAGTGTCAGTCTCTCAGCATCTGCATGCTCGTGAGCTTTAAGGTGAAATGATTTATTGAAATAGATTGTAGTTAAAAACGAGACAAACTGTAAAGTGAAGTGTTAGGAAGGTGTTTTTTGAAGGTTAGGTCTGATATTAGGGGTAAAGTTAGAATTAGGTTAGAGTTTAACACACGGAGCCAAACAGACATGCTTGTAAATATATTTGTGGCCCTTTCCTTGCACACAGAGTGGAGCAGGCTACGGTCACAGCTTTGCTCAGAGAGCAGCTTTTAGCCAAAACATGAGAACCATTTACCAAAAAATCCTCAAACTTGGCACTGATTTACTCTGGTCCTCAGCAACGCACCCACCAAGAGTGAAGCAGATAAACATGTTAACTTGGGTAACAGTTACAGTTAGTTTCTCACAGCATTAGCACAATGAGCCTTAGTTACACCCTTAGCGATTTTGTAAACTGTCAGTTTTTATAGGTATTGTTCACAGGTTTCACAGACTGTCTGTGCGTTCTCGTGACCCACCTGAGAGGTCGCCTATGAGGCAGCACACAGAAATAGACCCCAAGATGTTTTGATATGAGCAACTCTGTGGAAGTAGGCGTAACAGCAAACACAAACAGAGAATGGTGGCGTTCAGTTTTCTATTTCCCCATTTTTTTTATGCAGCTTTATATTTCTACTTTACTGTGACATGACATGCACCAATTTCATTTCTCTTTATCTGAGAGACTTTGTCAGTCATAGTTTTAAAAACGAGTCCATTAGGGCAGCAAAAGCAACCAGACATATTTAAATATATCATCTCAACCTCTTACTGTGATGTTAAAAAGCAGGAATATGTTCATATTATTATCTATAGTGCCTGGAAATATCCATTAGAGCTTCCAGGGGTAGTTTTTAGTTCAGTGTTGACAGGCTGTGCGTACTGTAGTCTATCTAGCATGCCAGCAGTTTGGATTGAATGACAATAATGGGTGTTTTCAAGTGTCGTGGTAGCTGTTTTCACTTCCAAAGAAGTGGTTTATGTCACTTTGGAGATGTTTGAAATGTGTCTGTACACACAGGGTTTCACCAGTCATCAGTCCATCACAAGCTTTGTGTGTAAAGCTTTTATCAGGCTGGTGTAGCTAAAAGCATAAGAAGCAAGAGCACATGGTTAATTAGCATATCATGCATAATGCAGGCTACTGAAGCTGCAGTCACTCGGGCTATATTGATACACATGCTGTTTACACCAACGCTAAATGTAATGCAAGCAAACACTCAGGTAAACTGTGCGTGTATTCCCACTACAATGCTTGGCTAACATGCCTGTAGCTTCTTTGCAGTTCACTACAGCGATGAAGTTTTCTGCACCTTTTTTATGCAATAATTACATGACACCAAGGATATTTTAATCTTGTTACAAACCTAGTGTTTCCAATTAAAAGTAATCAACCCAAGTCAAGAGGAGGTCACAGCAGCGACACTTTGCAGCAGTAAAGTGTGATAGTTAATATGTCTAAATTCAGGTACTTCCATCTTTACAGTGTCATCAAATACTCAACGATCATGGGAAAAAGAAATGTCCTGTGCAGACATGTGAAAACTAACTACACCCCATGATTCAGTAGCTTGTAGAACCACCTTTCGCAGCAGTAACTTAAAGTAATTGTTTCCTGTATGACTTTATCAGCCTCTGACATCACTGTGGAGGGATTTTGTGCCGCTCTTCTTTACAGCCATACATTTATACACAGCTCTCTTAAGTTCTCACCACAGCGTTTCATCAGGTCGATGTCCGAACTTTGACTGGACCTTTGCAGCTCCTTGATTCTTTTCTTGTTCAGCCATTCTGGTGTAGATTTGCTGCTGTGCTTGGAGTCATTGTCCTGTTGCATGACCCACTGTGGGCCAAGCTTTAGCTGTCAGACAGATGGCCTCGCATTTGACTCTAGAATACAGTGGAACCCCGGCTTACGAAGACCCCATTTAACGAAAAATTCAACTTACGAAGGCACTTAACGGCAATATTTCTTCCCCGTGGTACGACAAAATGCCCGTGTAATGAAATAGATAAAATAGAAAATTTAAAAAAATTAAATTAAATTACATAATGTTATGTACATGTACACGTACGTATGCATGCATGCATACGTATGCTTTCTTCAACCTCCACCACTTCCACCTCCACCAAGAACTTCGTCTTCAGACTCTACAAAACAAAGACTGAGTTTCTGAAAATGTTAGCTTCCACTAAGTAACATGATGTGGCTTTTGGAGATTTTAATAATGTTTATTCAAATGATTTCTGCCTCCACAACTGAGGAAAGTGCAGTAACAATGATACACACAAGCCTTTTATTTTCTCTGTTATCCACTGAGTCGTAAAACGTGATTATCAGTATTGGTCAGTCTTTGATCCACTCGTGTGTTTCTATCTATCCATCTGCTAACCGGTCTACCTAGCATGTCACCTACTCCTTTGGTTTGCCTTCCTGTCTTGTGAAAAGACTTAAAGTTCCTCCCCCTCAGCTGGGACTCTGCCTGCTGTAATGAAGAAGATCCCTTAGCAAACCGGCGCATGTGTTTCAGTGTATTACAGACCGAGTCTTTTGTATATCTGTGCGTGTTTGGCTTTACATCATCATCGTCTCCTAATCTCCTCGCGCCATCCCATCTTGCAGGTTTTAGAGTCATTAACTTCTTTATCAGAATTTGCCAGCAATCCGCATTACTGTGCCAAGATAATTGGATCAGAGTCTTCTCCTGGGTACATGTGTAAAGGAAAAAATGCGAAATTGTGGCCTCTGCTATGAATCACTGAGCAATCTGCATTTTTAGCGAGTCAACTTCATCACGACAAACATGAAGCAGCTTCGGATGACCTTGGCTTACATCAAAACTTTTCTACACAGGAAGTTTTGACTATTATCCACAGTACAGTCGCCTGCTTTGCTCTCTGCAGTGCATCTTCCTCTCTGATGAATCCTTTTCCTCTCCACAGGAGCCCGGTTGCAGTCGGCCATGGTTGCTACTGTTTGGCCCTGCTGAGGTCTGTGCCAGCCGCAGCCTACATAGTGCTGGTAACTGTTCTGCGCTATCATCTCTTCATATGGAGTGTCTTTTCACCCAAATTACTGTACGAATCCATGCATCTCCTGCTGACTGCAGGAGTCTGTCTCTTCTTCATCACCATGGAACAAAGCCCCAGCTCAAGTAAGTCTTAGGAAGCCAAAGACTGAAAATCCCCCCTAAAGGATCAGACTTGGTCTTATACTGTGTGGGACTTTCAGCCTGATCCACGCTACAGTGTACTCACCTTCACTCTCTAAGTTAATTCTGTTCACATTATGTGAATAGATGTTTGTGAACTCTGTTGCAAAAAATACTTCGGGGATGCACTTTTAATGTATTTTTGAGAAGCATATTTAAATATTTAATTCTTTTCCAAAAAGAAAAGTGTTGAAGAGGATGAATAAAAATGAGATGATGTAAAGATTTTAGAGGGTTTTTTTTTTTTTTACATACCTCAGGGATGAGTGTACAGTGAGCAGCAACGGGCGCTTTGACTCCATGATTAATTGAATGACTTTGATGTTACACTGGAGAGCTTGATGTGAATGTGCTGTGAGCGTTTGATAATACTTGTTTTAGTCTCGACTTGCACCCTCATAGTTGTTTTCACTTATTCATGCTGAGCTTTATAGTGGTGAAAATGTACAGACTAATGCTGAGAAATATGCGATGTCACTAAAGTGAAAAAGATCTTACTTAACGGTAGTTTGAGCACACGTGCAAATACTAATGATTATGACTCAGTTCCATTTAGCTGCTTCAGTTTCAGTCACGGGACCTGATTTTTCTTTCTGAAAATCTTGTGAATGCGATAACTTGAGAACAAAGCAACGTAGATTTTGATTTGATACTATAGGCGTGTTTTCTAGGAGGCTGGCAGTTGTCCGAATTGTTCGCCTCTATGGTAGAGATCAAATACTGGAAATACCGCCTTAGATATTTTGCCATCTGTGTTCTTACCACGTTGTTTCATGCAGGCTATATGAATGTGAATAACCAACCTTTTTACTAGATGGAGTTTAAAACTATATACCACAACAATAAAATGATTAGATTAATAATAAAACTTCTTCCTGCTGAAGAATCAATTTGCTTTTCCTTTATTAAGTCTTTGATCATCTCTTAAGTAAAACTAAATAAGATCGACTTTATTTATTCCAAAAGTTAGAAAGTTACTGTGAAAAACATGAAAACCAACCTAGCAGTTTTTTATATTGGTGACTAAAGTTTTTGTATACAGCGCCAAATCACAACAATAGTTACCTTGAGGCACTTTATATTGTAAAGTAAAGACCCTACAATAATCCAGAGAAAACCCCAACATTCAGCTGACCCACTATAAGCAAGCACTTGGTGACAGTGGGAAGCAAAAACTCCCGTTTAACAGGAAGAAACTTCCAGCAGAACCAGGCTCAGGGAGGGGCGGGGCCATCTGCTGTGAGCTGTTGTTTGTTTTATATCACAAAACAAAACAGCTCAGAAAAGTCAAACACACACAAGAGAAGTTACACAGAAACATGAGATTAACATCTCTGACCCGACCCACTCTGAGACCTCCAGAATCCCAGTCCATCCATGTCGCTGCAGTGCTTTATGAACTCTGCTCACTGCGTTTCCTTTGGGCTTAGTACGGACAAGTTTGATGAACTGATTGTCTTCCACACACCACAGGTTACCCATGGAAAAGGCATTAACTATGATCCCAGAAGCGAGCAACATGACAACATAACCCCCTGTAAACTAAGTTACAATTTCCATGAAATGAAGTGAGAGAAGATTTCTAAAAAGTACTTCATGCAAAGCAACAAGAAGAGTTTTAATAAAGTAGCATAACCTTCATATTTGGCCTGTAAACAGTCAGGTAATAATAAAGGTAGCACTGAAGCTCTTTTCCTTGGCATTCAACCAGCTCAGCTATGGCTGCCAAACACTTTTTTATGTTTTGACAATATTTGACAATTCGACCACAACCTCAGTTGCCTTTTGTCACAGCACGATGAGCTCAGGTGTAAATGATAAAAAAAAATATCATCTCAACTTCCTGTTGCTCATGCTGGCTGCTGCGTCTTACGGGAGTCATTGTTGGTATTTTTTTTTTTTTTTTGACACTGTAATTTTTATTGATAGTTTTGTCACAGTTTAAACATAGACATGTTTTGCATTACAGGAGAAATAACCATGCAAGCACACAGTCAAAACAAAACAGAACTAAAGCGAACAAAAGGTGTGGGTGCCAATTCTAATCAACTACCGTATGCATGCCTGCCTTTGCTCAGCAGCATACATACTCCAGCTTATATATGTACTTTTATACAGGCATGCATCAATAGATATACAGAGTCATAGACCTTAAATGTTTTGTTCGTTCATTAATTTTCCTTGGTGCCATACAATGTCCACTTCTCCCACTTAGCAACGAAAATATCTTCCTTTAATCTGAGAATGTAAGTCATTTTTTCCATTGCATAGATTTCTCCAACAATATTTAACCAGTCTTTTGATGAAGGCGGATCCAGTTTGTACCAGTTTCTTGTTATAGCTTTCTTTGCAGCTATCAATAGGATTTTTGTCAAATACAAGTCGTCGTACAGAACATACTCTCTAATATTCCCAAGATATACAGTTTTAAAATTGTGTGGTAATTGGTAGCCCAAGATATTGCCTATTACAAGACTCACGTTCTTCCAAAAATTATGCAGTTTCAGGCACTCCCAAAACACGTGCGTATGATGTGCTTCCATGTTACCACATCTTCTCCAGCATGGCAAACTGTCTTGAGTCTGTTTACTTTTGATTTTTGGTGTAATAAAGAATCGAGTAAGGTGTTTCCACCCAAATTCTCTCCAGCATCTTGAGTTAGTCGTTGTGTTCTGGGTTTCACACATATCTAACCATTCCTCAGTTGAGATATCAGTTTTTATTTCCTGCTCCCATTTCTTTTTTATGTATTCAGTTGATGTTGCCGTGTTCTCTCTTAGATTTTTATATAGTACAGAAATCTCCTTGAATTGGAGGCCCCTGTATGATTTAATTATACAATTCAGGATGCCATAAGACGTACGCGAACTTCGTATTTCCTTTGAAAAGTAGTCTCTGAGTTGCAGGTACCGGTAACATTGTTGGTATTTTTAGTACTACGTGTGCTTTCTCCGTGTTCATGTTAAAACACCTGCTGTGAGAAAGTGTGTGTGTTGTCTCGGTTTAAAGGGTCCAACAACATTAGCAGAAGTTCGAGGGGGACGTCAATCAAGTGGAGCTCCTTTGTGCCCACTCAGTCTTGAGAAAAGAGTCTAATCAGGCAAGTGTAAGTAAAAACAGCTGTGTGGGTGTAACATGGGGGTGCAGAGTGGGAGTTTTCGAGCACATCGCACAATATTTCCAGTACACTGCACTAAACCGTTAGCTAAACTGTGTTCTTTTCTTTCTATTACTGTTTTTGTAACTGTAACCATCCAGTGTCTGGTGACATTCTGAAAGATGTGGACACAAGAAGTTCAGACTTTGGTGTTCGATATGTTCAGATGAAATGAGCAGTTATGTCTGTGGGTCTTTTTGTGTCTTTGCTGCATTAGCCTCCTTTACGAACTCGTATCCCAGTAAATGACCACATTCATATGAAGTTGAGCTCAGTAAAGAGACGCAAACAGGAAAGAGTTTGATGTTGTGTATAAACCTAAATAACTTTTGTTCAGCTTCAAATCCAAATTTCAGCTTTTGATAAAAGGACAAATAATGCTGTTGTTTTTTTCCATTCAGTCTTTTTTGATTTTATGTTTCACTGAAGCTTTACATGTTCTTACTGCACAGAGGCAGCATTTGTTTGAGCTCACTGCTGTTTGTCTTTTGATTTCTACTTGCAAAATTGCGAAATTGCAGCTGGTAAAAATCCAAAACTGTGTGGCGGTTTATAAACACTGCAGAACAAGTTCCAGAAAGACTGGGTTAATAATTCCTCTTCTTTTCAGTAGGGCTTTATTTCACATGATGAATTGTTCTCGTTTGGATTTCGATGCACGACTCGTAAAATTTTGTGTCTGCCAGAGGGCCGCGGACATAAACTTTGTTTAACGTCCACTCAATCTGTTTCTTCAGTATAACTGAGAATCCCACCAAAGTAAAACTGGCATGTAAGCTGGCTTCGATCCAAAGCAATAAGAGTATGGAGCCAAGAGAGCAAACAATGTGTCCCTGTCCAAGTACTTAATGGAGCTCACTGTGTGCTTGGACTCTTGTTTTGAAAGTAAAGTCTGAGTTGCAGTGAAGACTGGAGCACTCATCAAACCTCCTGTTTGGCTTCAATTTTGTATAATTTGTTAAAAGAAAATATCCCCGCCTCCAACACAAAAAGCTAGACTTTTAATCCAGCGGGATGTGGTGTAAAGTAGAAAGTAAGACATCATTCCAGCAGTTATTTTGTTGACTCATGGGCTTTTGACGTCGACGAACAGAAGCAACTGCTTCAAAGCTTCTTGTTGATCATAACCTGGCAGTTCTAACCAGGAAAAAAAAATCAAGTTGAAAGACTCGGTATGCATCTTTTCACCTCCAGACACCAAAGTGAATCTCATGTTCCCGCCCCAACACTTGTCACTCACCTTGATGAGCTGTCTGCATTGAAACAGCGTCTCACCCGGGGCGAAGATCACTGACTCCCTCCCCCCGAGGCGTCAGAGAAGCAGGTGCCAAACTGGGAAAAGTGGGGGAAGAGGAGGCAACACTGGTGTTCCATGTTTTCCTGAATAGATTTTTGTTTGATGCGAGGTGAGCTCGTCACCTTTTATTTTGCCGCCGTTGTTGTTGCTGTGACTCACCTTGACAGGGACCTCACTGCTTACTACATCGGCACAGAATGGAATTTAAATGCCCCGAGCATCATTGGAAAGTCAGACAAACAAGAGGATTTGCATTTGAATGCAGGGGGGGTCAGGGGCAGACACACGCTGCATATGGATCACTGCAGGTGAGCTGGTTTGCATTACAGGGAGGACACATTTAGCTTTTTTTCTTCTTTCTTTTTTTGGTGGAGCCAGCCTCAAAGCTAAACTGGCAGCATCTTATTGTCAAGTGCCTTTTTCCTCTCGTTAGTTCAACGAGGAATCTCACAAAGATATCAAAGTGTGATGTAAATAGTTGATGAACCAGATAATGATCTACAGGATTATTCTGTCAGCATGCTTCACTTCGCTCGACTTGTCCAATGGTCTCGCACTGTCTTTACAAGTCGAGCTCTTGATCCGACTAAATCTGGATTCCCATACTGTGTTTTGTTGTTTTTTTTACCAAGATCTCCTCCTGTGATTGTAAAGTGATTTAGAAAAATTTAGAATGACAGCAACACATTTTCTCAGATGGAGATCGATTTTCTGTTTTTTGTAAGAATAAAACATTATGAACCGCTCTGTGGGAACTGCAGCGCCGATGATGAATTATGCTTGAAAAGAGTAACATCCGTCTGTATCTCATCGGCCTCGTGAAAAATCTTGTGAAGCTGCGTTATAATCCTGACCAGTTCTGTTGAGTTTGACAAACTCCTGCAGTCGAAAAGCTTGATTTATAGTACTGCGCTGAATCCCTGCGGCGCACGCACCGTGGTGGGTGACATCATTGTTTGCAATGATACTTGAGTGCGGATGTCTCTGCGCTGCCCTGTCATCATGAGTAAAAGTGAGCTGATCAGGCTGGAAATGAATGATAGGATAGCTTATGAATATCCAGCAAAACAAAGGTTACTTTATCAAAATGCAGGAAAAAGAGAAGACTTCAGTAACAGCATGGTACTAAAAAAAGACAGTATGGCACATGTCCACATTGTAAGAATATCTTAGAAAATAGAATAGAATAGAATTCAACTTTATTGTCATTGCCCATGTCTGGATATAGCCGTTGGTGAAATCACCTGTTGCATCTGTGCTCCACAGCTGGTTACAAGCTAGCGTTATGCCAGCTAATGTTAAACATGCTAAATTATGCTAAAATTCACCTTCCCACTGTTTGATTAGATTTTTATCCCGTATGAGAGTTTATTGTTTGAGTCCAACAATCTTCTTATCCTTTATTTATCCAGCTAAAAGTCTCGCTGAGATTAAATCCTTTTTTCCAAGACCTAGTCGAGATCCACTTTAAATAAATGGTAAATGGCCTGTATTTATATAGCGCTTTTACTAGTCCCTAAGGACCCCAAAGCACTTTACATATCCAGTCATCCACCCATTCACGCACCCATTCACACACTGGTGATGGCAAGCTACATTGTAGCCACAGCCACCCTGGGGCGCACTGACAGAGGCGAGGCTGCCGCCTAAAGTTTCATTAAAGCTGGCTAACAGCAGCTAACACAGGCTAACAGCAACAAAAACAGCAGCACTTACCAACAGAAAAGTTTACGATATCCTCAACAACTGACGTCAGTGTCCTTGTCATCAGACAGAAGTAAACTTTACTTTAGACTGACATATTGGACTCCTTTCAGAAAGTTTTACAGTTTCCTCCGGAACAAATAGTCACTCGAATTGTCACTTGAATTAGGAGGGATGAGAAAACAGAATTCAGTTGACTGCAAGCTGCAGTTGTACATGCTGTAACTTTAAGCTTTAACATTAGCATATTTATTGTCACCATGTTTGGTTAGTTGGAACCAGAGGTGATTACACTTGGATAAAAAGGCAGAGTGCTAAGTCATTAGCTAACGCTAGCCACTGTAGTTAGCAAGTGGCATTGAGAGTTTTTACACATGCAAAGTAAGACACACAAATATCGAACATTTAGTGCTAAAAAATAGACAAATAAATATTAAATGACTCACAAAACTCATGCGCAAACGTCTTGGATAACCTGTACCACTCACGCCGCAATATCATTTGTAATTCTATAATTCCACACTAGGCTCTAGCTACCTTTGTCAGAACACCCGACAGTCAAAGCTGCCACTACCACTGTCCAGCTGAATTATAAAAATTAAAAAGGTGATCACATTCAGAGAGGGGACACTATCTATAGAGACCAAGGTAGTAGTTTCTTTTTGTTTTTTAACATGGGACTCTGGGGATTGATTTACTTGATTTACTGCAGTTTTTCGCACTTAAGCTTTAGCTTCATTTTTAACCTTCTTAAGTTGCTGCTTGAAAAATATCTGCTATAGCATTAGTGCTTTCAGGGAGTTGTGGCAGCTTTATTTGATTACTTTTGTTAGAAAGTGCATGCCAGATCATCTCTATAGAACACAGTACACTATAAATCAGGTTCCAGGGTTGGTTTTATGATTAGAGCTTTTGTTTAATTTATGGGGTTATTTTGTTGTCTATAGGTGGGTATTTTTTTTCCTCGTTTCTGTTAATACTGTCTGTTAAATGTCCAATGAGACCAAGACTTGGATCAAACATTTAAAGAATGCAATAAGCTGTTGTCAGGTGAAGCAAAGGGGTTTTATTGATCAGTCGTCACTTCAAAACAAGAGGAGGAGATGATGTTTGAAAACCAGAATTGTTGTCTGCGTCATTGTAGCTGAAATGCTCGGCTCACAGTAAAGAGCCGAGTTCGTTTGTTAAGTTATTTAATCTTTTTGAAAACTTCACAATTCATCTATAAAACGATCAGAAGCCTCGGAACAGCTTCTCACCAGCGTGATGAGGCAACACTGTGACAGTTTAAACTCCTTCCTCTGTATCCAAGTATCCAGCAGACCATGAAATAGATCCGAATAATTGTTTTGTTCACATGGTCGAAAGCTTTTAGGCATGTGTTGTACATCACATCATAACCTGACTGTGTGTGGGGTTATTTTTGCCCATCTGTATTGAGATGACTCTTGTATTTCTGTGTGACCTGCACTCCACATTCCACAGTGATGTCAGTCTGTTTTTAAACCTTTTTGTTTTCTCCTGTTCATAATTTGGCAACAGCCCTCATGTTTTCTTTTGTTGTATTTTGTTTTTTCCTAATCTAGCCTGTGGTAAACTATGCAATTCATACTGTTTCTGTATTCAAACACTTCACTCCTCTGTCTGTATTTGATGAATTAGGTGTTTAATCAGATAAAATCTGCCTTTATGTTGAAAATCCCTCTTTTATATCTGTAGTTTTCTGAGTTAGTGTTTGGGGTTTGTTTATTAATGTGAAAAGTGACAGACCTACAAGAATCATCTGTTTATGTTCTCCATATTAAAATAAAAGACTTCCTCTGCAGGATTTGTGTGATTCCTACAAGCTGTTACATTAAGTGTTTTGATAAGGATGTGCACACGTTCCTCCTGTGATATTAGTGATTAGCTGCCCATTAAATTGTCTTTCAGCTTCTTGCATCCTGGGTGGAAGCCATCTGTCTTGATTCCTCCTGCTCTGGAGGATGGATGACATATGATGCACTTTTCACTAGAGTCTCAAAGTTTCCTACTGATTTAGTAAAATTGGACATAAAACCATCTGTGAAAGGGCACCTAGCGTATCTTAACATACAGTATAGAAGTAGGAGGATGATAATTTAGTAATCATCCCTCTATCTGCTATCCACCCACTAAATAATTATTTTATGCCTTCAGGAGCTGGACTTCAATGCCACCATTAAAGGAGCCACACATTCCACGCTCTGCTCGCTTCTGAGTAGGAGTCTCTTTTAAAACCTCCAAAGCGATGATGCACCCAAGATGTGTTATAGCCCTCATGCCACAAATGTAAGGCACACAAAGCTGAATTCAGTGAGCTTTTAATTGAAAATATTGACTCGAAACTAGAAACCAGCTGGAAATAATAGATACACACGTGAAAGCATCGATATGGTTGGTTTGTGCAGTTTTAGGCCATACTGAAGTACACATATCTAATATTTTCTTCTTTTGCTTGTTTTCATGATGCACGGTGCTCTATGTAGGCTGTTAAGAGTTTCCTCTTGGCTGAATTCAAGCAATTCAAGTTGAATCCAATCACCTTTTTTCTACAGCTTTTGAGTAATCGTGCCTTCTAGCTTGCTCTGAGGGATTGAGGTGTTCCCAGGCCTTAGGGCCCACTTTTCGATTCCCGGGTTTACGAGAGCTTCTGATCAGATGAGCAGACTCCCGTCCAATTGGCAAAGGTGCCGCCAGGTGTCCAAACAGTCAAACTTCACTTTTCAACCTCAAGTGGCGAATAAAGCCTTGATTGATTGATTGATTGAATGAGGTTGTAATTCTTTTGGCCTTTTCTGTGGCTTTATTGGGGACAGAGAATCTCAACCATTGGTCCTTCATTCACCGATATGAGCACAGAAATGTGCATACTGTGAAAGTGCCCACAGAAAATTACTCTGGATTCATGAAATGTGAGCTCTGACCAGTTTCATCCTTACCTCCATGCATACGTTAGTGAATCTGAATGTAAGTAAACACATTCATTCAGAGGTGTGTCATGGAAAAGTACTGCAGCAACAATAACTCTTCATTGACTGAAACTAAAATTGAAGAGTGTCCGTGGATGAAGCCAGCAAAGGTCTACCTCCTCGTATTTTCCTCAGGCAAGACGATGGATAACAAACAAAAGAAAGAAGTGATATTTAAGCTGCACTAACTGAGTCGGTGAAGGTTGTGTCCACTGAGACACGATGTTGCTGTATACTGTAGCTGGGTAAAAAAAAATACACAAAGCTCTGACATCAAAAACAGACTGGAAGAAAAGGAGGGAAGCGGGAGGAGGATGAGCAGCTGATTTATCTGCTCAATGTGAGAAACTCACCACATTTATTTTAAAAAAGTCCATAAGTGGGAAATTACTAATAAATTAAAGTGTAACTGATGTCAACCAGGAAGGATGTCCTTCTTTAATGAATGCAGTTTTAATACGCTAAGCATACAAATGAGATACAGTGGGGCAAAAAAGTATTTAGTCAGCCACCGATTGTGCAAGTTCCCCCACTTAAAATGATGACAGAGGTCAGTAATTTGCACCAGAGGTACACTTCAACTGTGAGAGACAGAATGTGAAAAAAAAATCCATGAATTCACATGGTAGGATTTGTAAAGAATTTATTCGTAAATCAGGGTGGAAAATAAGTATTTGGTCACCTCAAACAAGGAAAATCTCTGGCTCTCACAGACCTGTAACGTCTTCTGTAAGAAGCTTTTCTGTCCCCCACTCGTTACCTGTATGAATGGCACCTGTTTGAACTCATCATCTGTATAAAAGACACCTGTCCACAGCCTCAAACAGTCAGACTCCAAACTCCGCCATGGCCAAGACCAAAGAGCTTTCGAAGGACACCAGGAAAAGTATTGTAGACCTGCACCAGACTGGGAAGAGTGAATCTACAATAGGCAAGCAGCTTGGTGTGAAAAAATCAACTGTGGGAGCAATCATCAGAAAATGGAAGACATACAAGACCACTGATAATCTCCCTCAATCTGGGGCTCCACGCAAGACCTCATCCCGTGGGGTCAAAATGATCATGAGAACGGTGAGCAAAGATCCCAGAACCACACGGGGGGACCTGGTGAATGACCTGCAGAGAGCTGGGACCAAAGTAACAAAGGTCACCATCAGTAACACACTACAACGGCAGGGAATCAAATCCCGCAGTGCCAGACGTGTTCCGCTGCTGAAGCCAGTGCATGTCCAGGCCCGTCTGAAGTTTGCCAGAGAGCACATGGATGATACAGCAGAGGATTGGGAGAATGTCATGTGGTCAGATGAAACCAAAGTAGAACTTTTTGGTATAAACTCAACTCGTCGTGTTTGGAGGAAGAAGAATACTGAGTTGCATCCCAAGAACACCATACCTACTGTGAAGCATGGGGGTGAAAACATCATGCTATGGGGCTGTTTTTCTGCCAAGGGGACAGGACGACTGATCCGTGTTAAGGACAGAATGAATGGGGCCATGTATCGTGAGATTTTGAGCCAAAACCTCCTTCCATCAGTGAGAACTTTGAAGATGAAACGAGGCTGGGTCTTCCAACATGACAATGATCCAAAACACACCGCCCGGGCAACAAAGGAGTGGCTCCGTAAGAAGCATTTGAAAGTCCTGGAGTGGCCTAGCCAGTCTCCAGACCTCAACCCCATAGAAAATCTGTGGCGGGAGTTGAAAGTCCGTGTTGCTCGGCGACAGCCCCAAAACATCACTGCTCTCGAGAAGATCTGCATGGAGGAATGGGCCAAAATACCAGCTACTGTGTGTGCAAACCTGGTAAAGACCTATAGTAAACGTTTGACCTCTGTTATTGCCAACAAAGGTTATGTTACAAAGTATTGAGTTGTATTTTTGTTATTGACCAAATACTTATTTTCCACCCTGATTTACGAATAAATTCTTTACAAATCCTACCATGTGGATTCATGGATTTTTTTTTTCACATTCTGTCTCTCACAGTTGAAGTGTACCTCTGGTGCAAATTACTGACCTCTGTCATCATTTTAGGTGGGGGAACTTGCACAATCGGTGGCTGACTAAATACTTTTTTGCCCCACTGTATGACCACTGTATGAAATAATGATGCTTTGGAATTGTTTTCTTCTGTTTTCTTTATTGACGTCTCAAAGTGAACATATAAAACAAAAGCTCCAGCCTGTTGTTCAATCATTTGTGTTATTTCAGGAAAATAAATAATGATGATTAAATAATCTCAGTAGTTATCTTGGCCTTCTTCCTCTAAGGTTTCACCTCATACTCAGATGCAGATATCTAGTTCAAGAGGGACATTCCTTCTAGCCCGACTCATGGTTGTTGTTGTGGTGACCACCCTCAGGCTCTGGCCTCTGAAGGATTACACTGAAACGCTACAAGGAGACCATCAACTCTGGAACGTTGCAGGGTGTAAACATGTCGGCACAAACAGCAGCTGAGACCATCGAGGTGATGTGGCTGTGTTTTTGGCCCAAACAGCAAGACTGCAGTGCTCAGCTGTGGGCTCATGAATACCCTGATATCTGCCCCACTCTTTTCACTCCAGGCATCTCTGTGAAAGGAAAGTGTCCTGCTCCAATCCTGCTCCGAGCCTGGTGCATCGAATATGGAAAACTCTTTTTCTTTCTCGCTCTGTAAAAATTTTAATCTTTGCGATCTGTGCCACATGTGTCAAAAGAGAAAATTTCTTCTTTCAAAAGACTTTAAATGTTGGAATCTATATATGAGCAAAGACATGGAGTCAGACAGGAAACAGCAGCTTTCATCCCATCCTAACACCATAACCAAATGTCATTGTTTTGTTTTATTATTTTTTGTAATAAAACCTCCCACACAGCTGTTAATTTGTTATGCTCATGCCTGTGAAACAGACTAGATAAGAAATATGTGCTAGGACAAAGTTAAAGATTCCTTGCGAAGCTTTTCCAACACAATGAATCCGACTTTATGAAATGACCCACACTGTCAGGAGCTGTTAAACTCTGCTTGTGAGTCATGTGATTTTGCTGTGTGGAAGCCTGTCTGTAGAACTACGCTCAAGTGTGCTTAACTAAATGTTGCTAAAGAGCCTAAAGTGTGACCAAACTGTACATGAAAAGGCTGTACTGGACACGCTTCTTCAGTGAAGTCAAAGCGTGTCAAACTGCATGTTTCTGGCTGCTGGTGAGATTGTCAGCTCGCAGCGAGGCCCTCAGTGAAACTGCTCTGGGGACAAACTACACACACAAGCATGGTGTGCAGGGAAAAAGGCAAAAAGCTGCTTTACCATGTTCAACAGGAATCTGTTACAATCGTGATGCCCTTCATTTGGCTTTGGGTTAAGTGGAAAACAGTCCTGCATATTTCACCTTCGTTACTGTCACACGTTCATCTACAACACAGCTCTTGCTCTTTAAACAATGACTAAAATGTGTTTTTAAACATACTGCTGGGTCTAAGAACATCAGCTTATTGCAGCCGTCTGAGATCTAAACTGCAGAAACTAGTGAATATTGGCTGTTTTGCCATGGTAACCCAGAAACCACAGAGCCCTCCACATTTCAAATCCCCATTAACCTCTTTGTGTGTATGAAGCCGAGCATGTTGTAACCACTTTCTAAAGACTGAGACCTTTAAAGGGATTAAAAAGAGCTGGAAGTGACACAGAAAGGACAGTTATTGATTTGGTTATTATTGTTTTTATTTGTATTATTTTATCAATTCGCTTAGGCCAGATTTTAGTTTCAATTCTTTAAATTACCTTTTTAATTATAGCAGGTGGTGTGTTTAATGTCAGAGAATAATCAGATGATCCCCAGTGAGAAGCACTTGGCAACAATGTAAAGGGAAAACTCCCATTTAACAGGAAGAAACCTCCAGCAGGAGGTTTAAAATTGACTATGTGCACGTTAGCATATGCTACTTCCGGTGCGGAAACTCCTGTGGGGAGCTTTGTTTCCGGTGTCCTATTCGCGCCTGGTTTACGGTCCAAAACAAGTTAAGCAAATGAATGAATCAAGCGGCGATTTACATTTCTATAGATGTCTTGGGCATTTACCCAATATATCTGTAAATGATGTTCATCGACTTGTCGATATTTTTTCCCCGCGCCTCAGAGCAAAAGAGAAAAGGGATTCAAATGTTATATTTCTCAGCTGTCCCTCGTTTATCGCGGGTGTTATGTTCTAAAAATAACCAGCGATAGGTGAAATCAAGTAGCCAATTTTATTTTTTGACGGTGCAAAACGTTTGGTGGACATCGTGGACATACAGCACTGCACTTCAGAGTCACACTGCAGCGATTCTGTACTGTACAGGAGAGACGTCACAGAGGAGATCGTCTGCAGCGATCAGGACACAATGTGACGTAAAAAAAATAAGCATGCACTAAACTTGCACTAAAAAATCAGCGAAACAGCGAGGTGAAAGGTGAACCACGTTATAGCGAGGGACCGCTGTAATTTTGAAGGTAAGTCACAACATACCCTTTGTAAATACTAATGTATAGAAACCGTTACCAGCAATTGTTCATTTTTTGTGTGGCTTTTTTCACAGTTTGTTAACATGCTGTGTAGGTGTGTACTTGACTAGCTGATATGGACATAACGGGGAAACATCTGGTTTGACTATTCTTCACCTGTAGTTTGAATGCTGCCTGTTTAAATCATAAGACCAGTCACTATACAGAGATGTGCTTCTGAATGTGGACGATGTGTCTTCTGCAGTGATGCAGTTCTGCTTGGGTTGAGTGATGTAAACAACTGATCGATCTAAACTCTTTAAACATCAAAATTGATCATTAGATTTTTTATGACACAACAGTGGTGAGTGTTCCCACCTTCTGCTCTTTGTAACTTAACGCGATCTTTCCGTTTTCGAGTTTTGGACATGATTTTGGAGGATATCTTCGCAGTAGCGATTGACCGCAAAGTAAAGCTACCGGAAATGTAGAACCCCACATCCGGTCTCAAACCAGGAAGTTAGCATTTTCTCATGCACAGGGTCAATTCTCTAAGATGATGGCTTATCATCAAAAGAAAAAAAAATGGTGTCATTCCTGGTAAGGCTTGTGTTGATCACAATCAGCCAAGGATCTAAAGGTCAAAGGTCACTCTTTCGAGGATGCCAATGTTCACATTTTGGACAGAGAAGACAGATGGTTTGAAAGAGGAGTGAAAGAAGCCATGTCCACTGTTAGCGACCATCTTTGAACAGAGGGCGGGGCTTAACGCCCACTCACATCCTGGGCCATCTGACCTCAGGAAATCACATGATAGGGTGGGGTTAGGTTTCACAATGAGCTCACCCGAAACCCTGGCTGATTGTGACCTACACCCGCTTTCACACCTTGGCTCATGTGATTAGAGGATCATCAGGGGGTCCTTTTGTCCCTCTTTGGGGGGAAACTCCCACTGGGTTTAAATCTGGGACTTTCCACCATTTGACCTTAGAACTGAAGAAGCTTCTTGGATGAGAGTGAAACGTCTTCAAGCAACTTAAAGAAGTCCAGACGCTTTTCTTTCCAAGCTCCTTTGTTTTTCTACAATGTCACTTGCTGGAACATTAAATGTTTATCCTTGTTCTAGTGCTAATTTAGTAACTAACTAAATGTTTGTACAAGTCTGCTCTTGATTACTTAAACAACTCCTGCCATTAGGTTGAATAATGCTAGACTAATTGCAGCTGTGGAGTAAAAAAAAAATTGGTATTGACAACTTCAAATGATAATAAAAATTTAGATATATATGCAGTTTTTGAAAATGTAGAGGACTATTTTTTTGGAAGTCAAATTTATATCAAAGGTCGATGCAGATGATTTGAGATTAGAGCCCGTCAATAAGATTCCTGTCTGGCCCCCAGTCAGACTCAGCGCCAGACCCGTCTTCTATCACGTTTGGATGATCTGCCGTGAGACATAAAAACATCTCACTGTCTGAACTGTAAGTCTCTCAAAGCTCCACTGCTTCAGAATACCAGCGGCATCAAGATGTTTAAGGATTCCTGGAGTTAGATATCAGCAGGCATTACCGCTCTTCTGGTTTTTGGCACATAACCCTTTGAATTCACACTTCTTTTTTTATCAGAGTCAAGTTCAGATGCAGCATGCAGTTGTTTTCACAAACTAGGTGCACACAGCCCGTCTAAAAGCAAGGCCAGTCTAGCAACAAGCTGATGAACACACACAGCCTTTTGTAACTGAAAAGAAAGCAGATTTTCCCCTTTATAATGCAGCTTGTGCTCCCTTCCAGCAATGCACATGTTGGATAGAACATATCCTGTGACGAAAATTCGAAATTTATAAAAGCAACCTAAATATTTTTATATGTTTCTATTCTGTAGTGAAGAAAAACAGAATGTGTGAAATGAGAGTTCTTCCTCTTGCAGTGTGATGTATCTTTAAATCACCACAGGCCTGTGTTTGTGCCCATGTGAAACAGCATAACTCATTTTCTCATAAATCGGTAAGCATTTTGCACCTCCTCAGCGTGTATGCCGAATGAAGGAAACGTGTGTGTTTGTTTTTGCCCCTCGTCTCTCTTTTAGGTAAGGTAAGATCCAACCGTGCCTGCCTGTCCATCAGCAAATGCAGGACTAATTACAGCTGCGCCGCTCCTCCACTCTTTTGATGCTCCAGGAGTTGTCTGCTAAGTGGCAGATGGCAACAAGCCAGAGAGGTTATTGCAAGTTTAGAGCTGGCTCCCTCTGAAAACACTGCCACTGCAGGAGCTATTGATTGACGCACGAGTCACTCTGTGGCTGCAGACTCTGCCAGGGTTCCCCTTCTCCCCTCACTGAGTTTCTGCCACAGTTTCTGTTCCAAGCTGCTGAGAGGAATCCAGCTCGCTAAACCTCGGCTTAGTTGTTAAGAAGCCTGGAGGGAAACACTTGCTGTTTGCATAAAATTACTACTGGCTTGACTTACACAGCAGTGAAGGAGTAGCTCGTTAACCCTCCGTGAACTACATGGGACAGGAACGCGTTAGCTCAGACGTTTCAGGGTCTGATCTGATTTTGTGTGAAGTCATTCTGAGAGCACTTTCCAGAACTTCAATAATATCTACAATAATACTGTAGCTTCTCTCTTGCAGAGGTTTTGGTTTAGAAATGTAGCACTCACTATTTCTCATTTTCAGTAAGAACGCAACAAAATAACAAAATAACATTGGTAGAAGATGGTGTTTATTAGTTGGTGGAACAATGGAACAGACAGATTTCTGGTGTAAAGGGTTTGGTTTACGCTGGTTATTAAAAACTAATAAAAATTTAAATAGCAGCAGAGATGAAGAGCACTCATTAAATATTAACTCAGCAGGTGTGAGATGATCCAGCCACAGGTCGATGATGGTGGAGTCCAGATCGCTAAAAGGGCTTTTTAGCAATCCTCATGACCCTCATCGAAATAAAAATGCCCTCTGTGAATGACACTTTTTAAGCAAGGAGATGCTTTATGAGGTGGGAAGGTTTCAATCTGATACACAGTACTGACTGAAAAAGGCTGAAATCTCAGCCTTTTTCAGACTCACTTCTAGCCTCCTGATCAGTAACCACAAAGTGCACTCACTAGCTTTTTCTGGAGCTTTGAATCATCGGTAAATGATGTTTGCAAGCTTGTGTTTGTTTACAGTTTACCTGCTGATGATATCCTTGAATAATGAAGACCGTGAGCTGTGACTGAAAAACTCTGGTTAACATTGTTTGCTTTGAAACTTCTAAAGCCAAGAGTGAGCGCTGATGCTCCATTTTAAACCGAGACTGAAATGATTAGTGAGTTATGTGATGCAAACATACAATAAAATAAAACAAAGATCTTTCTCTTTCCTTGGCTAAGATATTAAACGTTGTAAGCAAAAATGAAGTTGTAAAAAAGTTTTATCGAATATTGCTGACATGCTGAAATTTGGATATACACATCTGTTTCACCAGATGTTTGAGGTGATATGTAAATCAGTAAACATTGGTCACATTTACTGATTCGCATAGTAACTCCTGAATCTTAGTGTTATTGTGTTTACAACAGTTCACTCTGTGAATACATTTTATTAGCTTCATCTTTTGCTCTCCTTAAAGCTGCTCATCGGGTCCCTTCATGCTTGGTCCGCTTTGGGCTTTGGAGCGTGATGTCACGGGAGCTGGGCCACGCCCCCTCCCGCCATGACAGTAGGCCAAAGAAAGCCGAGGACCCGAGTGAGAGTCGGCGCCAAGTTTGAAGTAGTTTAGCAGAGCCGGTGTCCTGACAAAACACGCTACCTATCAAGCTGTCCTACTTGTTGTTACTGCGCATGCGCACAACTCAAAACTGCAATGTTTTTGGTGTTAATAGTACACGACAAATATTTGATCCTACCCCGATCTTGTGCGTGCGAAAAAAGGTTAGTATTATATGTTTACTTCTTTATTACAGCTGATACTTGTTTTCCTTAAGCTGTTGTCAGTTTGTTAACTTTTCAAGCCAACATGCGTTTTGTTTTTTGTGCAAAAATACTCCAATTTGGAGTCTCAATTGAAGTCATATTTCAAGTCTTCATTTACGTCGATTTATTTACGTCATATCTAAATAAATCCAAGCCGGAAGCATGTAATGTAATGATAAGTGTGATTTGGCCATCAGAACGACCTACCTATAGATATGTACGATGGAGGCATACATCACGTAAGGTAGTATTTTCTAATAAGGTAGCACGGATTGATAGACGTGACTATACATTTACGCTACGGTTGGGTGTTTGACAAAGTTTCGCAGAACACCGGAAGTCTTTTTGCAACCACGTGCACTGCCCCCTGGTGGCCTTTAAAAAGAATGCAGGTTTAAGGCATTTCCAAGTTGGCTTCACTCTTCAAACCCAGAAGCTTTGTCCATCTTTTATATTGTCTGTGAGAGGAGAACGGGCACACATAAGCACAAAGGCATATTGTTTGGCTTACTTTGTCAGGACAGTCACTGACACTATTGCATTTCCAAGCTTCTTAAAACTAAGTTTAACTCTAACATGAAGTGGCAAACCCTAACCTTAACCTAAACTTAAAACTAATCCTTACATCGACCCCAAACTCTTTGTGTAGTGGTCACAAGTATAGCTGGACATGTTTTACAATCCCAATTCCCAAAAAGTCAGGACACTGTATAAAATCCATATTTTGTTGACAGCAGAACATAAAAAATATCAAATGTTTAAACTGAGACAGTTTATACTTTATGAAAAATATTAGCTCATTTTGAATTTGATTGCAGCAACAGGTCTCGCAAAATTTGGGATGAGGGCAAAAAAGCTGAAAGAGTAAATGATACTGAAAAGAAACACTTTGTAACTACTCAGTTTAACCAGTGACAGGGCAGCAACGTGATTGGTAAACTTCTGTCAATTACCCAATCTGTAAAAACTGTGTCTACAAATTTTGCAACAATGTCAGAATAATGTTCCTCGATGTAAAACTGAATATCACCATCATCTGCCATACATAATATCATCAAAGGAATCAGGGAATCTGGAGAAACTGCTTTGCGCAAGTCAAAAATCAATCTTGGATGCCTGTGATCTCTGGCAAGCACTGCATTGAAAACAGGAATGATTCTGTCGCATCTAAAGAAATCATTGTTTATGAACACAAATGCAGATTAATCGTCTACAATGCAAAAAAAAAAAAAAGCCATATGTGAACACAATCCAGAAGTTTCACCACCTTCTCTGAGCCAAAGCTCATTTAAAATGACTGCAAAGTAGTGATCAGACAAATTAAACAAACATGGACTCTGAACTGAGTGCTGATAACACTCCTTCTCCTCTTCAGTCTGGAGGACGTAAAGCCCTGCATCTCTGATGGTACCGTGGTGCATTAGTGCCTATGGAGTTGGCAGCTTGCACGTCTTCAAAGGCATTATCAGAGCAACATATGCATATGAAGTGTTTTGCCCAAGGACACAACGACCAAGACTGTCCAAGCCGGGGCTCGAACCGGCAACCTTCTGATTACAAGGCGAACTCCCAACTCTTGAGCCACGATGATGTTTTTCCTTTAATAAATAATATCATCATTTTAAACCTGTACTTTGTTTTTTATAATTACTATTTGTTTACTTATTTATCTTTGTCTAATATTAAAATGTATTAAAATTTGAAACATTTAAGTGTGACAGAGATACAGTATTGCACATTGTGTCTATTTCCTGTAAATAAATAAATCTGAACCTCTGAAATTATACAGAAAGTATCTGGATAGGTTTGGATCACATATCCATCATTTGTGTGAAGGAGCACCTGTGAATGACTTCACAGCTTACATGTATTATAAATGAAGTTGGTTAGTTAAGCAGCTGCTAAAATGGCAAAAACAAGTGAAGTGAGCTCAGAGAAAAGGTCATGTTTGTTTGCATGAAGACCGCCGCTCTGTTCGACAGTCCTCCACAGTGGGGGTGGGAGTTCACAAATAGAGACCTGAGAACAGGAAAGTGCACATGCAGACCCAAAGAGCTCAGAAACAGACTGGGAAGCATAATTGGGAGCAATGTTGAGAAAAGGCAGCAGAGGGAAAGTGATACAGCAAAAAAATCAGGCGTACCCTCAAAGAATGAGACCGAATGGATTAAGAGCATACACAGAAAACAGACCTCTGTTATTTTCATTCAAGAGACAGCTTAATGCATATGGCTCTTATGGTGGGAAGTTTATATAGAGAATATGAAAGGAATGAAGTTGAAAGCACAGTGCCTATAAAAAACATTCCCCCTCCATTTATCGCTTTTATAAATGGAATCATGGTAAATATAACTTGGTTTTTATGGCAAGAATTCATTTTAAAAACATTTGACAAAGTTAAAACAGACGTCTAACAATTGAAAATAAAAGTAAACGTCGTGTAAAATAAGTGAATGCATTTAACAGATGAACCTTTGGCTGCCATCACAGCACCGAGTCTGTAGATACCGCTCCATCAAACTACTCAAGCTCTGTCAGGTTGGA
This sequence comes from Rhamphochromis longiceps, assembly GCF_057381845.1. Taxonomy (NCBI): domain Eukaryota; kingdom Metazoa; phylum Chordata; class Actinopteri; order Cichliformes; family Cichlidae; genus Rhamphochromis; species Rhamphochromis longiceps. The sequence goes on from NC_140558.1 coordinate 25,159,802, forward strand.
TGTAAAGAGTCCTTTTCAAGTCCAGTCATAAATTCCTCGTTGGATTGATGCTTTGACTTGGACACTCCAGAGCCTTCACCTTGTTCATCTCCATAAACCATTTCTGTGTCTTCAGGTCATTGTCATGCTGTAAAACGACCCCTCCAATCTCCGAAATAATGAAAAATCAGATTGTCTGCCAGGAAGCATCCCCACAGCATGACGCTTCCGCCACCATGCTTCACAGTGTGGATGGCACGTGTGTGGAGATGTGCAGTGGTGGGTGTCTGACAAACATCGTGTTTAGTCTGATGGCTAAACTGCCCATCAGATTCTTCTAGTTCACCTCGGAGTTTCCCACATGCTTCTCCAGCAAAGCTTTAACATGAGCTTTTTTTTCTCTTTTTCCTATTGTTCATAAAGCTTTGACGGGTGAAGCTCTCAGTGTTGTAGTCACAGTCTCTCGGTCTCGGCTGCTGAAGCTTTGGAGTAGTCACAGGTGTCTTGGTGGTCTGCGTCTTGCACACTCAGTTTGTGAGCACGACCAGTTCCAGGTCTGTTTACGTCTCTGTCTTATTTCTTGCTTTTCTTACTGACAGATTTAACTGAACTCTAAGCGATGTTCAGTGACTTCATATTTTTTACATCAGTCCCTGACTTCTACTTTTCTATAACCTTTTCTTGGAGTTGCCTAGAGAGTTTATCTTCATGGCGTGATTAACCAGATACAGACACAGGAAGTGCACTCAGGTGATCTCTATTTCACTAACTGTGATTCAACTAGCATCATCTGGATGAACCTGAATTAGGTTAGCCATTTTAAAGGGGGTTTAAAGCCATTTTATATGTATCCATTAAAGCCACTTGGCTGCTGCTTTATTCATAAGGGGTCACCACAGCAGGCAGCTCCTTCTGTTTGATTTGACAGATTTTTAAGCTGCCCTTCCTGACGCTATCCCAAAGGGATTTATATCTCCTCCCACCATTAAACTGGGGATTTTTTTTACTTGTTAGGCAACTAAATTAACTGACATTAATCTGTAGAAGTCTGTTTTTTCCTGGACATGAGAGAGATGTTTGGTAAATTCTTGACAAAAAGCAATTAACTCTTATATGTTGGGAGGTGGGTTTTTTTGTTTGAAGTCTTACAGAAGAAGAAAAGCAGTGACTGGATGTCCAAACAATTTAGACTTTGTAATCTATGCAACTGTTTTACTGCATGTTTGTAAGTGGATACCTTGCTGTCTTTCTTTGAAGTACATTTTACTGTCTAGTCTAAAGATATTACTCCATTTTAAAGTGTCCAAATCAAGAACATTCTTAAGTTGTGTGCAGCTAGCGTCAGCGACACTCAGAAAGATTATGCGTCATTTGCAAAAAATGTGAACACACAGTTAGCAGGTAGAGTTGGAGCAAACTAAATGTACATGAATTATTTGCCCTGTGATTTTGGTGATTTGTCCTTTGTGTGTTCAGCAGTAATTACAAGCCTCAAAATGTTGCTCCTGATAAGAAAAGTGAAAAGCAGAAACTTTAAAATGCTACTTCAGAGATCTTAGAGGAGAATAAAGGTTTCGAGTAGTCGGCTCAAACGTGTCTAATAGCTTGGAAGCCCACACATAGGTAATGAACCACATTTCTGTCAGGAAAGGAGCCTCGAGTTGGCTTTTAAAAAAGCCACTGGAGCTTTTCCAGACACAACTTTCCCTGGCAGCCATACACAGCAAATGGATATGTTTCTAATGAAAGGCTTTTAGGGGATATCGATTTTTTTTTCCATAAGCATGGCTGGCAGTTTTGTCCTTGACATGCAGTCGGACGAATATGCAGATGGGAAAGAAAAATTAATGAAAAATTCTGTTTCAACCCAGTGTGCCTGTTTTCTGAGCAACGTGGTGATTATTTTCTCTGCGTGACCACCATAGAGTGGCACTATGACATTTAAAAAGTTATTACACACATTAATGAGCTAATTGTCTCACCAGGTCTCACACAGTGCCAAAGACATCTTTGATCTAACTTCCTCACCTGAGGATTCACCCCGGCTGCACACTCCTGTCCGTGTACATCAGTCATCTAAATATCTGCAGCGTAATCACTTGTGCAGAAACATTCTCTTATTCCTCAGAGTGAAAAACTTTAAGATGCAAGTCAGCAATTTTTTTACTTTGCGTGTGACCAGAGCTGGGGGGAGTGTCATTACACTAATGCGGTACTGCTATCCAACAAAGGATCTGCCACCAGGGGGGGTAAACTCTGGACAGCAAAGAACACAGATCTTAAGATAATGGACTGCCCTGCATTACAACCTTACTCATCTTTCTTTCTTTTTTTTTAAATATCCTATTGCTCATTCTACCTCCGAAGCAGCAGGGCATCATGTGTTATCTTCAAAGGCACAGTGACTATATTAACATTAACAGAAGTACTCACACTGTCAGTGGCATCTTAAAGCAGTTTTAACATTTCATTAATAATTAAAAAACAGCCACAAATATTTAAAGATATTCGCCAGATGTCTTTTAAACTCTCATCAGCTGAACAGAGAATTTTAAAGCTCCGATTTTAAAGCTAGGGAAAGCAGGTCTGTGCACAGAAAGCCTGCAAGTCACAGCCCATTAAAAGGTGCCACTAACAAGGCACTTAACCCCTGTCTCCTCTCATGTATCAGCTCAGTAGCAGCAGTATAAGACGCTGTCCACACCAGGCTCTCTGTGGGATTCGGTAAGTTGCTGAAAAAAGCCTCCAGGCTCAGTAAACACCCGTGGATAAATACAGATTAGATTGATGGTGTAATCTTAGATTTTCTTTCCAGTGAGCAGGCAGGTGACGTTTGTTAATGACCACAGATATGTACAAGATGCATTTAGACAGCATGTTGTAAAATGCTCCCACAGTGGTGACTTTTTAGAAAGTTAATCTCTCCCTCTATTACCTGTAAGGGTGAACGCACATTGTCAAATTGTAATTGGATCTGATGGAGCTGATATTTAAGCTCAGCAACACGGAGAAACATGCTGGATAAAAATAAATCAGACTAAATTTAGAATTTCTTTATTCTGGCCTGGAAAACAGCCAGTGAGGAAACAAAATTGTTTTTGTGGAGATAATGATCACAGTTTCAAAAGATTATTTTGAGAAAAAAATATTTAATGCTCCCTACGGTTATATGTAACCCCAACGCTGATCGATGATCGATTTTGTAATCGTATCATCAGATCTGCGACCATATGTTCGAGATACTCAGGTGAAGAGAGGTGCAGAGCTGTTAACTGATCACCACCTGGTGGTGAGTTGGATCAGGTGGCAGGGGAGGATGCTGGACAGGCCTCGGGTACCTAAACGTATAGTGAGGGTTCCCTGGGAACGCCTGGCAGAGGTCCCCGCCTGCGAGATCTTCAACTCCCACCACCGGCAGAGCTTCGACAGCATTCCAAGGGAGACTGGGGGCATCGAGTCCAATCATGGTGGTAACCCCCAAACCAGATGGTGGACACCAGAGGTGAAGGGAATCATCAGGCTGAAGAAAGAGTCTTATTGGCCTTGGTTGGCCTGTGGGACTTCGGAGGCAGCCGATAGGCCCTGACGGGCCAAGCAGAACGCGGCTTGGGCAGTCGCTGAAGCAGTAACTCGGGTGTGGGAGGAGTTCGGAGATGCCATGGAAAAAGCCTTTCAGACTGCCTTGAAGAGATTCTGGCAAACCGTCAGGCGATTCAGGAGGGGAAAGCGGTGCTCTACCTGCACTGTGTGCACTGTGGGTGGAGCACTGCTGAGTTCAACTGAGGATAATTTTGGGCAGTGGAAGGAATACTTCAAGGAGCTTCTCAATCCCACTGAAACGTCTTCTGTGGAAGAAGCAGAGTCTGGGGAAGAGGGCAACGACTTGTCCAACACTGGGGGTGAGTTCACTGAGGCAGTTAAACAGCTATTTAGTGGCAAGGCCCCTGGGGTGGATGACGTTCACCCTGAGTTCCTGAAGGCTCTGGATGTTGTAGGGCTGTCTGAGTTCACACGTCTCTGCAATGTGTGAGATCAGAGGCGGTACTTCTGGATTGACAGACCGAGGTGGTGATTCCTGTCTTCAGGAAGGGGGACTGGAGGGAGAATCCTCTGCCTCCCTGGGAAAGTCTGTGCCAGGGTGCTGGAAAGGAGAGTCCATCCATTTGTTGAACCTTGGACACAGGAGGAACAATGTCATGCTGGTAGAGCAAGCTCTTTGGGTGCCCTTTGTCACCGATTCTGTACATAAAGTTTATGGACAGAGTTTCTAAGCATAGTCAGGTGGCTGAAGGCTTCCACTTGGGTGGTCTCAGAATCTCATCTCTGCTTTTTGCAGGTTTTGTTGGCTTCATCAGGTGATGGCTGTTCGCAGCTGGGTGTGAAGTGGCAGGAATGAGAATCAGCACCTCCAAGTCTGACATCATGGTCCTCAACCGGAAAAGGGTGGAGGAAAGCAAAGATAAGATAAGATAAGATAAGATAAGATAAGATAAGATAAGATAAGATAAGATAACCTTTATTAGTCCCACACGTGGGAAATTTGTTTTGTCACAGCAGGAAGTGGACAGTGCAAAAGTTATGAGGCAAAAATTAGAATACAATAAGAATAAATACAGTACACAACTGTACAGAATAGAATAAAATACTATATACAGTAGAATAAAATAGCTCTCGATTTACTGGTCGATCCATGTCCCTACCCTCAGCTATGGTCACGAGCTGTGGGTAGTGCCCAAAAGAAAGAGATCGGATACAAGCAGCAGAAATGAGCTTTCTCTGAAAGGTGGCTGGCCTCTCAGTTAGAGATAGGGTGAGAAGTTCAGCCATCCAGGATGGCCTCATACTAGAGCTGCTACTCCTCCACAATGAAAGCAGCCAGTTGAGGTGGCACCTCGTAGATGAGGTGTTCTGGGCATGTCCCACCGGGAGGAGGGCCCGGAGCAGACCAAGGACATGCGGGAAAGAATTATAGCTCTTGGCCTGCCTGGGAATGCCTTAATGTTCCCCTGGACAAGCTGGAGGAGGTGGCTGGGAAGAAGGCGGTCTGGGCTTCTCTGCTTAGGCTGCTGCCCCCGCGACCCAGCCCCAGTTAAGCGGAAGAAGATGAATGGATGGTTGGATGGACAACCTCAGCTTCTGATGCTAGGTAGAATAAGCAGAACGTTAGTGAACGGAGCTTGTTGGCTACCTCCCGCTTTAACTATACATACCCATTACTGTTTTCTAAATCCAAGTTGTCAAGTTTTAAACAAGCTTTAAAATCCAGTGATATTTTTATTTTGTTATTTCATTAACTATTAACTTCTGGTGCTAGGTAGAATAAAAAGAAAGTCTTATTGGCTAATTGGTTACCTTCTATATTACCAATACACACCCATGTATTATAATTTATTAGTGTAGTTCTAAATCCAAGTTCTCATTTTTTTAAATGTTGTAGCAAAAAGTAAATACAGTACAGAGACTTAAAATCCTATAAAGAGATATATTTTTTAAATTTAGCAATATCAACCTAATAACTTCTGTTGCTAGCTGAAGGTTAGCTACCTTCCTCATTACCTGTACTGACCCAATATACATGATAATTTCTTAATGTAGTTCTAAATCCAAGTTGTCATTTTTTAATTCAGTAGCAAAAATTTGATATAGTAGAGAATTTTAAAATCCCATAAGTTATATTTTTCATTTATCTGCTGTATTAGGTTACATTTTGGTGTCATTGTGCAAATAAAGTAGTGTACTACACATTACTGATTACTTTTTAAAAATGAATAAATAAATGCAATATGTTACTCCCCAGAAAATGTAACTCATTACTCTACTTGTAGCATTACTTTGTAGCGTGGGGTGAAATTTATTCTCACATAATTACCAGTTACCGAGTTAAACCTTAGGCTACAGTCCCACACACTGAAACAAATCCCTATCCTAATGAGGACACGCAAACTTTCTTTTAATGTTTACATTTGAACACAAAGCCGAAAACATGCAAGTCAAAAACCAGCCCAAAAGACTTCAAAACAATCTCTGTCTGCAGGGCTGAGGTCAGCAAACGCCCAGTTTCAACATCACTCTGGATTCTTTGTGTGAGCACGTTGTGTGTGCAGATGCTTGCAAAGAGCTGAAGTTAACAGCAGAATGCAGTTGTTACCATCCTCAAGCCAATTTGCACTTTACCATCACACTCATGTCCTTTTGTGCAATAAAGGTCAAATTTATGTACATATGCATACGACTCAAACGTTGTAGATAAGATGTGAGCAGTGTCTCGGTAGCTTCTTGTCTGTAAGACTTATGTAACTGGTACATTTTTTTTGTAATAATAATAATAATGATGGATTGCATTTATATAGCGCTTTTCGGGGCCCTCAAAGCGCTTTACAATTCCACTATTCATTCACTCTCGCATTCACACACTGGTGGAGGCAGCTACAGTTGTAGCCACAGCTGCCCTGGGGCAGACTGACAGAGGCGAGGCTGCCATATCGGCCCCTCTGGCCTTTTTAAATTATTATTGTTGTTGTTTTTATTAATCTTGCGTTAATGACAAGCAAATAAATAATAATCACCTTACAGGGATTGAGGGACTATATCGCCCTTAGTTCAGTCAGCATTTACCAAGCTGGCTGCAGTGGTGGAGAAGTATTCAGTATTTTACTAAATAACAGCAATGCCACAGTGTAAAAATAGTAGAGAGTAAATGTCAAGCACTGAACATTCCAGTGTGTATTATTAGCTGCATTTTCCAACAGTTTTGAAATTAAAAGCCTCATGAATTCATAAAATGTCAGTAATGTTGCAGTATATAATTGGATAATGATTACCTCTGCATTAGTGCTGAAGTGTCACTGATTGCTTTGGTTAGTCCAGTTAAAGCTCATATTTTTGCATCATATTTACACTGCTTGAGAGGGCGGTTTATACCACAGCGTCATATCTTGTGAGCTCATCATTAATTTTGTATGACGAATGTGCTCAATATAAAGTATGAAATGCCGTGAAATGGGAACACTTCCACGATCATGTGTAATTAGCTTCTGGACACTAACGGGATTTAATTACTTTTGGCAACATCATAATGCACTTATGTGCAATATGGTGTAGCACACTGATTGCAGCTCAGAAAACAGATCTGATAAGCCAGCGAACAGAAGCATGACACAGCTCGGTTTTCGTTTAATCACCTCAGTGTGAACAAAAGCCATTCTTCTTTCCTGGAAGAAACTTTGCTTAAATACTCGTGTTTTCTGGAGTGAAATCCACCAAATATGGTCTCTGTGTTATCAGTGCAGCAGATTTTATCAGCAAATGTCAGAAAATGTTAGTCCTGGTATCTACATAATTGTGGCTCCACAAATTTGAAAGATAAAATCATCAGTTTTGTGCATTTCGTGGGGATGTTTATGTAGAATTTGACTCGTAAAGCTATTTTAAATATATGCCATAAGTGACCTTGTGCACTCTGTCTGTGCCTTGCCTAACCAGACAATAAGCTAGAAAATGGAAGTGGCAAAAATCTTCAGTCCAATATCTGTAAATGCAAACAGCCTGCACTGAAGGTCTGGTGATTTAACAAGGAGGGGAGATCAGAGTACCGTCAGACAGGAGTTTATTCCACCATCTAAATTTTGGGTTTATTTGTGCCACATTCAGCCCATTAATTAACAATATAACTCTGAGGCATTCACGTCAAACCAAATGACACTTATTTACCTCATTGACTCTGGTTATTGAATATCCGACCATTTCACTAAAGTAATAATCACAGTGCGTAATAAAAAAATAAGTAATAGGAGCAGCATTGCTTCATTGCACCACCTCCCTGTAGTGTAATCTTTACTACATTTTGAGGTTTTATGAGCTGAGAGAGAATGCTAGAAACCTTCATATAGCACTTTTAAATCTCTCAAATAAAAATAAAACACACACACTTGTCAAAAACCACCTGAAACACATTCGGGCCACATAACTGATCCAGCCCCGTGTGGTACTGCTGCCGTGGAGCGCAAGCGTGCAGCTTTATTCGTGGTAGAGAAATCATCTTTTAGTTTGAAAGTCTTTTTTCTCTGTGCTAACTTTCTGTTTATGCACACTCACGGCAGGTGACTTTCAAAGAACCAACACCATTAGCTTTGTTTGGATCTTCTTCTGTTTTCCCCTTTTCTGGCCAACACTCTGTGAAACTTTGAGGGCACCAGCTCCTTGGAGACTTCTTTTGTTCTTCACTCGGCTGTTCAGATAATCTTAGGCCATATCCACATATTTTACAGGCAGAAAACCTAAGAGAGATGACAAGAGCAGGATGTTTTTCCCCCTCCTAGCCTCTATTCAGCTCTGGCACGCAAAGCCCAACCTAAGCAGAATGAGTAAGTGGAGAGCATCATGACACAGTTTTGAAAAAGATGAGAGGAGGATTATTACACTGAGCCAGTGAAGTACTTCTTAAAGTTTGTTCATCACAGAGTGCTCGTCAAAGTGCCCCTAGAAAGACATTCAGCCGCGGATGCTCATTTGAGGGGATTTAATTTGAAGGAAAAGGAAGCATTTCGATTTAATTTTCCACAGAGACGCGTTGTCCAAAGGTGGGCATGTAATAATGACAGCCAGATCTGTCATTTGTCTTCTCTCTGTTCTTGCTGTTAAGTGAAATGAGTAATAGTGTGGTTGAAAAGCTTTTCAATCTCCAGGGAGGATCCATGCTGAGAAACAATGCAGTCATTTGTGTGGATGGAGAAAGTATATAATTTCAAGACCAATCACATGGAATCATATGGGAAGCAGCGCTGCACAGTTTGAACTCTTTAAATTGGTTAAAACGAGTAACTGCATTGGGGCTGTATCGCATCCGGACAGCTGGTCTGATCCCTTGAATTGAGAGATTTTGTGTCATTTACCCGCCTGTTACTTCAAAAATCAAGGAAAGTGAAGCGCATTCAGGCTCAGACTGCATGAGACGTGCCTGCTTCCTCCTGAACCTGACATGCTCATTATCAGCATTACCATAATCTATTGTGTCACTCACAAAAGCTTTGCTATAAAAGGAAATTCCACAGATTTTACATATCAAGCTCAGGCAGCTCATGCGGTCTCAGCAGCCAGCTGAGAAAAACTATCCAGAGGCTAAAAAAAAATACCCCTGATGATGTCATAATGATGTCACCAGAGTTATGTCAGACTGGGTGGTCAGGTAGCCTGATGGGGTGGAGTAACTTTTGATGAAGGTAGAACAAATCCAAGTTTGCAGCTGCTTTATGGATCCTGTGTGTTTGAAGCTCTTGATTGTTAGACTTTACTCGTTTTTTAAAATAATGTCTTTCTTTCTCTTTAGTCACCCTGGTCTTTGGAGTGCAACACTAATGCATTACTTAAGTGTGGCTAAACATAAGGTAAGAATTGGCCAGGAAAGTCTGAAATCTGGCCCATTGTAAGCCTTTGGTTTAGGAGGGCATAGATTTTAGACTTTTAACTGTATTTTCATAAGTTTTATCCTACTGAGAAAGACATTCATACAAAGTAATTAAGGAACAAATAAACTGTAACAGTTAAAACACATATGTTCATGTTTTTTTGCTTTTTACTAGCAGCTACAGAAATGTGTGTGCTTTTTTTGTGGTAACAATTACGACATAATTTATTTTATCGTGCGTAAAAACTAAAATTGCACTTGGATGGGATTAAACGTGCAAAGGAGAGTTTCTCTGTCAAATTATCCCCGCTTTGACGTGAAAAGATGTGACTCCTTTTAGAGCCTTTTCTCGGGTGTTTACCCAGCGGATTACATGAATTCTCGTGATTTTATAAAATTACCGTTTGGATTGATGTGCATGACACTTTCATTAATTACGCTCCACCAGCTATCCTCGGAGTCTGGAGGAGGTCTGCCCGCAACCTTTAGGCTCGAAGTTTAGAGTGAACACACCAGCACAAAATCTAAACTGCCAGCAGCTCCATGACGTCAGGTGAGGTTAAATACAGTTTATTCACAGGTAAAAACGTTAACAGCAAACATTCAGAACACAAACTCTGCTTTTTGTTATATTAGCAAGCTGTTGCGTTTTATGGGCCTTGATCTGCCTGCACTGTCTGGCCCTGGATGATGTGTTTATCTACATCAGTCTGATTGATGATGTTGAACATAAGCATAGGCAGAGGTAAAAGAAAAGTGAGAAGGAATGAGGCGAAAACAAAATCCACTCCGCCGTCCTCCTGTGTAACTTACTGCTTTTTGTTGGGTTGTTGGAGGAGGAAGAGGAAGGGGTTGTTGTTTTTTTAAAGCGTAAAGTCATTGATTGTCACAGCAGAGGGAAGCGCTGCTCCAGAGCGGCTATGTGTTGCATGCCTCAGCGGGGAAAATGTCTTCGTATGCGGGTGGCAGTTCACTGGGGAGCGGGTAGGAGAAAGGGAAGCAATGATTGAGCTCCGGGTCCGTGGGCGAGTATCCCGGCAGTTCGATTGACGGGTGTCCCCCGCACTGCACTTCTGCACCTGTCTCGTCAAACACACCAAAAACACCCAGGTTGATGTAAGACACCGGCTGGAAATCCGCCGAGGAGCAGTCCCGCTCCTCGCTGAAGATGATCGCCCCGGCGCTCTGCCTCTGACACTGTCTGCTCCTAGAAAACTGCGCTGTTTTGTACCTTTTGATGATCACCAGGTTGATGAGCCCGAGGAGGCACTCCAACGTGCTGAGAACAGTGGAGATGACCAAACTCCGCTGGTAATCCCTCAGCTGCTCGCAGGCAGGGTTCAACACCACAGAGTGGAAGCAGTAATGGGAATATTTCCTCTCCACCAGAGAAGCCGTGTCCCCGTCCACCACCGCGCCAGAGAAGGCGGTGAGGACCCCCAACAAGAAGACCACAACACCGAGGAGAAAGAAATTCCTGCAGCCGGGCTTGTCCGTGCAACACACCAGCGCGGTTCCCAGCATGACCTGCCCGATTCCCACAAGTAGCCCGGAGTAGAAAGCCCCGGCTGTGGAGCCGAGGTGGAAATGCGCTTTCACCGTAGATCCCAACGAAACGCATCTTAATCCAACGACAACTTCGCTCAGGGCGCACACGAAGAGGAGGGTGCTGGAGAGGACGGTGCACAGCCCTTTCCCACTCAACTTCATTATATTCCACCTCTGCCGCTCTCGATCCCTCTCCCCCGCTCTTCATCCTCCTGCGTCCTCTCCTCCGTCTCCTCTGGAAGCACTCTCACATCGGGACATCATCTGCCGGTGACTCCTCCGGTTCAGAGCGGGCGATCCTCGCCGCTGCGGCGTCTCTCTCGCATGCCCGCCGCTTTACAGGAATATATAAATAATTAATGACAAGAACGCATTCCTCACTGCACTTATCGATAATCCATACAGCCAATGATCGCGTTACCCAAGATCAGCTATAGCCGCCCATCTCACTCCCAAGCAAAAGTTTTTTTATGTTGCTTTTCCTTTTTCCTCCTGACGAGAGAGTGCAGTCCGCCAAGTCTCCGGCTTGAATGCCGTGTGCGGGGTTTTGTGGCAGAGAAGGAGGCGGCTGCTACAGCCGGAGATGCTCGAGCGTCCTGTTGACCAATGACCCGCAGGCCCCAAGAACACTCCTACAGGGGCTATAAGTGTGCCTGAGGTGCCACGTAGAGACTTTACAGTGACGTTGTGTTAAATGGAAAGGCGAGTGAGCGACTTTTGGTGGGTGATCAAAACAATCGTGAGCGCGACTGGTGTTCGGGAATATGAAATGATTTCTTTTTTCTTTTTTTATACACGCACTTCAAACCCTCAGGCTCGTAGTCAGTTCACCTCTGCAGGAGTGACTGCGAGGTGAGGAAATTTAATTTAGGCGAGCGGTAACCTGTGTTCCTGTTACTAAACTGATTTTTGGCGGAAACAAAATAATCCTCTTATTCTTAATATGAGCTAAATAAAAAAACGAAAAGCCCACCAGGAGTGACTGTCAGGCAGATCTTTCCGGAAATCACAAATCATCAAGCATCAATAAGACGAGAGGAGCTGAGCGAGGCTGTGCGCTGTCCGCGGTGCTGAAACATCCAAACCAGGAGGCCAGACGGCCGCTGATTGGAGTCCACAGCATCTCTCCTCACATTTCTAATGGAGCTTTAAAACTATAAACGTCTCGTATTTTAATGGTGGTTGAGAGAGGCTCCAGACTTCACCATAGACAACCTTTACAGGAGCGTTGCAGGGTGGATAACTGGTTAGAGGCAGCATTTCAGTCTTAAAACAAATGTAGAAAGACATACTGTATGAGTCATCCAAAGTCCATGCTGCAATGCCCAACAGAAGCTACAGCCCACAGTGTAAAAGTAAATGTTTGAGTGTGAAGTCTAATAGAGTACATAGTCATTATAAATAGAGCAGGCAGCTGAAAGAGACATTCTTCTAATTCATATGTTGAAAATATGTTAAGACAATCTTTACGAGATTTATTTGTGTGTGTGTGTGTGTGTGTGTGTGTGTGTGTGTGTGTGTGTGTGTGTGTGTGTGTGTGTGTGTGTGTGTGTGTGTGTGTGTGTGTGTGTGTGTGTGTGTGTAATCATGTAACCAGATTTCATGATAACGAATCCAAATATATGCTGAGTCATTTTTATTACCTAAAACCCAAAAACATTTTTGGCACTAAAGCGTGGAGATATGACACCACTGCGGTCACTAAGATTTATCATCTTTGTCATCCATGAGCAAAGTAAATATCACAATAAAATTTCATGCCAATGGCATTTGAGGCTGGAGTTTCGGGAGCAAAGTGCCCGAGTGACATTCATTTAGTGAAAACAAATTGGTGTCATTGAATCGGAGCTGGCTAATAATGAAATGTAAAAAAAAAAAATTCGTGAAAAAGTTCAAGGATATGCAAAATGATTCAACTGTGTGACCTGCTGTAAAACATTGCCGGTTCTTGGAGCTGAGTTGTTTCCACTTCATTTTATCTGGTTGTGAAAACTCAGCGGACGAGCGCGAGTTCTTGACTTAATTAACCAAATGTTTGACGAGTGCAGGTGGGAGAATTCCACCAGGGAAAGCCGTCGCCCAACCATTCATCACAATGAGCCACCTCATTGACTGTACCAGCACAGCTGCCAGCAAGTGTGAGTGTCACTCTAATTAGGTCATTACTACTTTGCATAGGTTTGCAGATAAGAAAAGATGCTGTGAATGATGAGCTGATAAGCTGCTGATTGGCTGATTGATTGGCAGGCTTGCTTGCTGGCAGTGTGTTTCAGTGATGTTGACACCATCAGCAGCAACAACCTGACTGACTGGCCCAGTCACCACAGGCGTAGATACAAAACTGAAGCAATAAAGGGGCAAAAACTGGAGAATCAAAACACAGAAAACGAAGCGTCTGAGGCTCAAAGTTTCCTGGGGAGCATATAACCCACTGCTTAACGAGTCTCTCTGTCACTTCTTATCCAGTCCATACATGAGCAATAAAACCCACAGCTCTGAGTCCTTCCTGCTGTTAAAGCATTGTATTTGAGCCATGCTTTGTGTGGCAGCAGATTCAAACCCATTTTTCACATTTGTTGTTCCATAATGTGGGCGTTGCGAAGCCTTTTGTAACTGTGATTAAGAGCTATACAAATAAACTTGGACCAGGGCATCACAGAAAATGGCTTCACTTCACTCACAGTGTGAGCAGCCACAGGTAAGGAGCATGCACTTTAATGTGAAGGAAAACTACTGGATTCAATTGCCCGATAAAAGTGATGAGGCAGAGGTTGTTAATAGCATATGTCTTTCATCAGGGCACAAGGTGAGCCCTGCTCACCTCCATAACACAGACCATTTCCCTCATGGTCACAGACCTGGAAGACACTGTTACTGAAGGGGAAAGTGGCTCTAACCTTAATGGGTAAGATCACCTCTCACCTACATGGCAGAAAGACCTGAAATTGGCTTCATTTTAATGTACAGGGCTGTCTGAATGTGATTACTATATGGTTTATAGGGGAAAATGCCGCAGATAGATCCCCAGCATTATAACAATAATAATAATAAATCAGCCTTCTCCTCCAAGAGCAGATTTTCAACTTAAATCACTACAAGTCGTTCTGTGTGTGTGCGTGTGTGTGAGCATTTAGGCTCGATTGCTTCAGCTGTGCCAAGAGTCAGCTGTGAAGGGAGTGCTTCGGCATCTAAGATGCAGTTTTACAGCAGCAGTTACAACAGCCGCGACAGGTCGGCCTGTAAAATCCTGTGTTAGCCTATAAATATTAATGAATCTAAAGCAGCCGCTGCTGTTGATGGCTGGAGCTGGGAGGGACTCAAACAATGTTTCTTCTAAAGAGGAACTGACTCTGAAAAATAAATTCAATACCAAGGGTGAAAACCTGTCAGACCTAGATCAGACAGGGGACAGGGTTTGTCAAATGGGCGGGAGCATTAGGAACAGAGAAGTGAGGCAGTCAGCTGGTGAGATTATCATAGTATTCATATCAACAGTGTATCAAATGACCGCGTGGAGGATATCACTTGCTTTTTTTTCGAGTAATTTTCATTTGCCAGCGTGAAGCTTCTTCTCTTATTGACTTTCTTTAGAGCTGCTGCTGCTTCATGTTGCCAGCAGAAAACCTCAGATAAACCCACTGTGGGCTTCCAGTACCCACCCGAAACAGACTGAAAACAAAAGCAGCAAATGTTACCTGATGAACAGAGCGAGAACCCAGTGTAGACAAACAGATCTGTGTGCAGACACTGGGCTCGACTCCAAATAATGATATCCCTTACAACAAGACCAAGAAAAGAGTTCCAGCGATAAAGCTGAATACTCCTTAAATCAAATAATGTTTAGTCTATCACTAAGGGAATATATGAGATTGTTGTGTGTGTGTGTGTGTGTGTGTGTGTGTGTGTGTGTGTGTGTGTGTGTGTGTGTGTGTGTGTGTGTGTGTGCGCGCGTGAGGAAAATAGAAAGCATTTAATTTAAAATGAGCTTGGTTTTGTGTTTGTTGGCGTCACTGGAGGTCAGTTTCGAGGGGTTTGGGTGTTTGTGTATGTGTGTTTGTGTTTGTGCGGGGCTTTACTGTGTAAAATACAAGGTGCAGAGGTTGGATGATTGTGCATAAAGCCTGAGGAGCAGCAAAGAAATGCCATTTAGCTTTTGTAGATGCCAAAACATACGAGCAGGCGCGGCTGAAGATGAGGTCCAAATGATTCCATCAAAGTGGAAGTTTGAACTTATTTATCCCTTTCCTTCTGTTTCCTGCTTGATTTTTATGAACTTCATATCAGGATTAGAGGCTCCACAGGATAGTATCTAACAAGCATAATATCCCTGGTTTGATCATAGGTAGGGGACAGGTAGGGCATCTAGTGTAATAAAAAAAAACCCTGCCATATCAAATATATGGAGCTAGCTGCTGTAGTGCAGTTTCGAGGTTGAGCTACTGCCCCCTTGTGGCCAGAAATGACAACAAAGCAGCTTTAAGTGAGATTTGTGGGCACTTTTGGCACTTTATGGAAAATAACATCTCACTGAAATAATGAGTCTCTAAGGTACTTCCTGACTTATTGACCTTGGTTAAGAGTACCATTACCCTTAAAGTTGCACTTGGATTGTTTTATTTCGAGGAGAATCTCAGTCTTTGGGAAACTTATTTTATTAACAATAAAGTCAGAAATGAATGTGTGAAAAGTAACCACCAGCATCACCACTATTCCTTCTGATGTTCCCGATGTTAATAGCACCATTGTTATAATTTAATCTGAATCAAAAGTCAATTTAACTTCAAACCTTTCCCCTGGTCATTTAATTTAGCGCTGCTTCATCTAATTATACCCTTCACTGCACAACTGCATATATATTTAGTTTCCTCTGACTTTTAATCAAAGAACTGCAAAGTAGATTTTTCTTTGAGTTAAGGTACCAAGAAACATTTTCACTTTTCAAGCCAGGAAATACACAGGCTTAAATCACGAATGCGTGTTGTGCTAAAATATGTAAACAAATGAAAAATAACAAGGTAAATTATAAATAATTCAGGCACTGACTGGCTGGACTGGAGGGAGCACATACTGAAACCTGTTAATACTGTAAGTATAATTCTTCCCCATTTAGCATCATCGCTGAAATTGTTGTGCTGAACCTTAAAGAAGATTTATAGTGGTATTTATGTTAATGGAAATCCATACAGATGATGGCGATGGTAACGATGATGATCAGATTACATTAGTGAGATTCATTAGTGAGGAGGAGGTGAAGGAAAGAGGCAATGTAATGATGAGGGTTGCATGTGAGGGTAAAGCACAGTCTACGTAGGAGTTTATTTCAGGCATCCAAAGAATACAAATAAAGTCCTGCTCAAGATGATAGCATCGTCCAAATGCAAGTGAAAACACTGCTCCACAATGGAGTGTATTTGCAAAATTATGCTGCAGATCACTTTGATATTGTTATGTTTGCACAAAGCATCTTTGTCGTTGATCATTTTAAAATATTCAAAATCCTCCTACTCGGTTTCTTTCACAGAACAAATGAGGGTCTTTCCGCTTGTTCTTTTCAAAACCGTTGTAGCCAGAGGTAGTAAATGTTTTTCATTACCAGATAAATTGAGTGCAGAAGTGTCACCAAATAACAAAACTGTGTGGAATCATTTAAAATGATGCAACAGAGGACTTAGGAGAAGCTACACCCAATCCGGGGTTTTCCTTCTGTCTTGTAGTCCACATCTTTATATAAGGAAACTGCATCAGACATTTAAGAGACTTTAAATATGAGGCTGTTAGAGAACAGAGATGCAGGTGGAAGGAATTACTGCACCAGCACCACGCAGGCAGAGCGTATAGAAAAGGGCAGACAGCTGACCTTAGGCTTTCTCCCGAGACTGCAAGATGCTCAAGAGACAACGCTCGTAGCCGGCCTTTGTGACTTCAGAAGGATTCTTCAAATGTGACCTGATTAAAAATGTGTTTTTCTATGCACTTCCTCACTTTGATGTTCGAGCTGCTTTTACGCCACCAGCTGAAGATGAGTCCAGTTTTGTGGTCCAGGATTTCTGGATTAGGAAGGATTAGATGTACATGTAACATCATTTTTAGCGTTAGACACACATTACTGTTCGTAACTGAATAAAGAAATGACAGTCAGGTTTACAGCAGCAAATTTAGCATTTTTGGAAGGCTGAGAGCTTCAAGGGTGCAGTGAGGAAAAACAGTTTTATAGTGCTGTAAAGGAGACTAACACTACACACCATTGGTTCTAATTCAGTGGCCACTTTACAGATGTTTTTGTTTCCTCACAGTGCAAGTTAACTGCGAGATACGTTCTTTAATTGCATATATAATGGTAGATAAGTCTACTTGGTGGTGTGAGCATCAGTTAATTTAGAGGAGAATCACTCCAGTCAAAAGAAGATTTTTTCTACTTAATTTAATCTATATTTGGCAGCTTGGTGCTGTTCTGAGAGCAGCACAGCGCTGAGCAGGCATGAATAAAAACACATACAGTTAAATCCACAGGATCATCATTGGACAGCGATACATTATGTTGTCATTGTGCTTCTGTACCCCACCACAGTGGCTTTAAATCTAACAATCAATGTGTGATTGAAGTGCAGACCTTCAGCTTGAATTCAAGGAGCTTCATAAAAGTGCTCTATTAACTGTTTGAGAATTAGAGACATTTTTATACATAGTGCATCATTTTCAGAGGCTCAAACAACTAGACGATAGACCGAGGAGTGGTTTCATGGGGAGCTGAGGATTGTTGTTTTCATGGTAATGTCAGCTTTAGACATCCACTGATTGCAACTAATGTTCATCCAGTTATTAAAAACATCCTTATACTTACAATTACATTAGTTTGTCCAATTAGTTTTGTGCATCTGAAAATGCAACACAATTTATGAAAATGCCTGCAATTAGAGTCTGACTGATAAATGATTTTTAAGACTGAGACGGACATTTGGTGACTTAAATAACCAACACGTTGGTAGGATGTAACCTGAGCTATCAGTGTCTATGGCAAGACATCAGCTGATCTGCCAGGACTGGTGGAGCATTTTTCCATTTTTCTACTTTTTACACATTTACTTAATTCATTCATTGACTTTCATTGATTTTCTCTATAGTCTTTTCATTTTTTAACTTTCCAGACTTTATTTTCAGATGTTCACGCTGCAGGGGAAAATGATTACACATTCAACTTGTGTTTTCCAGAAGTGATAAAACAGTGACAGAAATGTCACGAGTCTGTTTCCTGTTTTGTATTACATTGTAACAATACAACATTCATGTGCACACGCAAGGAAAAAGAAAAATCCTACTTGTGCTTAATATCAGTTCTCTGATGTTTTGATGTAAAACCAACACGTGGCTGGTGCCTTGATGAACAGAGAGGCTGCAGAATCCCACACAGGATTAGCCGCCTTTCCTTTTCCACTAAAAGAAGCAGATGTCTCAGAACCAATCTGGACCTCGTCCAGGACTCTACATGGATACAGCGGTCTCCTGTTAATCCACTGTGTCTGTGCTTGCATTTTTAAAAAGTAGACAGTGGCTCCACAAGCCTTTACCACAACTGCTGTTCTGGACATAGCATATGGACACCGAAACAGAAGGCAAATGTTTGGCTGCAGGCCTTCTGTCTGCTTCACCTGTATTTAACAGTGTGCGGTTTGTTTGGACTTGTGCTGGGTTTAATTAGTATTTTAATTACACACTGCCTGGAACCCCTGCTTGTTTTTTGTTCTGGGTTTAACCACTAGGGAGCACTCTCATTCAACAATGCTGGAAGTGATGCAGCAGGTACCTGATCTGTTTTGCTTAATAAGTTGAAACAATGTGGCTAATATGCATACTCAGCTGCTGGGATTGTCTTGTTGCCTGGTTTAACTTGGCAGCTCTTTTACTGTCCTGCAGATTGGCCCAAAGTTAGAAAGACTCATTTTTTTTGTTAAGCAAAAAAAGTGGAAACTGTAAGCCTGTTCTTCACCTATTGCAAGCACCTTTCATTTCCTTGCACTTAAAACTTTGTGGGTGTATTGCCAGGGACCCGAGTAAGTGCGGTGCCAAGTTTGAGGTAGTTTAAATGAGTGGTTGTCACATTTTGGATGAAAGTTGTTTTCTACTACCAGAATTTCCCCAAAGAGTTCCTGCTTCATTCTGTGAGTAGAGGAAGGAGCAAACATACACACAGAGGTCTGTTTGCTTGGCTATTGCTGTGAGGGCATGCATCCCCAACGTTTTATTCAAAGCTTTAACCCTAAAATCAGGTCTTAACCCTCAGAGACACTTTTGAAGGGTGTAAAAAAAGGGCCAGCCAAACAACTGTATCTGTTTGAACATTTCATCTAAAACCACTCTTTATTTAATATAGACATATTGCATTTTGTTTATTTTTTAATATGATGTAGTCATTGCCCTTAATTTCCTGTTACAAATTACTTACAGACTAAACATATATACGGTACTGTCCAAAGTCTTGAGCCATCCTCATTTCTTTGTTTTGCTATGAAAATGGGGAGAAGGTGGTAACAGTTTATTGAAACACGTGAAATACAGTATCTAAGGCAAAAACAGAGTTTATACAGTTCCAATAAGTGTGAAAGTCAATATTTAGTTTGACCACCTCCTAGCTAAGCTGTCCTGTATTTACCTTGAGTAGTCTTCAGGAATAGTTCTCCAGGCTTCCTGAAGGACATTCAGAGCTCTTCTTTGGATGTTGGCTGCTTTTTTGTTCTGTGCTGTAAAGATGATCCCACACTGCTTTAGTAATGTTGAGGTCCGGACGCTGAGGAGGCAAATCCATGACTGACTGTTCCAATTGTGTGCTTTTCTATCCAGGTATCTTTCTACTGCATTGTCAGTGTGTTTGGAATCATTGTCATGCTGAAGAATGAAGCTGCTGCCAGTCACATGCTTTACAGATGGTACTTTTACTATGTTTATAAATCCATCAACTTGGATGAGATTCACAACACGACTGGCAGAAATGCAGCTGCGAGTAAAAAGTGATTAAAGATACAATATAAATGGGTTTTTTTTTGCCAACTTGTCTGTTCTGTATAGACTCAAACTTTTGCAAAGCACTGTAGTTCTTTTGATTTTTTAAAATCTGACAGTTCTGAACAGCCACATTTTCAAGGCACAATCTCATCCACACGCACACGTTAATGATCCTGATTGCCTGAATGCGACATGCTTAGCAATCACCTATAAATTGTAGCAATAACAGTAACCTGGGTTTCACTCTCTTTGAATGGGCACCCACTGCACTCGTTTGCCAAGCGCTGATGACATGACCGTGCTGATCACAGGGTTCGCCACACTACGCAAGCAGCGCTGCTCTAATGTCAACGATGCACAGAAGCTGTAATTACGCACAGCTGGAACACTGGCTGCTCGGTCAGAGGCTGTAAGGGGACAGATTGTGTTGTAGTGTCAGCAGAAGTAGAAACAGCTGCATCGAGTGGAGTAAATCCATTTCCTCGCTCCAAGGGAGGTCAGGACATGAGGCTGCGAGTGTCGATACACAGGCTGCAAAGTTCAGAGGACCAAACACAAAAAAAATCAAACTAAAAAGTGTCTCATTTAAAGGAAGCAGCATAGATTTGAAAATAAGCAGCAGCACATGACTGCTTTTAATCTCAACTTGCTTCATTCCCACAAAAAAACAAAAACAAAAAAAGACAACACAACATGTCACTGCTGTTATTCCAAACTTATATTTCTCATCTTTCCTTAAACACAAGCAGATGAATTCCCCGTTCAAACCAAATATTCTCCTTTATATTTATGTGAAAAATGCGTTTTGTAACCAGAAGTCCAAATGAAGTCTTACTTTGAAGTCTGCTCACTAACGCGTCAGTTCCATGAATTAAAAATAACAAAAAGCTGTAAAACAACGTAAATGTCACACTCACAGGGGTGCAGCTGAATCCATGACAACATACATACACATATTCAAGTTGAAACAAAGAAAAAGAACAACCAGTTAATGAATCTAAATCTAAACCTGGCTAAAAGACTCACTTCCAGGTTAACTCCCTCATTTTTTAAAGACTTTCTGATGTAGCTGTCACGTGTATTTCAGACTCTAGGTGACCTTTTGTCTGTGGTTATTTCTCAAACCTTGTTCAGCAATATAAATTATAGCCATTTACAGTAATATCAAGCTCCAGGAGTTGATTCTGCGGACAGCAGGGCAGCGATGAAGCAGGGCAGGGAGTGGAAATGGTGCGAGTCCCCAGGAGACCTAGCTAGCCTCCTGCGACTGTGATACTGAGATGGATGGCTCAGGATTTTCTGCCATGGGCTCATCAGAGAGAGTACCGTTTCCATATTTGTTCCTTAAAGAACGTCCCAAAAACTCCCAGTACTCTTTACGGATGGTGTCCTTCTCCTGTGCCAGTAGTTGACAAATCTTCAAAGGAAGACAACAAAGCACAACAACATTGTTTCAGATCTCGAGTTTGACAAGAACAACATTGGGGTGCAAACTTTTATTTCTAAGTATGCCTAAGGACTTACTTCTAGAGCCTTTCTTAAAGTTTCCTTTTGCTCCTCCTCTTCTACCTTTTCTTTTTGGGCGATGTTCTCTAAGGCATCCTCATAGCAATCAAACAGAAATGCTAGCAGGTAAGGTGAACAATGTGTCTCCTTTAGCTCCAGCACCCTCTCCAGCAGACCTGGCTGAGATGACAGACCTCGGTCTTGCAGCATCCTTGGGGGGGAAAAAAAGAAGGAAATAAGAGAGGATACTGGCAGTGAGCTTTTCCATTTTTAATAACCATTTCTCAAGCTCCCTGTAGCGTGCTATATATTGAATGTCTTAGGATGGCACGGTGAAATATTCTAGTGAGAAAATGTCAGCATGTTTGGGCCTTACAGGTAAACACACATAGGATCATTTACACTGTGATTTGCATCTTACCCTTTCAAATAATTCCATGCACTTTCATTATGGGGAGCCTTCCTGATCTGGTTCAGGCAATATCTGACACAAAGGGAAGAACAGCAGAAAAATGAATGCAACTGCACAACTGAAGCAGGAACAATGCTGAGGGTACAGAAACATGTATGTATTCATATTGCACAGACAGACAGAGAGAGAGAGAGAGAGAGAGAGAGAGAGAGAGAGAGAGAGAGAGAGAGAGAGAGAGAGAGAGAGAGAGAGAGAGAGAGAGAGAGAGAGACAGAGAGAGAGAGAGAGAGAGAGAGAGAGAGAGTCAGAAGTTGTCAGAAGTGATTTTAATGACTAAATCTTGAGTTTTTGACATTCCTATAGCACACTAAAACAACTGGAGCGGTGGATATCCCAGCAGAAATTCCAAAAACACCCAAGTGCAAAAAACATGTTAAAGTTACTGAGAGTAAAACCAAAACAAACACCTCATGCTAACTGTGACCCAGGACCCAGGCACCTTGCACTTATTGAGTGGACTATGAACTCCTCTGTATATCAAAGTATTCTAGAGTTAAATGTGAGCCCGTTTGCCAAAGTTTGGCTGATATTGTGTCAAACAACAGGACAGTGATCCCAAGCACAGAAGCCAATCTACAACTGAATAGCTGAAAAAGAAAAGAATTAAGGCGGTGCAATGCTCCAGTCACAGTAAAGAAGAGTGGGCCAAAATTAATTCACAACAATGTGAGAGACTGAAAACAGAAAACAACTGCTTCAAGTTATTTTTGCTAAAGTTGTCACGATGTCAAACCGAGTAGTTCCATCTTTGTTCCATTATGTTTACAGTTTAGTTGCTCAGGGCTGTATTTACCTTGATGTTAGAACAGCAGAGCTCTTACACTGAAGCAGATTATTGACCATCTCTAGTACAGACTGAGTTTCAAACTGTTTTGCTGTTGGTCATTCATGAGCAGGTTACTCTCTATTGAATTTGTGCAATACAAGAGTGATAAACACTGATTGTCTTTAAATATTACAAATTGCTCCATTTTATTTGAGAGGGGATCATTATCTTACTCCTGCCTGTCTAAACTAATGAATAAACAGTGCTACACTGCTGTTGTGTAATTACACAAAAATTAAACAAGAGACTATGAAACCAAGACATATTAAAGAAAATGTATAGATCGAGTGAAGTAGTTAAAGGCAATCAGTTAGATTATTTTTGGAGGGGTCAGCCAAGTATAGGAGCTAGCCACACGACATTTTCAAGGCTAGAAAACATATTTATGCTTCGGGAAAAATTGAAAATCAACTTTACAACCACTCTAACATGCACTGGTACCCTTAATTTTGTCTGATAAGTCAATGGAGGAAACCTCTGAAAGTGCATTTTGGGTAAACTTGTCACCATGTGGAATGGGTGAATGATCAAAACAAACTGTAGGATAATAAAAGTCTCATTTTTATCCATGTTTTAGATCTTCTAGCTCTGCTCATTTTTGTGTCAAAATACAAATTCTAACACAATCATATTTTAACACACATCAGTGTAGGTTGCGGTCATGAACTGGAGAAACCACACTGGGGTTTACATGTTATAAATAATAGTTTGGACTTGTCACACCGATCAAACATTTTTAGCGCCTCAGTTCTTACTTAAGAATTCACGTATGAAGGTAAAAAATTTCAAGCCTCCACTAAATATACTAACATTACTGAACCTAATGGGGTCAGCTGTGAGGCACTGGATGATTTTTAATATAATAAACCTAATATTTCCTCACCAATTAAACATTACAATTAATTAAACAACACTAGAAAAATGCAAGAAAAAAAAGCACCTACTGAATCTCTCTCTCCACTACAGCTGGATCTGAAAAGCCTGTAGTGTGAGAAATCACAAAATGCCTCTGGTTCCATGCAGAGTTGTTCCTCACATCTTCCTCCAACAGATTCTCCACAAACTCCAGCTCGTTGTCCCACAGTTTGTACTCCTGGGGTACAAAGAAAACTAAGCTGGCATCCAACACGTTTATGCGGTTACATAGTGCAGCGTTTGTGTCGTGCATTGCCTTGCATTACATGATACAAATACTGACCACAGAGGGACTCGAACTACACACAAACAGCCAACCAAATTAATCAGTGAAGGAGTCAGTCTGGCAGAGAGCGTCGCTGTGGGAGGAGAACTGGATCTCGTTCCTCAGCTTTGGAGCCAAACTCTGCCGAGAGCAACACCTACCTGGATGACCCACTGTCTGTGCTGCCAAGCGTGGTAGTTCTTTGCATCTTGGCTGAGAATGTCTGCGATGAACTGGAGTTCCTCCGAGGGGTCATTCAACCACTCGACCACCATACGTCTGTGATGCCTGGAGCAGAAGGGAGTTTAGAAAGCCGTCCTTATCTTCCAACTTTTTCATTAAACTTGAGTCGTTTTAGGAATGTCCCACTCCCACTCTCCTCTCTATGTGCTCTGGATAAATTCACATAATGCACTTACCAGACTTGATAGTTTTTGGGTTGCTCTTCAATAATGTTAGTAATGTACTTCATCTCCTCCTTTAGGTCCTTCGACAGGGCTTGCAGGAGTACTCGCCTGTAGTGCCTGGACAGTACCACAGCATATGTTAGATTACATTTTCACAGAAGACACTCATTTCTAAACAAAACAAACACATTTTATACTCTGATGCAGTTTTAAAATTGTGACTGGCCTGAGGCACTGTACCTATAAACAGTACTACTTAACTATGAATGTCATCTCCTTTGCTCTTTTTCCCATTATGTGTAAATGCTACAACATCAAAAGATCAGCACTGCTTTTCCAGCAGGCAAAATGCTCACCAGACAGTGTAATTTGCAGCATTTAGGTCAATGGCATCTGCAGTCAGAGCGAAAGCCCGCTCAGTTTTTTCATCATTCTTTAGGAGGGCACGGAAATAGTCGTAGACATCTGAGACTGTTGGAAGAAAGACGTGAACATTAGATATGAAATCCTTCTGCAATCATATTTCATCTGAAATAGTTTGGATTTTAACAGACAAGTGGCATATTAACGGAAAAAACAACATAATGTGCCTAAAGGAAGGAAAGTACAGCAAGGAAGCCAGGTGCCACCAGTACGGCAATGATTCTCCAAGTGTTTGGAAATCTCCTGGAGGCATAGAACACCATTATTCCAAAAAAAACAAACAAAAAAAACAAAACAAAAAAAACCCTACTTTGGTATTTTTACAAATTAGGATGAGGGTACTGGCAGTCAAAAATGTCCCAAACAGCAAATGATATTTGCTGTCATTGTCATAATCATAAAACCTTTCAGTGATCACTTGAGCCCCATCGTATGGTTTCATGACAGGATGAAGATGACTACTTAGATCATAGGTGTCAAACTCTGGCCCGTGGGCCAAATTTGGCCCGCAGCCTAATTACATTTGGCCCACGAAGCCATACAAAATTACTATTAGAGTTGGCCTGCCGGTATTATACAGTGCATGTACTGCTAATACTACAAGTCCCAGAATGCTCTGTTGGTGTTTTGGCACGTCAGTCATGACAGGACCCATTAGCACCCTCTCCTCTGTTGACCATAGTCATAGCAACCATGCAAATACTGCCATGCTACCTATCCCAAAATGGCAAAAAGAAAGGCAGAAAACAGGAGCTTTCTGAACAGGTGGGAGAACATGATGAAAATTTGATAAATGATAAAATTTAATTCAGAAGCCTGCAAATACATTTTTTATTTAAGAAATGAATTCCACTGATGTGTTATTTAATTGGAATTTTGATTTTGCATATGTGCAATATTAAGTTATATATACGTTTATATAAGTTATATATATTGTTTAGTATTAAGCTTTGCTTGTTCCATATTCAGTTTTTCAGCAAAACTTGTTTGAGTCCATAAGAAAAGATTCATTGTTATATTTGGAGGAAGATTTTTTTTCAATGAATATTAATGTTAGCCCGCGACTTTGATCCAGTTTTGAATTTTGGCCCACTGTGTATTTGAGTTTGACACCCCTGACTTAGACGTATAATATCTTGCAGTGACCTTTCCCTCTACCCACTTCCTTGCTGTCTTGCAATTCCCTATGAGCCTTCCATGGTTCACTAGCAATCTTACACTTTTCCGAGTAGGCAATCTTCACTACAGGATTTGGTCCATCATCCTGTGGAACAGGCTCCAGGTCAGCCCACTCCTTTCTGTCTCTGAAACACAAAAACACGGAGGTGGATTAACTGTCAGTACAGCCTGACAGTAGCTAATGTATTTAGTTACACAGGGCCAAGATCCATCTAGAAACAAATATATTGTAGATAATCACCAGCCCAGTCACCAGTTTTTGGTCCACAAATAAGGCTTTAAGAACCATTAAACTTACTACTACCACGTCTGCTGTCACTAAATTCTCCCATAAATTCAATTCAGGCTTCTGTGAGTATTATATCTCTTGATATAATGTCTCTGACTGAGCTAACTACTTTGGGGGGAATTTGTACACTGTTTTTGTGATCAACCAATGCATTTTTCAGCCATTTCTGACCGCCATATAAGCAAGGAGGTCTCCTATTCTTGGGTAAAAGAAAACCCAAACAGCAAAGTCATTACAATGCTGCTGATTGTCATCTGACACTTTGGAGGGGGCGGCAAAAAAAAAAGCCTCTGTGCAAGGAAAAAAACTGCAAATGCGATAACTGTTTAACTTTATACTGAAATCATTAAGACAAGCTGTGACGTTAGGACGCCAAATTAACCTGGGTACTATTCTTTCTGAAGGTATTGGCTAGAATAAACGTACAGAGCTGAACCTTCTACTAGAAAGAGGGCTGTTAGCGCAACTCCTCCGGCTTTCCATCACAAAGACGATAATTATAGTGCACTTTTGACAGCTGCTAACAAAACTCGTATTAAACTATAAGTTATCAAACATTACCGCGTTATAACAAACACGAGCTACAGAGTAGTTACTAAGCACCGGTAGAGGAGCGACCAAAGCTAAGTTAGCCACCCAAAGAGAAAGTGATAACTAGACAATACCTGTAAAATATGTATCGAGTCGGGTCAACAGCAAATTCATCCTCGATGTGCTCCTCGACCTCTACATCAAACTCTTTGTCTTCGTTAACTTGTACAGATTCAACTGTTTCCTCAATGTCCGACATTGCTAACTAGTTAGCTTAATCGCAGTTGTGCTCCGTTGAGAAAGAAAACGTCATATCCGGTGTAGCGGAAAAAGTTGCCTTTAAGTGCTGCTGGGAAATGGAGATTTTCTTTCCTTAATTATCACCTAATAATAATAGACAGCCACACTTCTCCAGTTTATGGAGATAAGTTTATGCAAATGATTTTAAAAATACCACGCTGTCTTTCAAACGGTGCTATTTATTTTTCAGTAGCTTCAACTAAAGAAACTGAAACAAATGTTACTTTGTAAAAGGCTGCTAGTAACAAAGTGCCTAAAGATCCAAGTATTGTTTTTTGCCACCTGTGTAGACAAAACACTGGTTCATTCCTTGAGTTAGGTGCCTTGTTATGTATGAATGATTCATAGGTCAGTGGTTTTTCTACCTTTTCAGTTATCAAATCCCACAGTGACTGTTCCAGCTGGTCTTCATGTCACAGTTTAGTCTCAGTTTATGGATGTTTGTTTTCAACCTGTTACAACTCATCTGACTTTTAAATTTCTGATGGAGTTTTAACTGATGAACACACACAGTTACATGTGTGAAATGTTCACATTAATTAAAATACACCATCCACTAGTTTCTAGATTCCTGCTGTGTCTATAGGACTGGCTCCCTCTTATGGCAGGATTTGGTTGACATATATTTGGAGAATAGAAAAAACATAAAACTATTAAAATACAAATGTCATGCAACTGGAAGTCAAATTTCACTTTACTTGCCAAAACCTGGGGCCTCTTAATCACATGCCAAACTCTTGACAACACATGGATGTGAAATCATTTCATTAAAGCAAGGTCAAGCAGAGGTTTATTTCCATCAACAACTCTGGACATTATAAAAATAAATAGATGATTCACAGTCAGTGGATTGTAATACAAACTGTTATCAAAATTATGTATCAGCCAGAATGAAAAACTGAACACATGCATAATCACCATTCCATGAACTTATACATGTCCTGAATACGTAAGAACAAAATCCTTTTTGTCAACAGAACTGTTTGGGGAAATATAAAATCATCATTCAAATCAGACAGCTATGCAACGTGAATATGCTTCTTTCCATAATTGCTTGACCCAGACTGTTCAGTGACCGTCTTCCTGCTCCAATCCATGCTTTTCAATGTAGCGTCTGGAAGAAGGGAAAAGGAAAAGAAAAAGATTAAATACAGCTTTTATTTAGCATCATAAAAGTTTAATAAACACAACTACAGATGCAACTCTGACACGTCCAGACTCACTGTGATTGTACAGTTGTGCTCTTATTAGGGTCTAAGACCACGCTCATGCCAAATTATTTTGACTTTTAGGTAATAGTGGCGTAAAGGGAGAGAGAAAAAAAAAAAAAAAAAAAAATTTGATTCAGCACCACAACAGTATTTTATTATCTTGATATTTTGCATGTTCATCAGGCGCATCAAATATCTATATTTAAATAAATTCAAATACTCTGGTAATACGACAAACAAGAGAGCTCATCTCATGCCCCACCATCCAGAGATCATGTTTGCCAAGCAAACTTACATTAAATCGGCTCAAGCAATAAATAAAATCACTGGACACGCACGTCCAAGCTCAGAGCAAGCTAAAACCTCAGTCTCACAAGTTAAAAAAAAAAAAAAAAAAAAAAAAAAAAAAAGGGTAATGGCACTGACATACTCAGTCATTGCTTACATAGTTACCAAAACATTTAGTGCTACAATTGACACCAATGCTCACATAAGATTTCTTCTCTTACGATTTCCAGCTTTATTACCTTTATTTAAAAAAATGCACTGATGTATTTTCAGCCACGTGGGGGCAGCACAACAACCTTTAACAAAATACTAACCTATTACCACAACACAAAGTTTGTATAGCAGATGTGTTTGGACACAGCTGCACTCATGAGAAAATCCAGCAGACTCACAACAAAGTTAGCATTCATTTGGAGTCATCCCTCTGGCTTTTATTAGACTATAAATAAAATTATGCTAATGCTTCACCGTGTTCATCAGTGTCTTTCCGCCATAGGTTTTGCCGTTTGTTGACAATTTGTTCTCCAAAATTGAGTTTAGAGATGTGGATGTTGTTTGTCAAAACAAAGTTGTGGAATTTAAATTTGTAAAGACACTTTCTGTTTTGCATACGATCTGTGCTTGGTGTTGCTCGAATACTGTGAAGAATCAGAAATGAACAACACACTCAACCCAAAGCAAGAAAATCTCAAATCAAATGAATGTTGCATAACTTCTCAGCCCTGAACAACGAACAACCAAACAGCTTTGGCTGCTCTCTCAGGTCTCTTATTAAGATGAACTGAACTGTCATGGGGTATTATTACAAAGTCCAGAAACACTTGCTTAAAGCAGTAAAGATAATAGTTACTAGAAAAACTCACCTTCGTGCAAAGTTATACAGCGCTTCTTTTCTTTCTTGGAGAGACAAATGTCTGTCGGTTGGTGATTTCCCAAAAGTTTTGGCAGCAGGCTATGAATAAAAACAAAATGGAATTAAAAAAAAAAAAAAAAAAAAAAAAAAACTGCAAAAAACAGATATTCTTATTAACATTCATGTACACAGATAAGCCAAAACTAACAGAAGACACTAGGGCTCATTATATTGTACGGATGTATCTGAGGGTCTGGGATGTGCAGTCTTAAAAAATAAGGAGACGGCCGCTTCACGTCTCACTGATTTTGACAGCATGTGATGGACCGACTGCATATTGGGCTCCTTTACTATAAATAATATCTTAGTGATTATTATCATGCAGTGCAGCTAAAATGTAAGGTAAATAGTGTGATAAAAAGGCACTGATATGGAGCTTATGAGATCAAAAGATCAAGATCATCTTCTCGTACACCTCTGGACAGCTTGTGCCTTTTATGGACCTTTTCGGTATCACTTCATAAATAATAATTTTTTACCCAACTTATTAGAGCCTGACAAATACATGACTTTTTTGCCTGGTACCAATAATTAAATGATTTAAATTTGACAGGTTGTCCTCTTATCATGTTTTTCTTTCAGATGCATCAAACGCAAACAGATTAACATTTGTTAGATGTAGTTCCTTAGTTGCCCGTTTACAGTCTTCCTGACTTTACAAGCTGGTTGTTGTGTTTGTGGTGTGCCAACAGGGGAGTTGCAGAGCGCCCTGTGATGGGCAAACTTTGCAATTTCAACATTCATAACATCACTGAAGGCTGTTTCTCCTGTTCTTTCTTTACTTTTTAAAAATGTTGTTTATGACTATTACAAATGCAGATACCAACAGATCACCAAGTAGCTTATATCAGTCAATGATATTGACCCGTAAATTAATCAGATGTGCTCTATAACTTCAAATTGTCTGGTTAAATTCTAGGAAATAGGCCTTATCAAACCTTTAAGGTGGAAGCAGGACCAGAAGAATAGGAGCTGATCTTGGAAGGGCCAAAAGTCGAGATCCCCGCTGCTTCCATTGATGTTTCCTCCTTGTTCTCCAGCAGATTTGTAATGGTGGTGTCAACACAATTGGTTTTTGCTATACACAATAAAAAGAACAACTGTTAGTGCATGGCAAATGAATCTATCATTCTTTTTAAAGGACTTCTTACAAAGTGAAAGTGTGACAGAAGAGCTCAGGTGCAGAATGAACATAAAAGTGTATTCCAAGAAAATAGATGTGGTAGCCAAATGTAAGTGTACCTAAATCCTTTGTGATGACATTCAGTGGAACATGGGGCAACACGTCCTTCACCTGCTGAGCCATCTTAGCAATCCTGCGGTCATCTGTGCCCAAACTCATGAATCCAAGCCCAATAGAACCAGGTGTTACACCTACATTTAAAAAACAAAACAAACAAACCTCCAATCAGCTGAATCTCCCACATGGACAGAGTTGATGTTGAATCATGTGACCGACTTACTTGTGGTTGTTTGTGGAACAATGCGTCTTGTCCTTTTGATGTGCTCTGCTTTATCAGCTTTAGTGATTTTGGTGGCGACCAAGCCAAGCTCAGCAGCTAGCAGCTAAACAAAAACACACAAGCAGAAAGTGGGAACTCACATCTGCTATGCATGACGTTTTGCAACACAACAACAAAGAGATCTGTGTACAGGTGCAAGGCTTCATAACTCTTACACATATCACACACACGCATATTTGTTTTTACAATTACAAATATAACTCATGTGCATCCAAGTGGCACACGCTGTTCTTACCTCCTGGACTTTGTTGGCAAACTCCTGTGTCGACTCGCCATCTTGTCTGGATACTGTTGGGAGCCAACTGGGATGGAAACGAAACACAAAAAAGCAATGCTAAGAAGACAATCTGAACAATTAGAGCAACAGAAATACTAAGAATCAATAGAAGGTCTTTTCAAAAACTCAGACCAAAAAAACCAACCAAAACAAAAAACAAAAAAACCCCAAAACAAACAAAAAACTTGCTCATGAAAGCAATATGATTTTGAAATACACATTCATTAATCAGAAGTCCTGGCAGGAGCATGAGCCTGAGGAGGGTAGTTTGTGCCAAAAATTCACAGTTTTTTGTGTTTTTTGGATTTTACATAATCTCCACAAAACCAGGTTAGGGTAAAAGAAATGAGACCTACATTGTGAAAAATGTGGCTGCAGAAAAAGATAGAAATAATGACACAAATTATTTAGTACCTTACATGATACACTGTCCATGGAACAAAAAATGTCCATAAGAGCTCCGTCAGCCAGCTGGACTCCGGTGTGCTCTGTGTACAGACAGGAGGTAATCGTGTTGTTAGATTACTTTGGTGTGCAGTCACATCATTTCATCAGCTCTTTTAAATGTCACTTTCATTCTAAATGTGAGTTCAAATGACTTTACCAAAGAGATCAATGGTCTGGTCACCCGTAAGGCCACAGGTTGGATGGATTCAGTCAGTGAGAAAGGCCAGGAGCTGAGAGAAAAAACATATATAGATATTTAATATAGTAGCTGGTTGGCTTTGTGCTGTGAGCCAATAACAATTGATTTTATTGTTAAAGACATTCAGGATATGTGCAATTAGTCAGCTAAGCATTTAAAGGCCAATGCCTTTGGTAGTTAGCATCAGCAACATAGTGAACGGGTGATTCTGACATGGCACAAAGGAGGCGCAGCCTAAGAGTCTGCGTTAGGTTCCAGTAAAAGAAGAGTATCAGAGACTGTAAAGAAAAGCATGGCAATAATCACAACCTCATTATAAAGTGCAACTCCCAGCTTCTCTGGTTTTCATGTGCATCTCCACTGAGGATACAGTACACTTGTTTCAGTCTTACTCGAATTAACTATAGAAATGAATCAATTTAGCAGCTGTTTTCACTTCCTTGCACTAATTTCCCTACAACTCTAGAGGGAAATTAGTGGGGGAGACTCAACCGCCAAAGTAATTCATCTCTATCTCAATGTGCCATGAAAGAGGGATGATAATTTGTCGCTGGCTGCATTAAATCACTGGGTATGGGTAAGAGGCCAAAACCGTCCCAGGGTGCTGATGAATTGCAAACACTTGCTGTGTTATCGGAGAGTTCTTGTTTATTACCGTACAGTAACATGTGTACAAACGTCACCTGAATTTGAGAAGACCGGCGCGGCCATTTGTGGTGTCCTCTTCAGGAAACAGGAGCAAAGGTGTGGTGCCTTCAGCAGAGCAGTAACTCTGCAGAGACTCTCCTATGGCTCCGGAGCCTGCATGGATTTCCATGAAGCCTCTGGCCCAGCACACAAAGCCTGTGGAGCCATCTAACTGGGGCTGATAGGCAGAAAGAGACGGGTCAAATTCACCACATATTTACTATATTTAAAATACATTAAAGTACACAGGATCTTCTTTTTTCAACTGACAGACCTTGAGAATAGATCAGGTATATTATAACATGTGTTAATGCACCAGCACAATCTTGCCTCCACGCACAGCTCTCTCAGGGTCCTGTCACAGCATTTCACTGAGATTAAGGTGCATTGCAACACCTTGAGAACTGAATTTTTCAGTATATCTGTTAGAGATTTGTTCCTGTGCCTGGGATCATTGTCCTGTTGCATAACCAAATTTGGACCAAGCTTTAGCTGTCAGACAGATGGCCTCACATTTGACTCTAGAATACTTTGGTATACAGAGGAGTTCACGGTCGACTCATTGACCATGCAGTGGTCAGAGAGACTGAGCATGGGGTGAATTTGCTGGGACGTCCACTCCTAGAAAGACACATATCTGAATGCTCCAGACCAGCAAACTGCCAAACACCTCTGCTTTTATAGAGGTGCTCACAGCGCATCAAGTGCATTTGATTAAAGTTACCTGACTGCTAATTACCAGCTTAATTCCTACAAAAGTTATAATGGAATGCAGACAACTGAAAACTTTCTTCTTCACAGGACTGCATGTAGTGTCAAATTGTATTTATGTCCAAGCCATGTAATGCAATGATGTCACCATAGATTTGTTAATAGGAGGGCACTGATGCAATCAGCACACTGATATATTACACTGAATCCCTGAATGTGTAAAATATGCTGCATGACACGGTTGAGTCAGGAAAAACGTTTAAGCCAAGCACTCACTGTGCTGCAGGGGGTCAGGAGGTTGATAATGTTGTGGTCAAACTCTGTCACATGATTGCATATGTACAGCTTGGTGTTTTTGTCTCTGGAGCGGGGATTTTTCTGTCTCACATGCATCCCCAGCACCGAGCACATAACCCTCACAACAAATCTAGAAGCAAAGAAAAAACAAACAAACATGATGTCAGCATTTAAACATATTTGGCAACAGGATAGTCCTCAATAGTGTAACACTGCGTGTATAATTTACCACAATATGCAATACGTACAAATATCTTTTTTCTTAACTGCTCTTATAGCCTCCAGGGCATGTACATGCTTTGGTTCTTTAATCATGCAGTCACCACCTTTCTTCAAACTAAAATTACAGTGTGCAAAGTACAATTACCTTCCACTGGCCTCAGTAGTATTTACTGTGGTTAAAGTGAATAAACTCTGACAAAAAATTACAGTTATTTTAATGGCACAGATGCCATGTGTGTTAGCATTAACTGCTATTGTTATCCCTTATACTACAATTTCACCTCAGTCATTATTGTCACACACACACAAACATGATTACAAGTGACACACAAGACGACTCAGCTACAGATTTGGTTACCGCTGACAGTAAAATGTGGTATTGGAACACTTTTTCAACACTTGCCTTCTTATAAAACTCTCTGGAAGTGCACAGCTGACCAGGAACACATGAACACCAATAAAAATACGTATGAACATTAAAGAAATGCCGACTGGAAAGTAAATCAGCAACAGCAGAAGAACGACAGCATCTTTGGGAAACCTGCACAAAAACAGAGCAGAATCAAAAAAATGACATTTGGAATAGAAAACACAAAAGAAAAACAAATCTAAATGTAAATTAGAGAATTTAAGTGATTTCCAGGGGAGCTGTAGCAAGATTGCTTTATCCTGTGCCGATTATATTTCAAATGAACCAACACATTTTTAGCCCTTTTTTATTTCCCAATTTCAAAATATACACCTCACCATCAGCCTCAAAAATACCGTTCTGTGATTTGAATGACAGCATCTTTCACAACCTACTGATCTTCTTCCTTTTATTACTGGATAAATGTGCACTGAGCCATAGCATGAACTCACATCAGAGTTTAACCATTTCACTCTATTGTTATTCAACTATGCAATGATATCCAATGATACAATACTGTGAAAAAGAGCCATCCATAATCTGTTTATGTTTTGATACGAAATGGTTATAGGTAGGGATGGGTATTGATAAGATTTTCACGATTCCGATTCCATTTTCGATTCTATTTAACGATTCGATTCTTTATCGATTCTTTTTAAAAAAGGAGAACACTAAGGTCGATTAGCTTAGAACTTTGTTTTACATTTTCTCTTTGAACAAGATAGAAATTTAGGAGTAACATGGCCTTACAAACCCAACAGTAAGATTTTAAGAGATCCAGCCTACGGCTCTTTGATGGGGTGTCACAGGGTCCCCAGGAAAAAAAAAAAAAAATTGTAAACGTAAAATAATAAAATAAATATTCTTCTGTAGCAATAACAAGGTGTAACATAAATTATTCTGTAGCAATTACACAAGAATATCCAGTAATGTCCCTGCCTACAATTAAACACATTCCGAAAATCGGGGGCATCTGCTGTGGCAAATGGGTGCAAGCCTTTGACCACAAACTTAGTCACTGCTCGGTGACATTTGTCTATCCTGGCCTGAAAGGAGACGCTACCGGTAGACTGCAGCGAGAACTGCCAGCATCTGAGCCAGACTCTGCTAACATAATATGCACTGTTAGTTGATTATTTACCTGCCGCATTAACGGGAGAGGACGTGCAAACGTTACCGCTGCTGCTGGGTTGAGATTCACGAGTCCAGAATGGAATTAAAAACACGACATTCATTTAAGGTCATCGCGTGTTTTGTGAGCAAATGCTTTTGCATATTCGTAGTGTTTCCTCCCTTAAATGAAATATCTACTTTGCAAGTATTGCAAGTTGCCCTGTTGTCATCCGTTCTCGTAAAGTATGACCAAACTTTTGAGCGTTTGAGCCGCCGTGTTTCCTGCCAGGTAAATGACGCTCCGCAACGTAGTGACGTCATTCGGGGCGACTGGAATCGATAAGGGAATCATTGGCAAAAATGGCAAACAATTCCAAGGTTCTCAACAAGAACCGGTTTTCGATACCCATCCCTAGTTATAGGTGCAGGTATTTATTGCAACATGTTCAAACACACACTGAAATACAGTACGTAAATCAAAAACAGAGTTTGTACAATTCCAAGCTTTCCTATTGTTTTCCAATCTTCTAGGATGACATTCAAAGCTCTTCTCTCTGTCAAGATGAACCATCACTTCTAGAATAGTGTTGAGGTCTGGGGTCTGTGGAGGCAAATTCATGCTTGATGGTAGAGCTGGGCGATAGAACGATAACGATATGTATTGCGAAACTAACTTTTTCTCGATAGAAAAATTAAACTAATGCGATAGACCTCACCGCTCTTGTCCTCTTAAAAAAAAAAAAGAAAAGAAAAAAGAACAGACAATTCAAATTAAGTAGCGCAGAGCCGAACCAATCACAGCAGCAGCGTCACGTCACATGACTTGTTACGTACAGCACAAGTGCCAAGCCGCACATGTGTATTTGTTTGGGAAGCAGCGGTGCCGCCCGGGTAACGGAGGAAATGAGTGTGCCGACTAGAAAAATCAACCGAGCGTGACCGAAGGTTACCGAAGAGGAAACAGATGATGGTTCCAATGCCGGAGAGATTGTCGAACGGAAGAGCCATAGAAGTTCCGTAGTGTGAAGGTATTTCGGCTATTTCAAGTCTGACAAAAACAGTAGCGCGCACGTTAAATTGTGCCGAAAGCAAGTCTGGAAATACAATAAAGCGGTGCATGCTCAATCTCTGACTGGAAGCGCTAATTCGTCATTCGGCTTTTGTCAGACTACAGTAACTGTTAAAACTGTTTGAAAAGCTAAGCTATACAACAAGGAGAGATTGAGAATTTTCTTTTAGTTCTCAGTTTATTTGATATTGACAAAAGTTAGTCAGTTTTGTCTGATCTTCTGTAAAACAAACTAAGATTTATTTGTAGAATTAATATTTTGTTTCTAAGTGGAATTGACAATTTAGTCTGTTTCGTTTGTCCTATTTTGAAACTTAAACGCTTTAGTGGCTGCCTTTTGTGTAGTTTGCAATATTTGCCTTTATTTATCTGAAAAAGTCTCATGTTCCTTGAGTACATCTACCCTGTTGAACTTATTATGGGAAATAAATATTTAAATCAAAACAAGCTGCTGATTATTTCACATTTTACTTGTGAGCAACGGCACATTTAAATCTTACAAATATAGTTATTTGGCTTATATCGTGATGGATATCGTTATCGCCTGAAATGAAAAAAACATATTGTGATATGAAAAAATCTTATATCGCCCAGCTCTACTTGATCGTATTCCAATTTGTGCTTTTCTATTCAGGTATGTTTTTACTGTGTTTTTCATGTGGCTGCAGACACTCACTGTTGTAATTCTTTCCTGTTCATACTGAAGAGGAGTTGAACCAAAAACGTGGATTCATTACTCCATCATCCCGCTGTCCTCCACTGATCTTGTGTAATTTTCATACTTCATCCTTTTCTCCTCTTTTCCCTTCCTTAAAAAAGGCTTCTTGACAGCGACCCTTAGACCCATTTCCAATGAGTCTTCAGTGAACAGTAGCTGGATTAACTAAAGGGGCAGATGTATCTCTCAGGTCCTGTCAGGTCTATGGCAGATTTTTTTCCCTGTTTCTTAAGGACTGTTTCCTGTTTCTCAAGGACATGACTTTCAGACACTTGCCGTAGATAATTTTTTTTAAGCCAACCACTTCATCTGTCCCCCTCTTGTCCAGTTTCCTCATATTTTCATGCTAGCAGATCTCGGCATGAAAATTTGAGGAGAATCACCTTTTTCTAGAAAACATATTATTCGACATCTGCCAAACTGTTATTTTTGACATTTTTCACAGATTCAACTAAAGAAATGGGAACATTTTATAGTTTTTTTCTTTTATAGACTGCAAGTAAAAAAGTGCCAAAAGATACAATGTAAAATTACTTGTTTTTGTTACCAAGTTTTCTGTTATGTAAAGATACAACATCATCCCTTGCATTAGGTGCTTTTTGTTGTTTGGGTCAACTGCAGGGCCAGATGCATCTTTCAGGTCCTGTGACATGACTTTTACTGGCTCATCTGCTGTTGATAATTTTTAAAGCACTGCCAATTCTTTTGTCCTCCCCTTATCCAGTTTCCTAAAAACAAATTAACTGGACACTGCACACTATAGTGTGCTGCAATATGTTACTGCAATATGCCAAATTTTCAGCAAATAGCACTTTGGGAATCACCTTGTTGTGACAAAAGTATTATATTACATCTGTCAAACTTTTATCTTTATGTTTTTGTGACAGACTGCTGATAACAAAGTAATTTAACATTTTTTTTTGCCAAGCTGTCTGCTATGTGTAGACACAACACTGTTTTAATTCCTGAATGAATCATAGATCAGTGTTAAGTGGTCCGTTACAAGGACTGGACTGAAAATGAGTGAAAAGGCAGCAAGAGTCTAAAGAATAACGTTGAAAGACCTTCAGAAATCCTGGAGAACCGATGCTCAAGACCACTTAAAAAAAAATTACAATCAAGTCTGACGCTATGAAAGGTGGCTCGAGGCACAGTACTGTACACACGTTATGAAAACCAATTGCAGAGTTAGAGCTGCTTTTGTTTCAGCGTTTTTACCAATATTACACGTGTCACTACTCGATTCCCTCTGCAGTCAAGCGCTAGAGAACATTTCGAAACCTCATAAACGCTCTAGTCGTCATTACCACTGTCTACAGGCCTCATGTCCGCCCTCTATTCAAGTCAAAAACACTTTAGTATTGAAGTACACAACGACAGCTACTTTTGCTGTCAGTTATTTTCTCCCCTTTACACGCGCTCAGATATAATCTCTGACTTTTGCGTCTAGATCAAAAAAATTTAAGTCTCTTAAACTTCACTCTTCGTTGTCACAAGGCAAGCAGTGAATACATGAAACCAACAGACATCTAAGATTAGCTAGTTCACGCATTTCATGCTGCAACTGATCGGCGTGCTTATTAAAATTAGCACTGGACAAGGTTTCATGTCAAACGCTATCCATGACTTGTTTACTATAACGTTGCCAGTATCGGCTATCTAGCTGCATGTTTTCCAGATTATTTAATACATCTTCTACTATACTGGTTAGCTGCCCGATAATAAACGTCGTCGACGCCATATCCTCTGTGTATTTCTTCAACGTTTATTGCGCTAATTAGCGCTAAGTGAAGGTTAACCGAGCAGTTTACACTACTTAGTAGTTAGCTGACTTACCGACGAAAGTCAAACATGTCTTCAATTCCCCGAGTCTCCATGTCTGCCAGTCAGACCTTCAGAGGCTAATGCTAAAAATACAACCTGACCCCTAAATATAAATTAGTCATTACTTTCACGACTGCACCTCTGTCATGCGGTGGGTAAACTGGAAACTGGGTAGCTTTAAGGAGACAGTTAGATTATAGTACAGCCTTTTCAGACCGCTTAAGTACGCGACTTTAAAATGTTAGCTTTGTGGTTAAATAGCGCTAGCACAGATAATGGCTTCAGTCGGCACGACACCACTTCCGGTCCGTTGTTAGAATCCCCTAGAATAAAAGCGCCATCTCTACAAAAGTAAATTTATATAAATAATACTCGTTTCTAAATTCTACATAAGTGTATAAACTGGGAGTCTTTGTAACCAACACTTCAATTACTTTCATGATTTCATGTAATCTATAACTGTGTGTTCATCTTTATCGGAGTGTCAGGTGCGATACTTTCATAATAAAAGAGCAGCAGAAAAAAATAAAGGAGCACTAAAGACGTCCCCTAAAGGAAACGCTGGTAAAATGTTATAGTATTTTGTCTACCTCTAGTGGCGAAATCTGATCAATTTTAATTTGCAGGAAACGTAGTATGTAATGTTACCATTTTATTTTAATGAATCTATTTATTTATTCCAATGATGAGCTGAACGTCTTTAGTCGCCCCTCTTTTCTTTTTTACTGTGTTTATAGTCAGCAGTTTAGGGGGGAAAGTGTAGCCATTTATTGAAACATGTGCAAATATATGTGTAAATACAGTATATAAGGCAAAACCAGAGTTTGTACAACTCTAAAGAGCTTGAAACACCACTGGCTGAAATGCAGCACCAAACGGTGACAGAACCTCCACTAATAGCTGTTTGGTTCTTTGCTAAGTTGTCTGTGAAGTGCAGGCACCACCCTGTTTCATCTCTTGAATGCTCGAATGATTCATAGGTCAGTGCCAGGTACCTTAACAAACAAACAAACAAACAAACAAACAAACAAACAAACAAACGAAAAACAATATAATCTGAAAATGATCAGGCACAACGACTGGACTGAAGTGAGCGAATATCAGCCTAATATCCAAACCACAGCTTCAGAAAGCCTGAAAGACAACTGCTGCCTACAGACCGATCAGCGACAGCCCTGCCTGAATAATAAATATGGGAATTATCAAATCAAATCAAATCAAATCACTTTTTATTGTCACATCACATGTGCAGGCACACTGGCACAGCACATGCGAGTGAAATTCTTGTGTGCGAGCCCCACAAGCAACAGAGATGTGCAAACACAACAACACAAACGAGCAAAATACAAGAATGGCCAACCTGAAACTAATAAATATATGTACAATATATAATAGTGTATGCATTTCTGGATGTGTATACTAAATATTTTCCTACGTGTGTGTGTGTGTGTGTGTGTGTGTGTGTACACATTTTTACAAATTAAATAGTAAAAAAATAAAATAATAATAATAATAATAATAATAATAATAATAATAATAATAATAAAATATATAAAATATACAGAGTTGAATATGTGCAAAACAAGTGGCATTTATATACAGTGTGGAGTGCATAATGTTGAAGTTCCAGTAGTGAAGCTGAGGTGTCTATGACGTGTTCAGCAGTCTGATGGCCTGATGGAAGAAGCTGTCTCTCAGTCTGCTGGTACGGGACCGGATGCTGCAGAACCTCCTTCCTGATGGAAGCAGTCTGAACAGTTTATGGCTGGGGTGACTGGAGTCCTTGATGATCCTCCCCGCTTTCCTCAGGCACCGCTTCCTGTAGATGTCTTGGAGGGAGGGAAGCTCACCTCCAATTATCCGTTCAGAGCACCGCACTACTCGCTGGAGAGCTTTGCAGTTGTAGGCGGTGCTGTTGCCATACCAGGTGGTGATGCATCCAGTGAGGATGCTCTCAATGGCACAGCGATAGAAGGTCCTGAGGATGCGGGGGCTCATGCCGATTCTTTTCAGTCTCCTGAGAAAGAAGAGGCGCTGCTGCGCCTTCTTCACTGTTTTATTTGTGTGTACTGACCACGTAAGATCCTCAGCCAGGTGTACGCCAAGGAACCGGAAGCTGCTCACTCTCTCCACAGCAGCGCCGTTGATGGTGATGGGGGTGTGTACTTCTCTGCACCTCCGGAAGTCCACTATCATGAACACGCCCCCCATAAAAGCTCAGTCTCCGCCTACAGCCTCTCAGATTTGTTTGGTAATAGCCTCTTGTATAATCGCTGCTTAACTGAAAATCGATTTTTGTGTGAAGAAAACAAACACGGCTGTTATTTAAGTGAGCGCAGACTGGACATCGGTCCTTTCAGTCGGTGACAACACCCGGGGCCAACATGGTGGTCATATTGCGCTGTTGCCCGCTAATCCAGTGGCTGTCCCTGGCCGTTTTGCTGGGCTCGGTTGTCGGACTCGGTGAGGACCTCGACCGGCCTCTCTTAGGGCCCCCCGGCTCTTCTATCCGGGTCCACGAGTCCGACCCGGGTCTTAAGAAGGCTCTGGCCTTTGCAGAGGAGCGATACAACCGGGTCTCCAATGCGATGCATCTCCGCAGAGTCAGCCGGGTCATCTCTGCCAACAAACAGGTATAATTATTATTGGTGGCTTTCCTTCTGATTTCATAATATTTATTCAACATATTTTGGTCTTCTAGTGGACTTGCAAAGAACGGTTAAAGTATTGTTTGTCGATTTATCTCATTGTAATAAGCGTTGTGTATGCTCGGTTTTTTGTAAACAAGTGCGCTGCTGGAGGGTCGTCATTTTAGCTAAACACAGGCCGGAAAAAGGGGCGACGTACCTTCAAAGTAATAGCGTAAACGTCTTTGCTGCGCTGGTCAGCAAGGGATTAGATTATGCTTAAACAAAAAACAAACAAACATGTATTCCTATTTATTTAAAAATTTCAAGAGGTTTCAACTTGGAGAACAGCATTTATTATTTTATTTTACCTATTTTTATTCTCAAGCGTTCAAGATAAGATTTTATGCGCGGTTTATTGCAGCCGGAAGTTATGTCCTTGACTTTAAATTAACAATGTCTCCGCAGTGTGGCTTGTTTGGAGCATAACGAGCGCCCATAAAACAATAACACGCATTATATTTTATACCACGTCTAAATAAAAATCTTTATTTATACCAAGATTTTGTGTCTTTAAATTAAAAATGTCCGAATGTTTGTGTGTTCATCTGTATTCCAGCTGGTTAAAGGGATCCGTTACACTTTAACAGTGGAGCTGAGTAACACTCAATGTAAGAAGTCCACCATGCTCAGGACATGTGACTTCTATCCCGAGTTAAATCAACTCAAGGTAGGGTGTGCGTGTGCGTGAGAGAGAGAGAGAGATAGCTCTTGTGATAAAAATTAAGAAGCAGAGAGAATGTGTTATATGAGTTTATATTTAAGAGAAAAAAAGCTCTGTGTGTGTGTGTGTGTGTGTGTGTGTGTGTGTGTGTGTGTGTGTGTGTCCAGCTGTGTATTGATTTTTTTTATTGCGCCAGTTTTGCTGGTTTTGATCTTGTGACTCAACCTTGACTTGGAGTGATCTCTCTTATGCCTCATTCACGCTTGCATTCATTTACAGTATTGACTCTTTTTTTTTTCTTTGTTCCTGTTTTCTTCCCAACTAAAAATATCTAAGTTATAAGTAAATCTATAAATGGGGCTTTTTACAAGAGACCCAAACCTACACATAACAGCTGTTATCGCTTTTCCTCTAATTTATTTTTGTTTTTATGTCTCAGACAGAAGTCTGCGTCTTCGAGGTGTGGGACATCCCTTGGCAGGGGGCGTCAACCTTGCTCAAACAGAAGTGCCAGCCCAAAGGTCAGTCAGCAGCCAAACAGACTCATCATCCAACATTTAAGATTCACAACCACCCATTATGGAAGTCATATGGTAGACATTTATAGCTGAACACCATAGTTGCGGCTCACTTGGTCTTCTCTTACAGTGCTGTTAAAAAATACACTGATTATCTTATCATCCAAAAACACATCAACAAGTATTTTTTAGACCTTTTTTACCCCCCAAAAAACACAATAAAAGAGTTCAGCATTTCTGTTCTATGATAATAACTTAATCATGATATTTCTGACCACATATAGAGAAAACTCCTTTTAAAATGCATTTATTTCTACTGATTGTCAGTGAACTTTCCTAGCAACCCACATCAGCCAGTCAGGCCATGAGATTTTTTTTTTACATGCTTGTTTTACAAAGAGATAAATGAGGTGGAAGGTTGAACAAAGGAGAAATTGACATTTTTGCATTTGATGTTGCAAATATGTTGATTTTATGTTGTTTTTTGTATTTTTGTTGTTTCTTTCTGTCATATTTATCAGCTTGAAAATCGTCCGTGAAAATTGTGAATTGCAGCAACCTGCATGACAGTTTGACTGACTGATTTAAGTGTTAAATACTCTCACACTTCCCATTGTCTTCCTGTGTTTCATTTCTCTTATCAGTTGAATTTGAAGTAGAAGAGAGCAACAAGGTAGAGGATCCATCCACCAGCCAGCCTCTGGAGGTAAAATTAATGTCAGGCTCTACAGCTACAGGCCTGTGGTTTTATCTGCCTGTCTGCTTGTTTGTTTAAACTGTTCTAATCGATTTAGATTTGAGATCGAGGCTTTCTGTCGTTGATTCTGTGTGTGTGTTTGCATTAGGAGTCGGTGGAGCTGCTGGGCCGGTTTAAAGAGTTCATGACTAAGTACAATAAAGTCTACAGCAGTCAGGAGGGTGAGTGACTGAATCTCATTCATACCACGTATGGACATTGTGTCACATTCCTGTCAGAGCTGCAGGTTTTTGAACATGTTTTCATAATGTTCACATTCTTTTTTCATGATAGCGCTTTAGCCTGCATTTGCAGCTGGCACAGTGGACTGTGTTCACAGACAGTGATTGCAGGAAGTGAGCCTGAGCCCGCGCAGTGATTTCCATGATAGAATCATCATGTCTGTTTTTAGTGCAGTGC
The DNA here is from genome assembly GCF_057381845.1 of Rhamphochromis longiceps. Taxonomy (NCBI): domain Eukaryota; kingdom Metazoa; phylum Chordata; class Actinopteri; order Cichliformes; family Cichlidae; genus Rhamphochromis; species Rhamphochromis longiceps. The sequence continues at coordinate 25,203,775 of NC_140558.1, forward strand.
TGCCTCAGGACTAAAAATCACAGGCATCCAATGCTATTTTTGGTCTTGTCCTTTGTGCTCAGAGATTTCTCCAGATTCTTTAAATCGTTTGATATCCTGTCCCTTAGATCATCAGATATTCACAGTCTTCACATTTTTTTGTTAGGGAACATTCTGATATTTTTCCACAATTTGTAGATGTAGTTTTTTGCTGATTGGTGAACCTCCGTCTCTCTAAGATGCTCTTTTTATACCCAGTCATGTTACTCACCTGTTCCCAGTTAACCCAATTACTTGCAACTTGCAAAATGTATCGCCAACTGTTTTCTTTTAGTACCAATTACTTTTCCAGTCTTTATTTTTTTACTCTGTCCCAACTTTTTTGACACATATTGGTGCCATCAAATTCAAAGTGAAATATTTAATGTCTCAGGTTAAACATCTGATATGTCTCTTCTCTTGTTCGCACTTTAGAAACAAAATTAAATTCAACTGAAAATGAAAAAAATGAAAGGCTTTTAAGCAGAATCTTTTATGAATATGTGCTTTTGACCCTTCACCTTGCAGAAGTGGACCGCCGTTTGCGCATCTTCCACGAGAACCTGAAGACTGCTGAGAAGCTCCAGGCTTTGGATCAAGGTTCAGCTGAGTATGGAGTCACCAAGTTCAGCGACCTCACCGGTACGTAACTGTGAATGCACGTCCACAGTTTCTAATGAGAGAACGCCTCTTCTGCTTTCCACGTGTTGCTTCAGCTTAAGAAAACAAAGTGAAATATCCTTCTGCTTTTCTCCAGAGGAGGAGTTTCGCTCTACATACTTAAACCCACTGCTGAGTCAATGGACTCTCCATCAACCAATGAAACCAGCTACTCCCGCCAAAGGCCCCTCGCCTGACAGCTGGGATTGGAGGGATCATGGAGCTGTCAGTCCTGTTAAGAACCAGGTGCCAACAAACAGAGTTCATTATGGGGCGGTCACCCTAAAGAGCTTGTTGGTAGCGATTAAATTGTACACCGTGCCCACTTTATGCTTATTAGGGTGTGTTTTTTTCTCCTGCAGGGAATGTGTGGATCTTGCTGGGCATTTTCTGTCATAGGCAACATTGAAGGCCAGTGGTTCCTGAAAAATGGAACGTTGCTGTCACTTTCCGAACAAGGTGACACAGAAAAGTAGCACAGATGATAGAATTAATCAGGGGTTTTCAAATCCAGCATAAAGTCTTGACATGCTTGAGTACTGATTTGTTCTTCACAGAGCTGGTTGACTGTGACGGGCTGGACCAAGCGTGCAGAGGCGGGCTTCCATCAAATGCTTATGAAGCTATTGAGAAGCTGGGTAGAACTAAGATTTTATTCTGTGTTTAGCAATAAGTAAAAGCAGAGAGATGTTTTTACTGATAACACAAGCAGATTTTTCCTTAAAGTGCTTTCTTATAATCTTTGCCCCTCGTGTGGTTAAGGGGGTCTGGAGACTGAAAGTGACTACTCCTACACCGGGCACAAGCAGAGGTGTGACTTCACCACCGGGAAGGTGGCCGCCTACATCAACAGCTCCGTGGAGCTGCCCAAAGAGGAGAAGGGTGAGCACACAGTGGTTTAACTGCATGGACATGTCCATGATTTTTATCTTATTCTAACTGTAGTGAGTCTGTTTGAAACTAAGGGTTGTTGAATTGACTCATTTTGATTTATTTTTGTATTTTTTCCTTCTCAGAGATTGCTGCTTGGCTGGCTGAGAATGGGCCAGTCTCTGTTGCTCTGAATGCTTTTGCAATGCAGGTAGGAGGTTTTTTAAGAAGTTAAATCACTCCTCAAAACAACAAGAAGCAAAGCAGCTCAGTCGTTGCGCAGTGTTTATTTTTAAGAGGATGAATTCTTTTTGTTTTCTTTGTTTTTTAGAGGTACTTGAAGAAGTTTATAGTGTAGTCAAAATCAGAGAAGGGTATCAGTGAGTATGTGATAAATAATAAGTACTGATTTGTAAACAACTGGACACGAATAACTTGAGCTTATTATTCAATATTACTGAAGTATATTTGTGACTAACTAAACAGCTCAGTCTCTAACAATCCTCTCTTTAAAGATGTTTTAGGGTCAGCTTGAAATTAAGATGGAAATGTAAAAGTGAGGTCAGAGGTCAAATGTGATGTGATATTTAGATGCAAACATACTGTGATAGTTAGAATCCCCATTTATCATTCTATTGTCTTATATAAGAGTATAAAAATACATTGTCATTATTAACAATGGCAATCAGAAACTGAGTTTTAAATTAATGTGACCCCACTCTACAAGCCTACAAAGTTTTACCAGAATGAAACGAACATCAGCTCCTCAGTGGAGGTGTCAACTAGGAGTGGAATAAAAATATCAATAGAATATGTCACGTTGCCTTCTTGTGTAATGTTGGTTTATATGTTACTGATTTATTAAAACATTCCTAACCCCCACCAGTTTGACTTATCAGAGTCAGTACTTGGTGGTGGTGCTTATCAAACAGCAAAGTCGTATGTAGATCATTTTCTTGCATGTGTATAGTATCATGGGCAGTGTATTGTTACTGTATCATATCAGGAGTGACATATTTCCTGCCCAAATAATAGCAATAATAGCTTCCTACCATGGAAGCACAGCATGAGTGGAGGTCTCTTTTTTTCCTCTTGTACCTTCCCGTTGTTGTGTACATTTCAGTGTTTTTCTGTAACGCTACCGATCTCCGACTTGTAACCCCGTGTGATGTTTGTGTTATGAGTGTAAGGTCGGGGGTGTTTCCATCTCGCTGCAGGACAACCTGCTAGTGACAAATAAAAAAAAGCTGTTTCATTCATTCATTCATTCATCTAAACTGGACATAAACGATAATAAAGATAATAATCTTAAGATACATGTTATTCTTACATTATCTTGAATATCATTTCATTCCCTCCAGTTTTACAGGAAGGGCATATCTCACCCTCTGAAGATTTTCTGCAACCCCTGGATGATCGACCACGCTGTGCTGTTGGTGGGATACGGAGAACGTAATTTTTTTATTTTGTTTTTTTGTCTTAAATATTTGCCCAGTTTCTGGAAAGCATAGACACATCTTTTTGCCTCGTTTGTCAACAATGTTTCCCCCCTGTGTTCTCAGGTAAAGGTATTCCCTTCTGGGCCATCAAAAACAGCTGGGGGGAGGATTATGGAGAGCAGGTGAGACAGCACGACCTTTAGAACACTTATCATTCTAAAAATCTTTCATTTGAAACCAACTACATGACTGAGGATCACCGACATAAAGCACCGTTTTCATAATAGAAGTGCTGATCCGTGCACTAGGCTTTACAAAGCTGACTGTTGTTTCATAGCATAATGAAAAAATGAGTTCTGTTCATGTACAGCTGTGAGGGAGTGAGTGTTAATTTGTTTTTTCTCCTTCACACAGGGTTACTACAACCTCTACAGGGGCTCCAATGCATGTGGGATCAACAAGATGTGCTCATCTGCTGTAGTCAACTGAACCCCTAACACACACACACACACACACACACACACACACACACACACACACACACACACACACACACACCATCATCACTTATCCAGAATGCACAAGAGCTCAACACGCACACATGTGAAGTCCTGCTGATGTTTCTTCTCCGTTAGACCAAACCAGTGTTTTACCAGCTCTAATAAAGCTAGCTTTGATGTGATACTGAAACTTTCCAGTAATTTTAAATCAAGATTACATCTGCTTTTTCTGTTAGTCCTGAAGCTTGGTTAAAATAATTAATGTGTTTAAGGTAACAGCTTATAAGTCATCTTTACTTACAGTAACAGAGCCCATGCTCATAGTGGTGAGCTGATGGTATGTGCTTCAAAGAGTTTTTGAAAAACAAGGCTTTGATTCTGAAGTGATTTACTGCACAAACTCAGTTTAGTGCAATGCAATTGCAATAATAGCTGTATAACAGTGAGAAATGAATGATGGGAGTTGAATTTAAAAAAAAGTGTGAAATCTAGTTGTTTGTTATTTTATGATCTACCTATCCATTTTCTTCTGCTTATCCAATCCACGGTCACTGGGGGACGCTGGAGCCTATCCCAGCTGCCATGGGGGAGAAATGAGGTAAACCCTGGACAGTCTGTCATAGGGGTAACACAGAGAGACAGGCAACCTTTCACTGGAAATTTAGAATCACTGATTCACACAAGTGCATGTCTCTGGACTGTGGGAGGAAGCTGGAGAACCCACAGATGCTCAAGAAGAAAATGATGGGTTCAAACCCAGAACCTTCTTGCAGCAGTGCTAACCACCACACCACTGTGCTGCCCTATTTTATTATAAAGTTTTTCATGTGCACTGAAACTATAAACTGGTTGACAGTACAATTAAAGCATTACTTTTTATAATTTATTTAGTGCATATATAATAACTTTAACCATAAGGCAAAATTAACTTCAAATAACTACAGCGGCCTATAAAGGGAGAAAACATTTTAACCTGTTTATGATTTTAAACGGTATGTTGGGAAGAAGCAGGACAAACACAATGTAGGAAAACACTTTGAACGATAGAGGAGCAACAACATTCGTGTTCTTGAATGTTCCTTTAATCAAAACAACCTCATTTTCCCACAATGCCAAGGGAAGGTAACGGAACAGCTGGTCTTTAGCAGTAGCTTCTAAAATAAGAAACAAAAGTCGTCGTAAGTTAGTGATATAATCTTACGGTGAATTACAATGAATCCTGAAGTTCATTTACATATATTTAGTCACATTTTAACCAGTCATTAAAAGGGCTTTTAGCGATAAAATGAACATTTTACACGTATGGAACTTTTATTTTGAAAATATACCCCACTTGACATCGGAAGTGTAACGTTCCCTGTCTTTCCCCGCACTGTGGACTGAAAACAAGAACGCATGTCATTCCTTTTTTTTTTGACTGAATATTTCAGGTTCTTTTTGTACACGAACGTATACCTGCTGCTCGGAGACAGATTCTGCGTCAAAAAGACAAACAGCCACTCCTGTCTTTCTTTCTTTCAAGGTAGTATTTAACCTGCTAATGTGGAGACAGCTAATGTTAGCCTTTTCCGCTAAGTTATTATTCGTAAGCAACTACTTACTGTTTAGAAGAAAATTGGCAGAGGAAGTTTAAATTATTAAGGTACACAGAAAGTTTTATAGACGTTTATAAAGAAAGGTCTAGCCTTTAAATGTGTCTTTAGTTAACTAGAACTTTCGACCCACTCTTTCTTTCTCAGCTGGCGAAGGAACGTGAAGGCTGTCGGTTATAATGTCACAGGCCACTAAACGCAAACACGTTGTCAAGGAGGTTCTTGGAGACTTTGTCACACCCACAGAAAACCAGCAGATCGTAAAGGTAAACTTTGTATAAAGTTCCCTGTATTTCCTACATACTACAACATTCACATTTTAGTAATCAGCAGCATACACTGGATACTTGTGTACTTAGGTACAGATTGGAAGTACAGGTAAGACCCCCATTTAACTCCAGAGCTGCCTTAAAGTGGACATGTAACACCACTTGTAGAAAGGCTTATTTACACTGTGGTGCCCTGCTCAAACCCAAACATTAACGCTAACAAGTGGATTTTTCCTGTTTCAGTGCAGGTATTTAAAAGTGCAATGGCAGGGAGAGCCTTCAGCTTTCAGGCTCCTCTTCCGTGGAATCAGTTTCCAGTTTGGATTCAGGAGAAAGATGCCCTCTCTACTTTTAAGACTAGCATTAAAGCTTTCCTTTTCATATATAGATATAGTTAGGGCTGAATCAGGTGACTGCAATAGATCTAGGCCTCCAGGGGCTTCAAAGTGTTTCTTCCTCACTCAGTGTTTTCACCCACTGTGTTTATACACCACCAGTGAATCATTAGTTATTACTATTCTCTTGATCTCTTCCCCAGTGTCTTTTTCTCTTTCTGCCTCCCCTCGCCCCCGATTGCAGCAGATGGCTGCTCCTCCCTGAGCCTGGTTCTACTGGTGCTTGCTCAAAGGGGGTCATTTGATTCTTTTCTCTCTATTATTGTAGGGTCTCTACCTTACAATATATGGCACCTTGAGGTGACTTTCCTTGTGATTTGTTGTTATTTAATGTAAATAAAATTGAACTGAATTGTCCAGTTTTGGTGAGCCTGTGCAAATTATAGCCTCAGTTTCCTGTTCTTAGCTGACACCTGACCCAGTGTGGTCTTCTGCGGCTGTAGTCCCTTTACAACAAGGTTTGATATGCTCTGTGTTCAGAGATGCTCTTCTGCACATTGTGGTTGTAACGAGTGGATATTTAACTATTCTCTGTAAATTGTAGCGATAATTGTGTCTCACATCAGCAGTTTCTGAAAATATTTAGACCAGCTTGCTGACACCAACAACCATGCCACATTCAGTGTCACTTAAATCGCCCTTCTCCCCCATTCTGATGCTCAGTTTTAACTTCCGCAGGTTGTCTTGACCATTTTCACACACCTAAGTCCATTGACCATCCTCTGCAACATTTTACATTAACAAGCAGTTGAACAAGTGCACCTCATAAAGTGGCTGTTGAGTGTATTTTTCTGATTCCATGTTTCCTCTGCTTCTTCACTTTTACAGGTAACTGGGAGCCGTGGTAACAACCTACATGATGCTGTAACAGCTCAGGGTGAGACCTTCTTGGTGAGCATGCCCACCAAGTTCCGCAAGAACATCTGGATCAAGAGAGGTAAGCAATGGAAAGGGAAGTTACGTGTTTAAAAGTTTGAGTAATAATCCAGTGACAGCTGGTGGCAAATATTATTTAGTGGCTTGTGGCACAGACGTTCATGCTGCACCGTGTGTGCTGCTGCCCACAACAAAATTGGGGTGCTTTTTGTGGGCTTACTAGTTAGTTTACACTTTTGATATTTCACTGCACCTTACTTGCTGGAGACTTATCAGCTGCACATCCATAATGTATACAGTACAGTGAACCTCGTTGTCATGGTGTTCATTGCCTTTTCAAAACAAAAGAATAATATATATCGTAGTGCAAACATATAAGTTAGTAATGTGATCTCCCGCTAGCTAGTACTGGTCTAAATAAGACCCCCATTTATGTTCATTCATTTAAATTTCATCTTCTCACTCCAAAGGTGACTATGTGATTGTGGATCCTATTGAAGAAGGAGAGAAGGTGAAGGCAGAGATCAGCTTTATTCTCTACAAGGATCACATTCAATACCTACAAAAACAGAACCTCTGGTAGGTGGGAACACACTGCACAACCTTTACGTTCCTCGATCAGCCTCATTTGTCACATGTTTTGCACTTTTTACATTTTTTTCTTGTCTCCAGGCCAGAGGGCTTTATGGACGAGCATTCGACGCAGGATAAGACAAAGAAAAAGCTGGAAAAGGACGAGGACGAGGATGCTAGCGATTCTGAAGATGACGATAGCGACCTCTTTGTAAACACTAACCGCTGTAACTATCAGTACAGTGAAAGTGAGGAGGAGGAGGACGATAGCGAAGAGGATGAGGACAGGGATCAGGACAAAGAGAAAAGGAGGGAAAATGCCTCATAGCAGCAGCACTGAGGACACGGACAATCAGGAGTTGTGAAACAGATGCGACAGCATGCTCCCCTGTATTGCTGTCATCACTGACTGATGCTATGATGATCTGAAGCAATGGTCCACCTGCAACAGCGCCCTCTGCAGTTCATGTACTGAATGGCTGGGCTCATTCAATGTATTTAGTAATTCCTGCTTGTTTTACAAATCTGTGAGATTAAAATGTATCTGAAATTTAACATGGGATACATTTCTAGTGTTTTTTTCTGATGATAGGTCCATTGCACATCACTGGTACCTTATATAAAAGGGCACACAGTATATTTGTACGATGACGTTAAATTTATGCAACCTTTTCCGTAGAAACCTGTTTAATTTTGCTGTCAAAGAAAATCCAAATGTCCTATTGGTGCTGGATATGGTTCTAAAAATTATTGTATCAGCTTGAGTTACAAATGAAAGCTGTTTTATTTTCATCTTATCCAGCAGCAAAAGTTAATTTGTGAAATGACTGAAAAGCTTTTGAAATGGAATAAATCCCAAGCAGAGTATGCTTATGTCACACTGACTCGATATCTTCCTGTGCATGTCTCCATCTTGCCGGATTCAAGACTTAATCCTGAATGCATTTCATTATTACGCAGTCAAGCAGCCATCTCCTCCGGGAAAGGTTGTGTAGATGTCACACTAGCATATCTGGAAAAAAAACTACAATATATGGATTCTCAGAAATTACATCACAGTGTCGTCAGCGCACAGAAAATTCCTACTGCAAGCGGAACCAGTCCCACGCCTTTTTGGCTGACTCATTTCTTCCCCCAAGGTGTGAGAAAACTTCGTCATAACTCACATGACATTGAACAGAAGAGAGATGATTCCTGTCATTACAATTTTGCTCTCACTGAGTAACTGCACAATGAAAGCATCTATGTCGTATTTTGACAAAAATAATTTTAAATAAGAATGTACACTCAGTTTTTTCAAAAGCCCATGAATACCTGAAATGTATCCTACAATAATTATATCAAATAATACATGTAGTGAAACACTGCGCACTAATCTATACATGAATTAAACACTGCGGTCATACACACGAACTGCTGAAGGAGCTTTATTGGATTTAACGCTCCACTTTGTGACAGTGCACAAAACTGGAGGAGAACAGACCTGTTTTTCCTCCCTGTCAAGGACGGGAAACACCAACCAACTCCACCTTTGCCTGACGCCTTTAGCCTCAGTGTTTGGATGAATGCCAATCTCTTATTTATCGCCTAAAGTTTAATACTGTAGTCCACTATCAGTTGGATTTTAATTCCACTTGTAATGGGATGAGATTGTTTCAGTCTTGATCATTTATGAACTCAGACATGAAAATCCAGATATATATTACAATAAAACAGATATCACATTTGTTTGGTTTGTTTTGAGCCTTGGCACTGCAAAACTAGCTCAGCTGCTGTAACCTGAAACTCGAATACCTGTTGTCTTGTTTAACTCATTCAATTCAATTCAGTTTTATTTATATGGTACGGTGGCCCTGAGAGGCCGAATGGACTGCAACTTAAGAAAACACCAGCAATAAGAAAAATGCTGCAAAAGCACACAAAACACAACGGAAATAGGAAAAAAAAAAAAAAAAAAAAAAAAAAACAGAAATAGGAAAAAACTGATTTCCTAAAGCACAAGGGAAGTGTTCCTGGGAGACACCTCTGGCAAAACCAGGTTCAGGGGCAGGTAGGTACTCATGTACTTCATCTAGCTGTTCAGAAATTACTGACAGCATGATAGCATTTAGCATCAGCTCCAGAGGCGGAGGCAGACATTTGATACACCCGGGGCTTAGCCCTACAGGGTAGTATGCATGTGGGATTGGGGGGGTTAGAAATGACTGAAAGATTAATAATAATAATAATAACAGATTGGATTTATATAGCGCTTTTCAAGGCCACTATTCTTTCACTCTCACATTCACACACTGGTGGAGGCAGCTACAGTTGTAGCCACAGCTGCCCTGGGGCAGACTGACAGAAGCGAGGCTGCCATATCGCGCCATCGGCCCCTCTGGCCAACACCAGTAGGCGGTAGGGTAAAGTGTCTTGCCCAAGGACACAGCGACCAGGACAGAGAGCCTGGGGATTGAACCGGCAACCTTCCGGTTACAGATGCGCTTCCCAACCCCTTGAGCCACGAACATTTTTTTACTGTACAACATCAATTTAGAGTAAACTTGGTTTTTTTTGGATAAATAAATGTTGAAATATCTTTTGAATTAGTTAAATGTCAGAATAAAGAGAGACAGAGATCTGTCTATTTTTTATCACTTTCATTAAATTTAGGAGTACATATACACTAAGTTTATTGTTAATTAATAAGAAAACTCCAGACGATTCCATCCTGAGCTGAAGAAGCTTCTGATAGGTTAGTAGAGTCCATGTGAGTAAATTGGTGGCACAGCTGTGGATGCATATAAGGCAAAACACAGAGCCTGTTTCTTTAAAATGGGAAAATCAAGAGATGTCAACCAAATCACCTGGAAAAGAACTGTGGAGCTCCATAAGTGTGGCTTAATTTTGAATACAATTTGGTGCCATATAGAAATACAGATAGTTTCTCTCTTTACTCTTAAAGTTAACAAATGTGTTTTTTATGTTTATCAATCTAAAAAAAAAAAAACATTTAGTCTGATTTGATGTTACAATTAAAAAAGTGTTTCTGTTTTTATCTGAAGAGTTTGTAAATATCTGGTTTCAACTGTATATTTGATGATGTTGGTGTTTGGCTTGATTTTCAGCACAAAGAGGGAGAGAGAGAAACAGAGAGGGAGAGAGAGAATGAGGACAGCACAGAGATGGAACAAGAGCAGGTGAGACACACATGTTAGTCAAATGGTCGTTTACCAAAAGTATCACTGTATCATAGGTCCTCATGTATCTCGTACCTAGTGTTTCTTTTTAGGTTTGTTATTTTTCAAATTCTATATTTATTAAGTTATGCAGGCTTGTTTGCACAACAAGGCTAAATAATTATATAAACTTTTGTGAATCTACATAGTGGACTTTGGTAGAATTAAAAAATAAGTGTAGTGCAGGTCTATGATGATTTTAGTGCTCATTTAGTTCTGATTCTGGTTCTGTCTTGGTTAAATCCTAAATAGTCCTGATTTTGAACTGTTGTAGTCCTGTTTTAACTCCGGATCAGTTCTGGGTCTGGTTGAATTGGGGTTTAGTCCTCGTGTCTTGATGCAGCCCCGTCTGAGCTGGTTCATACCAATATTAGGGGGGATTTACGCACAGTCGTAAATTCCCACAGTGCACTATGTGCTTCGAATATTGTGTGTAGTTTTTTTTTTATACAGTGCTGTTTGTGAGACAATGACCCCACCTCATTCCCTCATACTTCCTACTATATCCATTTTGCAGGCATTCAAACTTTGCATTATTGCATGCTTAAAGTAAGCAAGGATAGTCAAAGTTTAACAAACCAGTCTGCAAGGTATTTTAATTTCATAGTACAAACAGGAGCATGAAAGAAATGAAAAAAGATATTTAAAAATAATGTAATGCTTTGCAAATTATTATTAAAGTGCTAGTCATTCACATTATTCAGTGTTTTAAATATAAGTGAGGAACATAGACTTATGAAGTGAAAAAATAAATAGTAGACACAGTGACTGTATGTTTGTAAGTTTTCTCCCCAACAAACACAACAATGTCAACGAAACGTTTTACACCATCAAACGCACCTGCGGTAGCACCCAAAGGCAGAGGACGATGCTATTGCTAACCATCGCACAAAATGTTGGACTTCTGGACATGCTAAAGGAAGGTAGAAGTTACCGTATTTTTTGGATTATGAGGCACATTTAGCGAAACAAAATCCCGTGTTCTGGACCTGAAAACAGGGTTTGATCTTTGGTTTCATTCTATGATACTGGACTTATTTTTCTACGAAGGTTTGAACTTTGAGAGTGTTTAAACTAGAGAGAAAAGTGTGAAAATGTCCATGCCTGTCTGAGAAAAGTGTATAAACTGTGTAGGGAGGGGTTTTACAGCCTTAAAACATCTATACTAATTGTAAAAAAAAAAGTTTGCTACTTCGTGGATTTCACCTATCACGGGTTATTTTTAGAAAGTAACTCCCGTGATAAACAAGGGACCGCTGTAAAGCTCTTTGTTGGACTGGTGCGAAGGGCCTGCAGGTGCTCGTGGTCAGTGTTAGGTTACATCAAGTGTAGCAAGTACTTAATTTGAAGTTAGCCTAATGACACTTGGAATAATTAACCGAATTCTAACTTTAGTGTAGGATAGACATCAGTGAAGATAGCTTGTGAAACTGTTTACATCTTGTTGAATCCGGTTGTGTAAATCCACAAAGAGTGGCAGGTCAGCTGATCACAGTCTATACATGAAGAAAACCTACTGGAGCTCACATTAGAAATTACAGACTTGTGATTCTTTTCCCTATGCTGAGCCACTACACATAAATTACGGTTACTCCTGAGTGTCCCATTTTACTGTTTAGGTGTGGAGGCAAAGTCACCCTCTACAATGTAGGCAACAAAATGGTTATTTTTAAAAACAACAGAATGAAGCTGTCATGGGAATTAGAATTTAGATTGGAATAGTATTTGCCTTCTCATGTACTAATATTGTTTTATATTATATTAATGTAGGACAAGGTTCGGATGCCTTTTTACAAAAATGGTTATTAGAATTTTCCTTAAAGGAGTTCCTTTACATTTCCAAGCCTGTACTTTTTCCACTTAACCTTTACTGCAATCCTGTTATTCTTTATATGCAGTTTTTATGTCTCAGTGACCACTGAACTTAAACAACATATCTGCCCGTATAGCTTGCCCAGAGGCATTTCAAGGTGGCTACAAAGTGCTGGGGGTTATTTAGTTTTTCTCCTTCTGTTCAACTCTCAGAGGCACATGTCGACATTGTGCCTGTGTCTCTTTCAAGTCAGCCCAAAGTTTCACCACCTGTTTGGGGCTTCGCTTGTGGATCACTAAGATGGTGTGGTACGAACACGGGTCTTTCCCTTCATTTTTGGGGAAGTCAAACATGAGGAAGGCGTGGTTGTGCGTGGGGAAGGCATTGAGCCGCACCATGCACATCCCTACGTACACGTCATCGATGGGGAACAGGTGAACTCTTTTAGAAATTAAGTGCAGACGTCTGGTCAACTGACCCGAGTACACCAACCCTCCCCCGCCTGCATACGCGGGGTATAACCCTTTGTAGAAGCTGTGTGGGATAAAGTACTTTGAGATGTTGACTCGGTTGGGTGAAGCTGCTCCTATGACGTCCCCAAACACGAAGTTGTGCATGTTCTTCTTCACATGCGGCTTCTCCATCTGGATCTGGAGGTAGGTTATCAGTTTTGGTGTGTTGACAAAGATGTCATCATCTCCTTTGAAGACAAAGTGGGTCTGCTTGCAAGAGTGTGAGAACCAGCTCCAGAAGAGCACATCCTTCAAGGTGAGATTGAAAAATGTATCCTCAAAGTCCCACTGCAGAATATCTCCATAGAGCGTACTCTCCAACTTGAGTAACGCAGACACATCCACACCCGGTTCTTTGGTGTTTTGCTTGCCCAGCAGGAATACCCTGCGGACATAGGCTCCACCATTATCTCTGCCACTGCCATTTATCTTCTGTCCTGCCACCCATCCCACCTGGCCCCAGGTCTGCCGAATAGCCTGTCGGTTGTTGAAGTTATCCAGTGTTGTTTTGATGGCGAAGAGAATCAGAGGGTCCTCCCGCTCGTCTTTTCCCTGAGCTCCACATTCTCCACCTGGCTGGAGGAGAACCGGGTAGTCTCTTGTCTGCATGTACTTGGTGAAGTCTTGCACCTGTTGTGGTAGCTCGTCAACATTATATGTCATGTTGTTGAGTCTGCGAACTGCAGAGAAACTCTTCTTCAGCAGGAAATCATCAAAGCTGATATTCTTCATTAATCCCTTGGCTTCGTGGGGGTGCAGGATGGGGTTAAATTGACGGTCAACGACCAGCTGGAGCTGGTTCCAAAAAGCCTTTTTCTGACATTGGTTCTCCCAGAAAATTTTAGGGAGTGAGACGAAGATCTTATTTCTTAAAATTCCATTGGCCACAAAATGAGAACTCTTTGGCATGATTTCACTCGCTGGTGCTGTCATGCTCCTCATGCTCATACACACCGTGAGACCAACGTAGACAAAGAGCAGGGCCAGGAAGATGCAAGGCGTGCACACACAGATTAACACCCTGCGCCAGCGAAAGTAACACCGTGCCATTCAGCTGCAAATACACAAACACCAAGTTACACTGAAGAAATCTGACATCTGACAATTTCTGAGTTTCAAAATATAAAACAATTATTAAATGTACAATAGCGGATTTATGTGTATCTGGATCGAGAGGCAAAGCTCCGCAGAGAAATGAAGTGAAGAAGCATGAGGAAATGGAAGATTTGCAAAAGAGAGATGAACTAAGACCATATGTAACAGTGATCTCACAAACGAGTGCGTAAAATAGATTTTAGCTGAGTTCTTTTTGATCACATGATGATTAACAGCCAGTATAATTGGCTCATTTGGCATGTAAGCATTGAGATGCAAAGCAATTTTTTTCTGGTCATTTCAAAGCCATGCGCAATCTTGACTCCACCAATCAAAAACCATGTGCTTTGATTGAAATTTAGTAGTGTGGTTTTTAGCAGATAATTATCACAAGTTCAAAAGGAACGTTTATTTAGAGTTAAATTTAGTCACACTTTGAGGTATGAAAAAGAGTTAAGCACATTTTTATTAGCAGATAAACAAACGCAGTCTACAAATTCCTTGTGTTAACAAGAAACTGAAAAGATGATGTCATTTTAAAAAACTTACCTTCTTAGGTCTAAATCAGTGACAGCCCAAACTTCACTATTCCTAACTCTAACTCCTATTCTGACCCGAGCCAATAAGAAGATGTCATTTTTGGCTTTTATTATATTGTTTTCCCATTGAGGGTAGAAAGAAAATCATAATTTTAACAAACAAGCATAAAAAAATCACAGTTTTTCTAAAAACTCTGTTTTGGTCTCTTCCCAAATATAGAGGTTAGGGTTACCATGACTTCAACCCTAAAAGGTTTAATGAAGCTGTTGATGTCAGCAGTTTTCTTTGCTTACCTGTTTTTAATGAAGGCTTTCTATTTCACGGAATAATCACATAGTTGTTGTTATCTAGTTGAGGAGCGTTGTCCAGCACAGTTTTGTCTCATTTAGTCTGAGTAAACTCTCTACTCAAGAATTAAAGATAAAATACAGTGAGTCAGTCTATCAGGAAGGTTTCCTCTGTAGCTGAAGCTCCTCCTTTGAGCCCTCTGGCTGAGGAGGCTGCTTCGGGTTCTGCCGAGCAGCATGGATACACCCACTTGTGAAACGAAGAGAAATTCCACCCACAAACAATGGGAAACACATCAATGTGTTTCATAAGAAATGAAGACGATACAAAACTAATAACATTTATCAGTGACTCAGCTGTTGGTGTCACTACCCCAGAATCACAGAGAAAATACTATGTAAAACATATCAGTGTGGGTGTGAAACTTCACTAGTTCATTCAGTTCATCTTGTGCACATGAATAACCAGACATCAGTTTGGAAACAGAACTTCCTTCTGTGCCGCCCTACATCTCCACCTAATCTTTTCTTTTTTAGCAGCTTAATTATGACTTCATCACCTGGCAATCTTTTCATGGGCAGATTCCTGTCATCCGCACACCTATCAGGTCAGACAAGAACTCTGATTAAAAACGGTTGCATTTAAATAATGTGGTGTGTCTGCAATCCTGACACTAAGGTGTTACAACAGTTGTCATGGAAAACAAGTGTGAATCAGTTTGGGAAAACCCTAAGACAACAATCACCAACCAATCTTACCTAAACGCTCCCTCCTCAGTGTTTGTAGCAGTTTGGAGGCATAAACTGTGGCTCCTCTCTGTCTTACATCCCTACATGTACATAGTAGCAAATTATATGCATAAGATGGGATGTTTTCTGTTTCTTTGTGTGAAAATGTGTGTCATCACCATCAACATGAATCTGAATCAAAATACCTGTTTATCTGAACATCCCAGCCGGGCTCACAGCTCTTAAGCCAAAGAGCTCACAAATCAAGGTTGTTTTGTAATATTCTAGATAATATTCTTATAAAGAGTGCATATTTTCCTTTTTATTCCTTCCCTTGTTATCTCTGATCCCGTAAAAACCTCCGCAGGATTGTGACACATTGTGCCTCAAGTATTTGAAGTATTTAGGCAAAGTCTTACAAACAGTTTCAGCTGCAGCTAAGAGTACAAATGGTTGTAAATGTGTGCTGTATGTTAGTGTTAGGACCCTTTGGTCCACAGTAAGTAACTTTTGGTTCCCGGCTTCCAAACGTTTCAGAAACCTAGCTTGTTCTCGATCAACTGTAAATTAGATAATAATGGACATTATTAGTTGTTCATGTCATAATGTGGGCTGTGAATAGTGTCGGCATACCCGATTAATTAAAAACTGAGAGCTTAAATACACAATAATCATCTGATATTCTGGTAACAGACTGAAGATGTGATCGTTTAGCTCCTTGCTCCTTTAGAACAGTTAAACCTTTAGTAGTAATGAAAACTTTCCTCACTATTACAGTTGTGGATGCACGTGGTTAAGGTTTCAAAGAATGTGGTCAGTGTTTGTGTGTAAGTAATCTCTGTGAGTTGAAAGGTCCAACTGCTCCAAACCCCGTTTCCAGCTATTTTCTTTCCTGCCCTAGGCTTCAGATGACCTCAGTGAGAGTGGATATGCTTCTGATCATCTCAGACCTTCTGCTTGTTAAAGAGGCAATCACGCAGTATTTCAGTTACAAAGATGACAGGACTGTTTCAAAAATGGTAGGAATAAAGTTTTATTTTTCATATGAAGGGGTGTTTTGGATTTTTCTTCTTTTACAAGTAGTATGTTTTTGATAAAACTTGCAAAAAATCTTCTAGCATATTCCAAGAATGATGGACATGAAGAGAAGGGGATTTATTGCTGAATGTTAAAATGAGGACACGTTTTTTATTTCATTTTATTATTGTTATTATTATTATTTTTTTCACCGAGTGGAAAAAAAAGATTTGCTTGCTGCTTTTTCCATGCACCCAACTACCAGTACCACTAGGACATGCAGGGGATTTGGGGTTGAGAGGAGGGGAGGAAGATGAGGAGTAGGAGGAGGATAGGTTGGTAGGTAAAAAAGACAAACTGCTTGACAAACAAACATGAGAGGGGCTGTGTGAGTGTGTCTGTGTATGCACGGTTTTGTGTGTCTGTGTGCTCAGTGTGTGTGCTTCATTGTGGATATGGATGTACGTGCGTGAGAGAAGTACGTGTGTTCGTAAAAAAGGTGGGTGGGAAGCGCGGGGGAGGGGTGGGGTGGGGTCGAGGAGAAAGAGGGTGGGGTTGTCAACAATTCGACTAGCTCTAGAAGCACACTATCCTCACTTGCAGTAATTTCAAATCGTTTGCAAATCCCAGATTGATTACAGTGATAGTAAGACAAAACTAGCCAGACCACTGGGCCGTGAACCCAAATTGTATTTTCATATCATACGATTCCCCCTAAATCTGAGGGGATAATTTCTATATCTGTGATCCATGCATTGCCTGTGTGGGGGGAAAAAGAAAGAAAACAAAACTCTACATATTGGAAATGAAGTCTAATCGGGACACATTGTATCTAACACAGTATCATTTTCCTCAGTGAACTTCAAAGGGTCTCTCTAAGGGTCTCAGAACCTGATGTACATCTGCAGTGGAAGAATTTCTGACATGATCGGACTACTGGTAGTGTGCTGTTTGGTTTTACTCACTGGACTTAACTTTGTCTGCTAGTTGCTTCTGTAGGAGGGCGAGGAAGACGTGACGGTGAGGTTGCGATGTGGTGGGTGGAAGGGGCAGACAGAGACACACATAACAGATCATTCAGTCAGTCAGTGTGACCAAGCAAATAAAGTTCAGTTGATAAAAGGTATAGGAATGCAAATCAAGGATGCAGTAATCAGGATTATCATATACAACCGTGTGAGCTAACTAAAAAGGTAGAATCAGCCTCGGAAACTCTCTTCCCAGCAATGTGAACCCGCACATGGTGCTTCTTCCCGATCGGAGCAGCACCGTCACTAGTGTGGCAAAATGTGAGCCCACGTAGCTTTCGGTGGGATATCCTTTTTTAAAAAGAAAACAAACACATTTTTTTTTAAAAGGAAAAAGAGCGAAAATGGGAAACCCAGAGGGAGATCCACCTTTCAGTGGTGGGGGCAGAATTCCAAGGTTACGCCCCTGCATCAGAGCGCAAACAGATGCCGTCTCTGCACAACTTCATCTTTTTAACACGGCTACACACATGCTCACTTAAACGCACACATAACTTCTTGGAGTTAAAGAAAAAAAGTAACTGAATCCGCCTACTGATTCCAAAAGTTTAATCAAACGCGTTGTTTACCGTCCTTTAGCCACAAGTAAGCGCGAGAAACCTGATAGATGGCGAAAAGAAGGGGAGTGAGGGGATGTCGATCTGACCTGCGAACTGAACTGTGACTGAGATGACGTGCGTTCTCTGCTTTGAGTCTTTTTGGCTGTGATGTGATGGGGAAGTCCTGAGACACAGTGCGGCTCTAAGCTGCTGGCATAGGAAACGAGCGGGCTAGGCAGTCCACGGGAGGCCAGAGTCAGGCTGGATTACAACTGGATTGGTTAGGTTCGGTTTGGATCGGCAGCTCCCTGGCCAATGACTGCTCACGGAGGGAGGTTCTTACAGTGCAATGGAGCTTCTGGCAGCGTGAGGATCGATGGAGAGGAGCGTGACAGTCAAACAACAGAGATCACACCCTCCACGGTGAACAGAGGCGCCAACCGAATGAGGCTTCATGAGGCGTGCAGAATGGATACAGGCACGCACACACACACACACACACACACACACACATACAGTACACGCACACTACAACCACCACCAATGTCATGGCAGCACCCTGAATACCTACACGAGGAATCTGGAGTCACTTTCCCTCGACAACTCCCCAACGTTCCTGCTTTTACAGAAATAACAAGAAATGACTGACAGGCAGCGAACGAGGACATAAATGACCGATGTGTGTTCATCCGAGGAAACTACCCTACACATCTTGGTTGCGTCAGTGACTAAATGTCCCTGTGAAACGAGCGCATCGCGTGGGTCATACTCATGTAAACAGACACCTTTTACACAGGAGGAATCAATATTGCATGATGACATAATCAGATCACAGTTCAAAAAGAGGAAGATCCCAAATCAGAGAAACAAACCAAAGCAAAAGGAGGAAGAGGGTTGGTCTCTATAAAAACGAGGAGTCTTTATAAGAAAGGCTACAAAAACTCAATGGGACCTCCAACTTCAGCATACAGCAAAAGGCACCACAATATTATTCTATTTATCTAACTTGTGAAAAAATTGGCACGTAATTCTCTTATTTTTTTCATCTCTCATAATGCTGTAAATCAAAAAACTTTACATATAAATATCCCCTCCCCCCCGTTATAAAAAAAGTCTTTGCTGTTAGCTAGTAGACAATTTTTGCTGAAATGAAAATAAATATTTCATTTGTTTAGAATATCTGTCTGTTATACAAAATAAAAATATTTCTCCTAGGTGCAGGTCTCTAGTCCACGGGTTGTGTGTAAGAGGAAGGGGAGTGTGTGAAGTGGAGAGGGCTGGAGGTGGCGGGGGTGTAATGGTGGGCGTCGGAGGGAGGTTAAGTCTTAAAGGGGCATGTTGTCAGCCTTGGAGCGCTGCGACTGGGAGCCGCGGCTCTGCCCGTTGCTGCGCGTCCCTGGCCGACTCAGCCCGCGGTGAGTCCGTGTGTCTGCACCGGATGACGAACGGAAACCCGGGACATTTAGAGGCGGGTCCATGTTCATGTTCTGCATACTGAGGAAAGGCGTGCTCTCCCCGTGACCATCCTCTTCCTCCTCGTCCTCTTCCTCCTCTTCTGACTGGCTGAAGCTCTGTGAGCTGTAGTCCCGTAAACCCGCCGAGCGCTGTGAGATATGTCCGTTGAGTCGGTTGCGTCGCGGGCGACGCCGGCTTCTGATGGGTTCCCGTGAAGAGGCATACTCCTGTGTCGTCTCATAAGCCTCGTCATCGGGGAGCCGGTAGGGGCTGGACGGTAGACTTCCTGTGCTCTCTGTCAGGTAGGGTCGTCGAGGACGTCGGGGCTGCCTGTATAAACTTCCATCCTGAAACAGAGAAAACACAGATTTCTTAGAATGGCTGAACAAATTTATTGACCCACTGGTGTGTTGGTCTGCCTATGCATACAAGAGAAGGCGATCCTGCTGTGAAGCCTTCAACTGAGCACACTTCACCATGTATATCAAGAGACTGCATGCTCACATGGTAGCAGCTTGCTAATCACAAGGTGGATTTGGCCTAAAACTTACACTTCAATATCCTCCCAATTTACTCACCTGGGGACCATAATTTACAACATTAAGCATTAAGTTAATGTTGTATTTTACAAGATGTAATTTTAGCAACTGAGATCATAAAGCTATAAGAAAGTTGTTTAATGATGTCATAAATCAGGAAAGATGAAGCCCCTTTTTCTTTGTACACTTCTGTTTGTAACCAGTCACCCCCTGCTGGCAATTAGAAAAAAAAAATACAGGTTTAAGGCACTTCAGGCCCTTTGGCTTTCAATCCAGTTCAGTTAATATAGCACAAAATCACAATAACAGCTGCCTCGAGGCATTTTATATTGTAAGGTAAAGACCATACAATATTATGAGGAAAACACCAACAATCAGCAGGGCCCCTTTGAGGAAGCACTTGGTGACAGTGGGAAGAAAAAACTCCCTTTTAACCAGAGCCAGGCTCAGCCGTATTCTATGTCAAAGCCATCTGTTTAGTACATCAATCTTTTGGTGACTTTTGGACATTAGGCAGCAGTTACTGTTTGTGTGCTAGTTTTGTGATGCTATTCTGTCCGTGCCACAGCAAAAACCATTATATTTCACAATAACCCCACAGAAGGTTGAATGCGACTTCACGAGCCTTGGCTCGGCTTTGTTGTCAGCAGTATCGGTGCACAGAAAGTAAAGAAAGACACCTCTGTACAGCCTGCATTCAAACACATGCTGTAGGGAGAGAATATGTTAGTCATGGTGGCTTGTTTACTTCTGGTAAATCAATTATACATATGGTTTGTGCTGAACATGCAAACATTATAAGGAAAATGAACTTGGGGACAGTGAATGCCCACACAGAGACTGCAGGTTACATGCTAAGTTCTTCTTATAACTAACAGATTTTTTTTTTAAAACAAAGAATTTTTTATATCTTCAATAACAGTAAAGCTGGGGGGAACAGACATGTGCTTTTGATATAGACTATATATTGTATATAGGCTTACGTACATCGGGGCACCGTAACAGCGGTTGGTCATCGTCTCTGTGGTAGGCGGCAGCAGCAGGTGGAAGGGAGAGGGCGTGGCTTGTGTTGGGCGAGGTGATCTGAAAAGTGGGAACCTGGGGAGGCAGCGGGGGGTAGTGGAACTCCACAGGAGACAGGCGTGCTGGCGTGGTCAGTGCAGACACATACCTGGATGAGGTTAGAAAAACACAAAAAATAACCACAACTGTGTGCATTTTTACCTTTAACAGATGCTCATATCTGGTGAACACAATGTTCTCACTTTAACAATGCACTTAGTAAGTGTGCACTCCTGCATTATTGAGGCGCTCAGCTGCACCATCGGTTTAATCATGATATTTTGAAAGAGGTCACACATCTGTCTGTTCCCTGAAAAGCACCATAACACACACAAAAACCAGCCCTCATTGTGATCTGTAAGTCTTTGAACTATGGAAGGAAAAAACTTCAAACAGAAACAACAGAAGCAACCAACTGGCTCAGGTCCCCCCATTATGTGCCAACAAACCTGCTTAGTCAATCACAAGAGTATAAAAGACATTACTGCTCATGTGCATTCACTCCAACAAGAACTGAATGACTCCTGCCGCTCACTGAATTCAGCTTTACTTGTGCATCCATGTCCCATATTCTGAAATACTACTTATTTATTATTATGCAGTATTAACATCCATCCATTCATTTTCTTCCGACCAAATGAAGGTCATGGGGAAGCTTGAGCCTACTTCAGCTGTGATAGGGAGAGGAATGAGGTCCACCCTGGACTGGTCACCAGTCTATAGCAGAGCTAAAGCTGGTTTTATGGTCGAGCAGAGGTAGTGTGCTCGCTGTCCGCTCTAGTCCAGAGATAAGCCCGTCTGTCTGAAGTGAGCTCTGTTGTCAGATAGAGGCAGTGTAAGTGTGTGGTATGACGAGCCTTGGGCCACTCTTGCTTGTACTGTTGTTGATCCATGAGCCAGACGCGGAGGAGAGAAGTTATAATATGCAAAGAGCTGAAGTGCAACTGAGTGTTAAATACAATGAGAAGTGTCACTGCAGCCTCAGTCTGTGCTTTTCATGTTGTAGTTTTTGATCTTTGAACTTTTTTCAGGGTTCTCCTGTTCCGATGAACTCTGCTGTCGCCCCGTTTCTCTTCTCTTTACAAAGTCATGGGTGAAAAAAATAAATAAAAGATGTCACACCTGTGTATCAAAACTAGGTGAGTAGAATCACCTAAACAACAACAAACATATAATAATAATAATAATAATAATAATAATAATAATAATAATAATAATAATAATTGAATTGAATGTAATTGCCTTCACCACCGCTATATCTTTTTACACATTATTATTAACAGTGTCTGGGTGATATAGTTCTTAAAAAGACTAAAAAAAGAAAGTCCTAGCAATTAATTGCCACTTGGTGTCGCCAGAGAGTAAAGGGCCTACTGTAGCAAGAAGCACAGCCAAGAAAAAGTGTTTAAGAGCCACTGAGCAAGTTCCTTCTCCCTCCAAACCACAGTGCCCACCATTTCCACTTTCTCTACCTGTCACTGTGAGGTGAGTCTCTTAGAGAATCGTAGGAGTCCCCGTACTGCATTCCCGGTCCCGACGCATCCGTACAGCCCCAGTGGGCGGCCCTCCTCGCCATGCATGCTGGGCTGCTGCACTTACTGGTTCCCACAGAGCTGGAGAGCCCACCTGACTGGCAGTCTGAGTTCATACTCTCTGTTCGCTCCATGCTCCACGTGTGCTCCTCGTGTCTGCAGGACGAGTTTAGAAGGTTATGACAGCAGCGGGGAGGAAGGGGGATACTAAGGGAGACTGAAGTTAATACACTGATCCCAACGACACACAACAGTCAGCTGTGTTAAGCATGAAAACAGAGCATCAGGACTCGTTTGTGTTGTGTTCAAGGTGGTTAAAGCTACCCCGTGTAGCTGCTGTACTTTGTTGTGCAGATATGTGCTTGCCGTGTACTGAAAGCTATTCATAGCAGATGGAGTGGATGTTATTACAGTGATCTAGCAGGCATGCCAAGCTAGGCCAAAGCAGCAGGCAGTACCACAGATAAGGGGCACAGGGTGTGCCCAGTGGCTGTGGTTGCAGTTAGAGCTCAGTTAATGAGTTATTACTCTGCCCTCTGGTGGTGAAGTGACTAATCAATCTGCAACTATGGAGAATCTTTTCTGTTTTAGCTGCAATTTGCTTAGTTAGCTCTAGCAATATAAGGTCACACAGACAGTTTATATTGTATTTTATATACCTGTATTGTGAAGCTTATCTTCACAATACTTTTAAGCTTGAGGGCGAGAGCTCAAAGTGGCACAAGTTGATATCCTATGACTTCAGTAAATTTAAAGAAAAAACATTTTGTTTTTCCCTTTGTTACCTTTGCTACATTCGTTCGTATTATATTGTATTATATTCAGGAAATTATTTACTTTAAAAGTAAAATTTGAAGTGAAACTGACCGTATCAACTATACAACACAGACCGTGATTTCTGCAAATCCTCGGAAAACATTGCATATAAGATTCTTATCAGGTCCTGTTGGTACTGTGGGTACGAGGTAATAAAGGAGTAAAACCTTTCAGTATGTGCATAAGTAATGAGTACCTTCAGAATATTTTGAAGGACAGGAGAAACAAATTACACTGTATTCGTAAGTACTTGGTACATGCACATCCTGCAGTTCCTTACAGAGCTTAACAATTTTATCATAAAAAAGAAAACACAAATATTTTTGAAATCTGTCAAAAACCTGTGAAAAAATACAATTTTTATACCCAAACTTTGACACTTAAATCAGAAAATAAATCAAACGTGACATTCAACCACTAAAACTCATTTTTCTGTTAAGTAGGAACAATTGCATATATCTGTAATTTGGTATCTTAATCTTAAAAATAAAATGTGCTTCTCCTCATTTACTGTAAAACAGTCAATCTTGAAATTCATGGATAACAACAATAATTCTATCTTAGCATTAAAGTGATCGTGTCGATTAAAGAGCTTGCACAAACTGGTGGATCAACCATTACAGAAAAAATGATTCTGGTAATTAACCAATAATGTTAAATTAGTGCAACTGCGGCATGAACCTTACACTCGATGATGTTCTATTAAATTTGTTATGCACTGTAAAATACGTACGACAGCCCCCAGTGGATTTCCCAGATGTAGTAGTCACAGACCAATAACAATCCGATTATTTTGACTGAGGGTTGAATTGTGTGAACATTGTTTTAGTATGCTGCCCACCTTTATCTGTTTGGTGTTTACAAGAATGTCTGCAACAGCTCAAAGATAAAATGTGCTCCAAGTGGACAAAGACTAAGGATTAGGAGACCTGTTCTTTTGCTTGGATTATGTGTCCATCCTGACTGCAGTGTGTGTACCTGGAGGCATGTGAGGCAGTGGTAGAGTGGTGGGAGCGGGTCGACATTCGACTGCCTGCATAGTTGCCTGCACCCTCGGCTCCGTGGCTGATCACGCACTCGGTCGTAGGGACGCTCTTGGAGATGTACTGAAAAAATAAAACATAAAAGGCGTTTGATTGTTTTGTTACCTTCAAATCAAAGCAAAAAC
Organism: Rhamphochromis longiceps; assembly: GCF_057381845.1. Lineage (NCBI taxonomy): Eukaryota > Metazoa > Chordata > Actinopteri > Cichliformes > Cichlidae > Rhamphochromis > Rhamphochromis longiceps. Next base: position 25,228,317 of record NC_140558.1, read on the forward strand.
AAACATATGGACAGGGAATTTTAAATGTAACTACATCAGGGCGTTCTGCTCTTTCCTCTTCACTGTTTTCAGCTTTATGTTTATGCTGACTCATGCCTATTGTATCTCCACCAGGATGCTAGGTGTTTTCTGCCCTCTCTTTAACATGTAGCTAGCTGCGTGACACCAAAATTTCCCCATGTAGTCAGTGAATCACCGTTTTACTCACATAAACACTTTCCTGAAGGCAGGCCTTAACTCAAGTTTTAAATCGAAGTCACGAAGCTAAAAAAAAACTCCAGCAGGAACATGAACCAGCTGAGTCTCTGTTGGTTTCTGAACATCCAGTCCTCCTGTCTTTTTCCTCTTCGGTCGGTCATTAGCATTAATGAATATGTGAGGGTTTTCTGGACTTCTTGACACCCAAATCCTATTTCTGGGATGGGTATATTTAATTAAAAGCACTGATATATCTGGTTTTATTTTAATAAATGCTGCGGGGCTTTGATATAGTGGATTTTTATGCTATATCAGATCAGTAGCTATGCTTGTAAATTAATTGCTGTTGAATCGCACAGCAAAAAGTCAAATGAAATCAATTTGTTACAGTTGCAAACACTCTGGTTTCAACTTAACTCATTCACTGCCAGCCATTGGCAGTGAATGAGTTAAACCCATTGACTCATACACTGCAATTGACGGCTATAGACGTCAATGGCAGTGAATGAGTTAAGCTTAAACAGCTTCTCTGAAAGTAATGATAATTTGCAAAAACAAACTAAAATTAGGGCTCCACTCAGCTGAGTGTTATTATTGTTTGGACTCACGTCAACCATGGGGATCTCCTCAGGACCAGGGCCAGGATGATTTGGCCCATTAGCCAACATGCGGTTTGGCTGCTCCACACACTGATTCTGGTTTTGGTGTAGGTGACTCTGCATCTTCTTCCTCTGCTTCCTGGACGGGTGGTGATGATGAAGGAACAATAAGAGATCTACCAAACCGATGTCCTCTCTTACTACTGAATTCAAAATATGTGAGGGGACGTGGTAGAACATGAGTCAATAGAATTTAGCTGGCAAAATGTGAATTAAATGTATTTATATATTACTATTGTACTTACAGTCAATGTAAGATGCCTGCACAAAAGCGTTTTTTTGGTCTATAAGATGGTAGCAGTTTCAAGATGCCTTCCGCCAATCATGTTATTTAGATGACAATGTTCAAATATGGTACTGTGCAAAAGTCTAAGTAGTTTAGTCATTTAAAAAAATAGATTTGAGCAAATGTTCTCCAAGCTTTCTCGTGGTTTTTCAAAGTTTTTCTTCAAACATTGGCTGCTTTTTCATTTATTTTTGTTTCCACATAACAGAGAACTTAGCAAAAAAACTAACTTTAAATTGTATCTCTACGCTCTTTGTTACAAACAGGCTGTCACAAAACGAAATCACGTTCTTATTTCTTTAGTTGAATCTATGCAAAAGATCAAGTCTGACCAATTTAAAATAATCTTTTTCACCAAAAACTTAATTTTAATACATCTGTTTGCTAAAAAAGTGTCCATGAAAAATTTGAGGAAACTAGACAAGTAAAGGGCAAAACACAAAATAGCAAGCCTAAAACAACATCTATATTATGGACAGTATGTGAAAGTCACGTCCTTAAGAAACAGGCCCTTCACCATTCAGAAACGGTCTCAGTGGAAGACTTGCTGTCAAGAAGCCATTAAGGAAGGAAAACAAGGTGAATCGGATAAAGTCCGAAAATTACATAAGAGCTGGACTGAGGATCAGTGGCAACAGGTGTGATGGAATCATGAAGCCAAACTTGAAACTGTTGGTTCAAATGATTGTCAAATGTATCCTATATGGAAGACGTCAGTAGAGCGGGACGACAGTGAGTGTCTAGAGTTATCTGTAAAACACGGTGGAGGCTCTGTCTTAGTGTCGGCTGCATTTCAGTCGGTGGTGTTGGGAATCATGTCATAACTGCTGGAAGTATGAACACCATTATCATCCATTATGCAATACCATTGGGAAATCATCTGATTAGAAATGGCTTCATTTTTCCACATGTTAATGATCCTGAATACACTGCTAGTATAGTAAAAGCATAGTGGATAAAAAACACACAATGAAACACTGTCAGGCATGGATTGGCCTCCCCAGAGCCCAGACCTCAACTTTACTGAAGCAGTGTGGGACCATCTTGACAGAGAATGTAGCAAAAGTCAGAAACATCCAAAGAAGAGCTTTGAATGTCCTTCAAGAAGCTTGGAGAACTATTCCTGAAGACTACTTAAATTAAGGTGGTAATATCAAATATTGGCTTTTAAGCGCATTGGGATTTCTTTTTGTCTTATGCACTGCATTTACGTTTAATTTTGCAAATGTTTTAGAAAATCGCAGCACTTATTTTTCCTAGCAGAATACAGTGGTTTGAGATTTTTGCACAGTACAAATTTTTCACAAATAAAGATGCAGCTTCTTTTTTTCTTTAAATAGAGCACTCTAATAATGTCTTAATTAATAATATTTCAGTTCCAGAGGACAATTTCTGCAGAACAAATGCTTTCAGTCAAAGTTACTTAACATGCATGCAATATAAGGCTTCTGATTGTAATAGAGTACTTTTAGGTCTTTGTAATGGCACTTTTGCTTTTAACTTAAGGGTTAATTCAAAGGTTTTGAGTCTTTTGTATACGGTGGAATTGTTTCTTTTTGCTTCAAAGACATACTTTGTTTTGCAGTAGGCCACCACACAAACGATGCCAACCACTAACAACGCCACACAGATGCCTGTGATCGTCAGCACCCGCCTCTGGTAGAGCTCCTCAGCCTCTGTGGATGCAAATATGCAAACACATACACACACATTCAAACGCACATTTTACCATACCAAAAATACACACGCACACACGCGCACACACACACACACATACAGCATGAGCACTATCCCATCTATGGCAACTAAAGAAACTGTTGTCCTCACTATGATCTGCTGTCATCGTGTCCCTGTGCTGTCTCTGTTCTATCAAATCACATGCCTTGGACTTTTAACGTTCTTGCAGTCACACAGTACTACACAACAAAGAGGAGTAATTATACAGTCTCACGACTATCATGAGGAAAAGCTGAGATGTAAACCTACAACCTGGCACAGACTTCCTGCTGTCTTAAACAAGTTTGTAGTGGCCATGGGGATGTAATGCCACAGATGGCACTGGAAAAGATCTGATGCCATGCCTGTATGAATGGAGTCACACGAGACAAGTTGTCAAGATGGGGTAAAAAAAAATCAGGGTTAACACCACAGCGGCCTGAGAACCAGATGAAAGTTTGGTATTCACATAGCTCGCCATCAGCATCACAAACACAGGATTTTTTGAATTAAAACAAGTTGACACCAGATTGAATGTTTTGCTGCCCTCTGGTGGTGTGACCTATTACAGCCCAACAGCGATGTCACAATTTACCACCTTAACCTTAAGTTGAAGCTAAAAAGCGAAACATTTTTATCAAAGAAAAAGGTTTAAATAGCACCCATGGTGTTATGGTGTTTATTTTGTTATTTTACAATTTTACAATAATCTAATTCATAGCTCATATTCTTGGGAAAAACTGTGAACGACTATACTGTTTCTTTAACGTGCAAATCTCCTGCAAGAGTTCTTGTACATTGGGAAAGTAACCAATTTCAATTTAAACGGACTCAACAGTACAGGTGTGGAAGTCCCCGTGGATCACATTAAACTTTATTTAGTTCATAACACAATATGGTGATGGCGCGTGAATCTTGTAGTGAATCCAATTCAGATTCTGGGGGCTGCTGCGGTGTAACACTCTGTGTCAGAACGAAAAGCACAAAACACAGTGCAACAAATAAACAGAACGTGAGAGGGAAGAGAGAGGGAATAAAAGCAGGAAAAGCAAAGTGGTGAAAAAGGAGGAAGCAGAAGGAAATACACAGAGGGAAAGGAAAGAGGCCGCAAGGGGAGCAGGGGCGTGTCCAGGAAAAAGGCCCAGGAGAAGAAAGAGGCCTGCGGGAACCAAAGACTGACCTGACTTTGTCCCCTTATCAACTAACTGGATTATCGAGGTCACTGCATTGTTAGTTACGGCCAAATTAACAGTAACTAACAGTAACTTTTTGTTTTCATCAACCTAAATCAGTGTCAGTGCGCCCCAGGGCAGCTGTGGCTACAATGTAGCTGTACCAGTGTGTGAATGTGTGTGTGAATGGGTGTAGATGTAGTGTAAAGCGCTTTGGGGTTCTTAGGGACTAAGTAAAGCGCTATACAAATACAGGCCATTTACCATTTAAATCTTCTGCAACACAAATATTTGTTTGTTCAAATGAGTTTCTTCTCAGTTTACATTAAAACTAATGCCGTTCAGTGGTGCCTGAAACCTATCATTAAACCTGCCAAACAAAACAAAACAAAAACTCTAGACACGCCACTGAAAAGAAGGGAAAGGGGGCCGGGGGGGGGGCACGAGGACAGTCTTTAAATAAAGGGCCTCTGTAGGGATTGACGAGCCTACGAGAGCCTCGGCCCGGCATTGTGTGTGTGTCACAGGGTACTGATACAGAAAGGCAAAAGGAAATGGGAAGGCAAGCTCGCTGGCACAGTGGGGCCAGCAGCGATCGTGATTTAGGACAGGCAAGCTCTTGACTCTGACACTGAGTCAATCAAGGGCATAATAATAAGGACAGACTATGTAGTCAGGCTTTTTTTGCTGGCTTTTGGCAGTGCTTTGCAAAAATGCTCGTAGCTTGCATGTTTTTGTTCGACGGGCTGCTGAAACCAATATGCACACTGCCAAAGCCTGGCGGACGAGCCAGTTACTTGTATTTATCAATGATGCAAAACATTCGCTGATTTTTCTTTTGGAGCAAAGAGGCAGCTTTTTGCTTTTCTGATATGGTGTCCAGATAAACAGTTTGGAGTCGTATCAGGAGCCCCTTACACTGAGTTTGAATGCACCTCTGCACGTTCTCTTATTATTGTATCCCTTCCCAATGAATTTGTCTCTTTCTCTAGTGTTGTTACACCAAAAAAAGAAGAGTGCATGCAAAGACGGGAGGTTAGGTGTCTTAAAACCAAGTTAGTGGGCAGGAGAAAAAGAAGGACAGGTTGTGAGAGACCCAGTTGTTGGTTTTAGAGAGAAGATGGCACAATAATGTGTGACTGTGAGAGGATCTTGGCACATCCTTTAAGCACAGCAAAATGAATAATAATGTTCCATACCCATAAATTCAATTCTGAGAAGCTCTGCCAGCGCAGAAAGTTGTCGTGGTAAAAGGAAAGAGACACATAGGGTCAGGTGTAATGTCCACTTTGGAGCAGATATATTATTTCCATGTCCTGCATATGCTGAACCAGGATATAAGTTAATTATAGAGTGACTGACACGCGTACCGTCTAGTAACAGACAGACAACTCAGACAGCCTCAGCTCTGTGATCCCCAGAAATGACAGGAAAAACTAAACAAAAAAAGAAAAACCCAAACAAACGAAGCCAAAAAACAGGCAGAAATCAAACACGAAGGGAGAAAATGAACCAAAAGCAGAAGGAAAGAGAAACAGCAGGCAGGAAAAGGCATGCAGAGAAAGACTGACAAAGACAGCAAGACAAGAAGCCACATCACTTACTGCTATATTTACTAGACCTCATTTCTGGAGTAAACAACATTGGACAGAAACAAAATAAAAAAGGACAAAAAATAAGACAAAAAAGTAAAGAAAACAAACGATAAAAGCAGTGAGTTTCTCTCCAACATAAAAACACAGTACAGTCGATGAGGCCGACACAACAAATGGGGGTGGGTGCTGTAACTCATTCGCCTAATGGCAACTGTGTGCCTTTGTACTGATTACAGCATACCTTCTGTATAACGCTGCTCTTAGAGACTCTCATAGGATTTACAGAGAGATCATCTCAGCATTCCCAATATTTCTGGCCTCACATGCATTACTGGCCAGAACAGTCCACCCTAACTTTTAACTTCTGTAACCTTGAGCACTGTGTGTTAATACTGCTAGAAAATGACACAAATTGATTTAAAACAGCAGAGGGTGTTCCTTCACCGTCACAGTGCAAAAGAAAACACAGACAGACTTCAGCATGAACACAAGGCTTGATGGTGGGGTCAAAAATAAGCACACGTTACATACAATAAAACCTGTTCTTGCTTTAAATGTGACATTATTCAGTATGGAAACTTCAGCAATAGACAAACAGAAACAAAAGCACAACATGAACGTGAAACAACACTGTATAACCCCTGGAAACAAGAAGTTTTATCTCGGTGTGATTGCTTGGGCAGCTACAAGAAAGAGCTCGTTTGTTTCTGTACAAAAGAAGCCAGGTGCTAACTTTAAAACTGTTCATTCTTTAAGCAGAGATCTCATCCCATTAATTATGTGCCTGTGCCAATATTGGCCGACTGTGTTTCGCTATCACTGCCCATGCAATCACAGGAGAATGACCAAACACATTTCTTTCATCCCTCTGATTTAAACAAGTGTTCAACATTTTGGGAAATCCACATATTTGACTTCCTGTGCAAGTGGGTTTGGCTATGTGGAAACTGGTCGAGTTTTTAATATGTTTTGATTGCTGATTGGAGCAAAAATGCAAACGATCGGAGAGAAGGGGACGACACAGTCCTGTCTCTCCAGGAAGACATTCGGAGCGTTGCGCTTGGTTGTCACAAATGAAAAATGAGAGCAGGGGAACGGGAGTTTCGCACGTTACATCCCACCCAGCAAAAACCTCTTTGAAAAGACACTGAAAAGACGACCCTGACAGACGTCTAAACAACGCTGATATTTGGTTCAAAAGGAAAAGGTGAAAAGTCGTATTCTTAGGTTGCTGAAAAGACATCTGTTTGCACATCAGTCTGAATTCGTAGTGAACTCCTCTGAAAACGCATAATTTAACCCAGAACCTTCTTGCTGTCAGTAAACACTGAATTTATTAGCCCACCTCTTATGAAAACAAGGAAAAACTGCCAAAAATGATAATGCTATTTATTAGGAAAATAACAAACTAAATTTGTGTTTGGGGCTGCACACTGTGTGTTCAGAAGTGTAGGTAATTTACTCTAAGTAAAAATAACCAAATAATCAAAAATATTAATGCATTTTATATTTTTTCTGATTTTTTTAACAGTAAATTTGAAAATTCAGAGATATAAGCAGTATTTATATTTTAGTATTAAAAAATATAACTTCGATCAAAGTGCTTAGCCATCAGTGCTTAAGCAAAAACTTACCTTGGGTGGCGCTCTAATAAATTTGTACGGTACATGCACTGTATGAACATAACTTAATTTGATTTTTGCCTTGAAGGTAATGCAATACGCAGATAATCACTCAGTGGGCAGGCTGGTGAAAATATGTGGAATTCAAGTCTATGTGAATACGACCTTTCACCTTTTATTCTTCACCTAAATTTAGACTTACAGTCATCGAAAAACAGTCATTTGGTTCTTGATAGATTTTAAAATTAGGTAAATATAAGCTCAAATGAACAACAACACGTGGCATATTAGACTGTGTTATTATTTACTTAACAAAATCTAAGACAAAATGCAGAAGCAGGGAATTCCTTAATTCCTAATTAAGGAATTAGGAGTTCAGAGGTTAAGCACCAGAGGTGCAGCTAATCAAATGCACCAGAAAAACTGATAATCAGCAAGTGTGAGCACCACTATAAAAGCTACATTTTGGCAGTTTGCGGGTCTGGTATTGAGGAAAATCTCGATCAGCTTAAAGATGCAGTTGTTGCTGCCTATCAGTCTGGGAAGGGCTATAAGCTCATTTCCAAACAATTTGAAGTCCATCATTCTAGAGTCAGAAAGATTATTCACAACTGAAAAACATCCAAGACAGCTGCCAATCTTCCCAGGAGTGGACATTAAAGCTAATTCACCCCAGGGTCAGACCATGTAATGGTCAGAGAAACTGCAAAAAACACAAGAACTACATCTCAGACTCTAAAGGCCTTAGTTAGCATGTTAACTTGTTACAGTACAATTAGAAAACTGAACAAGTCTCATGTTTTGCCAGGAGACAGCCTCCTTTCTGTAAAGAGAGCGAGGCAGTACGGCTTAGATTTCCAGACGTCCAGAACAATGTCTTTTGGACAAACGAGACCAAGGTGGAGATGTTTGGCAACAATGCACCATGTCTGTAGAAAACCAAACTCAGCACAGCAGCACAAACACCTCATAGCAACTGTAAGGCACGGTGGAGGAGGGATGAGGATTTAGGTTTGTTTTGCAGTCTCAGGACGTGGGGACCTTGCACTCATTGAGTCATCTGTGAACTCTTCTCTATACCAAAGTATCCTAGAGTCAAATGTGAGGCCATCTGTCTGACAGCTAAAGCAGAAACTGGGTCATGTAACAGTGAATCCAAGCACAGCAGCAAAACTACAACCAAACTGCTGAAAAAGGGAAAAATGATTACTTAGTTTTTCACTTCCTTTTCACTGAGTGCTTCTGCATTTTGCTTTTTGATAAATGAATAGTGTAATATGACATATGTAGTTGTTATTGTATGTTAATAATTTTAGAACCAGCTAAGACCCATGTAGTTTTTATTAAGTCCTGATACATGAAACCTCAGAAAGGAAGTACTTTGTTTTCCACATGACCGTAAAAGGGAAGTCTTTTAAAGGGTAAAACTGAGGGGATATAAGCCATAGTGGCAACTTACAAAGAGGACTGATACAAGAATCTTTAGCCTAACTTGGTATAACGACTGGAACATTTTAGAAAAAGCTTACTTGGCTCTGTTCAACACTAAATAATTTAAAAGGTAAAAACATTAACCTCTTAGCTCTACTGTTTGTCTGTAAATAACAATATTCCAGTAACTCACTGCTACTAGCATCAAAACCCCACAACTTTCAGTTTTTTACTTTATTTTTTACAATTACACAGTAAATATATAACAATTTAATTTACTATAACACTTTACTGTTTGGTGGTAGTAACATTTTGGTACCCGTGGACAGGACCAGGCAAGCTGTTTCCCTTTGCTTACAGTCTTTGTGCTAAGCTACGCTAACTTGTTAGCTATCTTGGCTATAGGTTTATATTTAATGTATCTGTATCACATGAGTGGTAATAGTCTTATAGCTCTGTTCAGAAAAACAAATAAGAAAATTTCCCAAATGTTAAAATATTCAATTTATTCAAAAATTATGTGACAATTTCTGAATGTGTTTGAAGTGAACCCTACATGAAAAGTTCAAGCAGCGTTTAGCAATATGCCATAAAAATATTTTATCGGATGATCCATGGGTGCTTGTAGTGGTAGTATATACACAGTATATCATAAGCTCTTAACCGTCAGAAGACATAACTTCTAAGATGTCATTTGAAGAAAGTCAGATCAATACACACTGTTGCAATGTTGCAAGGACTCAACTTTCCAAAATGTAAAATCGATCCAAGATTTTTCTGCTAATAGATTCTATCCACATAGTTTTGCCTTGATTGCTCAATTCTGGCTTCTCTTTTTGCTGCTCCAAAACAAGCGGCACCAATGGATCATCTACAAAGAAAAGTGACAAAGCGATTCAACGAAAGCAAATAACTTCAACCTCCTGTGTTGCTCATTATGTTAATTCTCTGTCTCCTCTGTTTCTTTTAGTGCAAGCCTCCGGATCAAGTTGCAGCACGAGAACCTTTGGGTGTAATTTACATGACTGATGTGCAGAATTTTAAGCTGTAAGACGAGGCATAATGCTTATTAAGTTGTTTATTTTGGAACTGTTTTGTAGATCCAGCGTACTTTAAATAGGGTTTCAAGCAGGTGAGCTGGCAGGAAAAATAGATGCAAATATCCCTACAGTGGTTGCTTCTGGTTACTAGAGGGGCACCACAGAGGAACCAGGGGAGACAGGGAGAGAAAAGGGTGGACACAGAATCATGCAAACATCACACACACGTTCACATACATACGATAACTCACATTAAACAGACGAGCAGGTATGCAAACACACACGCACACGCATACACTCCCTCCATTCAACCCCTCCAATGTAGCATGCAGCATCTCAGTGGGAAAGAGACAGACAAGAGCAAATGGACATACTGTAGAAATTGGCCATGACGGAGTTTTGACAGCGGTCCCCCGTATAGTCATTGGGACACCTGATGGAGGGAAAACGAGACACAGAGGGAGGGGAAGGAAGGTTAAAGTTACAGCGGGAAGAGAGAGGATAAAACAGGAGGAAAGAGAGGAGGAGGAAGACACAAGGACAGATAGATAAGAGGGGGAGAGAGGAAGGGAAGGAGGGAGACGTAGGAGAGGAGAGAGATGAGGGATTAGAAACATCACAATCCACCAAGTACAGAAAGAGAGAAAGAGAGAGACAGAGAGAGAGAGAGATGACCTGCATACTGTGACATCACCGCCATCAATATGACATCACTGCTACAGTTCAGACATCATCACAGTCGTGGGGGTTGTGTGATGGTGGTGCAGGAGATAGGAGGGGTCAAACGCACAGCCGTTAGCCTCCAACCCCTCTCACACACAAACACAGGTGTAGACAACACCCACAAAATGCATACATGAACAACTGCTTTATGGACTCCCACTCGTTGTACTGGAGAAATGTATTAAAACAATTTATTAACCATTATATAATATGCAAACATATTAACAAAACACAGCAGTCATGAACCTGATTGTGTCCAAACCTGTAAGTTTACAGTGGTCTCCACTCAAGACCGATGCAGGATCTATATGTTAGCCAGCAGATATAATTCTGGGCTGTTTTTACACATATAAACAAGAAAGTGAGTTGTTTGAAAAAATGCAGGAGGATGATATGATGTAATCGGATGCTAATCTGTGAAATCCCTGTTAGTGGAACACGTTTTATCATTTATCATGCTGAGCTCTTTTCAATAAATGCTCTACCCAGAGGAGGAGCTAGCATGTAAACGTCTGTGATTTTGTGCCTCACTTTACTCTTTGCCTTTCTGATCATGGTCATTTTGATGTTTGGTCCGCCATGTTTTTCTCGTCAATTACATTTTAGTTTTTTTGGTAAAGAGGATGCAAACACAGTGACTGTACCCTGAGCATACATAGGTAGCAGATGCAGAGCTAAAGACTCCAAAGTTAGCTACAGTTTACCTTTTTTGTTAAAAGAGAGTTCTTCCTTCCCTCTTTTGCCAAGTGCTTGCACATACTGGATCGTCTGGCTGCTGGGCTTTTCTCTCTTGCTAATATTGTCGCATCTTTACCTTGCAATACAAAGTGCTTTGAGGCAACTGTTACTTTATTTTTAATTATTTTTGGTGAATTCAGCTGATTTCAGTGCTGGCTGGATGATCTTTCGAGCAAGGGAAAGATTGTTTTCAGTGATTAATTCAGTGTTTTCCTATTATATCGAACAGAACTAAACAACAGAAATGTAAAAAATTAGTCCTGTCAGGCGCTAACGCGTTAACAAGCTAAAGGCGCTAACGTATTAGCACCGTACCGCCCCTCGCATGGGGCAATCTGCGCTAAATTGCTAATGGAGATTTGCCGCGTTAATGCGGTTATGGCGCTAATGTAATTTTAATGAGATTAACGCTGACAGCACTAGTAAAAATTTGTGGGAAGAGAAATTATAACTGCACTCAGGTAGCTTAGCTGAGCTAACCAGCTAACACAATAAAATGTGACATAATGATGGCCGTTAATCACTAAGATACTTTTTTACAGAATAACTAATACACACACACACACACACACACACACACACACACACACACACACACACACACACACACACACACACACACACACACATATAACACACACATCTCCTGCCTCAAATGTATTAATGAGTGTAATATAAGTAATGCATAGCCAACACAAAGGTTAGACTCCAAACCAAAATAAAGAGCTGAAAGATACGAAAAATGCTCTAAAAGGCAAAGGTTAGCTGCAGGACAGTAATTCTCTTTGGGTGCGTCTCTACAGCGGCTGGAAAGGCAGGCCTCCCTGTTTGAGTCATGCTGGTCGTTAGTCATGCATTTTCCATTAAATGCAGTGTCCCTGCTCTGTGTAATGCGATGTTTAAATGTACTCCATAAATAAATCATAAAGAAACGAGGACCTGTAATCATGGCACACGCTTAAAACCAAAGCATTTTCCACAAGTCTAAAAAATGAAAGAGCGCGCAGACAGAGAGAGACAGCCTTCCACAGTGTGTGAGCATGAAAATGGGTGGAATAGGTTTTGGTATTTCTTGGGCATAAATAACAGCAACAGTTTACATGCAGCTGCAGAATGTGGTGTTTAGTTTCTGGATGGGTGGCGAGCTGTCAGCAATACCACGAGCTAAACGTGATTCATATTCTGGCATCAGCCATCAAACTCACAACACTGAAACTGCAGCTCCTCGCTGCATCACAGCAACTAGAAAATTGACGCATGCCAGTTATTGGTAATTTGGAGGCTAAATATTGATTTTGACATTCTTATATTAATCTTCATTCACTCACTAAAACACTACAGGACCCCAATTTTAAATAATGCCTTTCTGAAAATTTAAAAAAAATCTCTGTAAGAGTGCTTCAAATCCAGAAATGTCTTAAATTGTGTGTTATAATGGTGTCGAGGCTTTTACCCAGCTGGGAATAATTGATGTAATCTCTTTATTGCTGTAATTGATAGTAGATCAGCTTTTACTGCAGTCAAATGAAAAATAGACATGTTATAGAATATCTTATTCAGCTGCAGTGCACATATGCTGTAGATGGATCATAACAATTGACCACAGTTTTATGATATCATGGGTGTGGCCCCATTACAGTTATTATAGGATGAAAGAAGCTCTCTGGCGATTTCACCCAGGCCCCAGTAATGACCACACTGTATTTATTACAGTGGTCAACCAATTTATCCAGTTTGAAACGCAAGAAGCCTCGTCTTCCCCTCATGCACACACTGTCCGTATAACTGACTGGGTATCCTTTTCTCCTCTTTCTCACCACTAAAGAGACAACTTGCATTTTGAATCAATTACAGCAAAAACCCTCAGTAGAGCCCACTCAGCAATTTCCCAGAGAGATATAAATAGAGCAGAGAGAGAGAGAGAGAGTGGTGGGAGACACTGGGTGCAGATGCAGCCCTATGCCGGCAAAGCTTTTACTGTATATCATCTCTTTTCTATTTCTTTGCACCCGTTTTACCCTTTGCATTCCTATTTTTTCCACTCTGTACTGTTCTTTCAGCCCCCAGATCAAGTGGAAAGGAAAGGGGGAAAAAAGCTAACACACCTTTTGTTCCAACCATCTGAATGAATGTGGTTATATTCATTATTCAAAGGGCTCATCAAATTTAACAGAAGAACCACGGACAGTTATGGGCAAAACGTTCACAAGCCTGACCTCATGGCATTTGTAGATTAGATTAGTTTAGATTAAATTATCTTTACTGATTCATGAGGGGAATATCGGCATTTTCCACCTATAGCTGTGAATACACGACATACTGTTCTATGCCAGCATTCAGACTGTAGTTTAGCAAGTTCACATTAATCAAAGCAGGGATCTGCAGCTTTACACAGAAAACCAGAGGCACACCGAGGTTTAACTTGCCCACAGCTTGGTGGGGGAATGTTTGCCTATGCTCATCTTTAATTTACCCTCCATACTTTAAGCCAGGGTGCCTTTCTGTATGTGCTGTCCTCCACTTTAACCTACAGACTCCATTTTGCAATACAGCATTACTTTCTCCTTCAGGGAAGAGGAGATTACAGGTTCCTGTGGTCGGCACAAAAAGAATTTTAGAGATGTTAACAGTTCTTGCTGCCTGGCTATGTTTTGCAGTGGGTAGATTTGAAGCTGTCGTGCAGATTCAAGAGTGTTGTTATGCGTGTGTCTGTGAAGCCGGGTGGTGGTCTACATATCTCTGAGGTGAACAAGAAGCACAGACACCTGCAGACAGCAGTCTTATTTACATCCTGTTATCCAATGGCCTTAACAGACAGGCCAACAAAGGATGACAAAGCTGAGAAGCTACAGTAATTCTCTGGAAAACGCTGGCTAGTCTACTGCTACTTTACTGCTAGCTTGCTGTGTCTTCTTTAAATATGCAGTGTGTTGTATGCAGTGCAATCATGCACACGCGGTTGTGCAATCCTGCACATTTTGCATCGCTAAACTGCTATACGCAGCTCCTAATGTCTATATGAACCCTCTCAAACAAAGTTTTCTGCTTGTCAGCACCATGAAAAAAACGTTCTGATTTATCCTTCAGCGATGACCCAAAGGTATATCAGATGAGAGGCAGAGAGCGAGTGGAGGGGGAATATTGGGAGAAAAAGAGAGTGAGAGAAAGAGAGAGATGGAAATGTAAAAACAAAGAGACAAAAAAAATGGAGACCTGAAACAGACACCTCTGGAGCTAAGGATGGATTTCTAGCCGAGACATCCTATTGTACAGAAAGCATAAAAACAAAGCTTCTGACCATGCATGACTATACACGCCATCTGTTAGCCACACCGTCAGAGGAAATGTTTGTTACACATCTACAAAATGACCCAACATGTATGCCAGTTTAGAACGGAAAGACTAAAACCTCTAGTTCAGAAAACCGGTTATTATGAAGTCAACTTAGGCGACTTCGATATCTGCTTTTAGGAGTTTATCGAGAAATTGTATTATCTGAACTGGTGGCATGACCAGCTACTACTCCATTTAACAGCTCTCCAGTATATATAATGACTACTTTTAACAGTGTATCCATTGGGTTAAATTGTGCTTGTTTAGCCATACTACTAGCTAAAATCAAAATTGTTGATTTATACTTTTTATCAAGCTACTTCAACCTTTGATACAAATGTTTCAATTCCAACTGCTAGAAATACTTTCAGCTAAATATTTCCCACTTTTTAGCTAGCTATTTCAACTGTGTCCATTCTGTTTTGACAAGTATTGTGCTTGTTTATCTATACTGTTATATAATATAATATAATAATATAACAATACTTAAAGTTTCATTTTCATCTGCTTTCCATATTTTTAGATAATTATTCTAACTTTTTATTCTTAATTTAAGATAGCTATTTCAATTGTTTATCTACTGTATTGCATGAAGCTTCTTGCCTGTTTGCATCCATCTTTTAAATTACTTGTGGCCACAGTTTGCTACTGCCTCTGGAAGCAGCCTTAACTCAGTTGACTTCAAATTACTGGAGTCTCTATGGCAATGCCTACGTCCCATTAACAAAGGTTGTAGCTGGGCAAGCTGAGAAACCAGGAAGTTTTTTTTGCGCATGCGCAATGTTGATAACCTCTGAAACTGAGGCAGCTGCTGGCTTTGCTTTCACTGCTCTGAGATCAGTGCTCATCTGCACATGGTATGGAAACATAGCTAGCACTAGAAAGTAAACAAGCCCTCTATGATTTATCATTGTAACAGACAAGTTTCCTTTTAATAACCAACTTGACCATGATGTGTTATGAGGAGCAAGCTTTTAATAACTTCTTTAGCATGTTAGCAAGGAAATGATTAATGAAAGGTAGGATATCTGGTTTATTGTCAGGGTAATTGGCTCTGCTTGCTTGTCTAGCACGCCACTGGTGCATGTTGATCGGTACTGAATCACTGAATCATGCTTATTATTAATCTCTGGCTCTCTTCCACAACATGTCTTTATCCCGTCTTCCTTCTCTCACCCCAACTGGTTGCAGCAGATGGCCCCTACCTGAGCCTGGTTCTGCCGGAGGTTTCTTCCTGTTAAAAGGGAGTTTTTCCTTCCCACTGTCGCCAAAGAGCTTGCTCATTGAGAGTCATGTGAGATTGTTGGGTTTTTCTCTGTGTGCGTTACTGTAGGGTCTACCTTACAATATAAAGCGCCTTGAGGTGACTATTGTTGTGATTTGGCGCTGTATAAATAAAAGGGAATTGGATTAAACTGAAGTACTGCCAGCTAAAATTGTTTAAAACTGTTTACCTTCCCGGCTAGCTCTTGTAGTTGTCAGCTACATCCTATTAGCTATTTATTTATTTTTTACTCATAGCCTTCATATATTTCATCAACTACTTTAAATAATTTTATTTGTTTAGACATTTTTAATGGCTAATGATGTAACTAGATGAGTTTTGTTATTACTTAAGTTTATTGCTTTTTAATTTTTTGTTGCGTCATTATTGCCTACCGTTTATCCTTTAACTTCTAAGTCTTCAGCTCAAACGTGTTTATCTCCACTTTTTTCTTTAGTGAAAAAAGTGATTAAAGAACTGAACTTCGTGATTAGTTAATCTAATTTTTCCATGTACCCCCTGGCTACTAAAATATACCCCATGAGGTACTTAGCGCTTTGATTGGGAATGACTACAGGGAGTGCAGAATTATTAGGCAAATGAGTATTTTGTCCACATCATCCTCTTCATGCATGTTGTCTTACTCCAAGCTGTATAGGCTCGAAAGCCTACTACCAATTAAGCATATTAGATGATGTGCATCTCTGTAATGAGAAGGGGTGTGGTCTAATGACATCAACACCCTATATCAGGTGTGCATAATTATTAGGCAACGTCCTTTCCTTTGGCAAAATGGGTCAAAAGAAGGACTTGACAGGCTCAGAAAAGTCAAAAATAGTGAGATATCTTGCAGAGGGATGCAGCAGTCTCAAAATTGCAAAGCTTCTGAAGCGTGATCATCGAACAATCAAGCGTTTCATTCAAAATAGTCAACAGGGTCGCAAGAAGCGTGTGGAAAAACCAAGGCGCCAAATAACTGCCCATGAACTGAGAAAAGTCAAGCGTGCAGCTGCCAAGATGCCACTTGCCACCAGTTTGGCCATATTTCAGAGCTGCAACATCACTGGAGTGCCCAAAAGCACAAGGTGTGCAATACTCAGAGACATGGCCAAGGTAAGAAAGGCTGAAAGACGACCACCACTGAACAAGACACACAAGCTGAAATGTCAAGACTGGGCCAAGAAATATCTCAAGACTGATTTTTCTAAGGTTTTATGGACCGATGAAATGAGAGTGAGTCTTGATGGGCCAGATGGATGGGCCCGTGGCTGGATTGGTAAAGGGCAGAGAGCTCCAGTCCGACTCAGACGCCAGTAAGGTGGAGGTGGAGTACTGGTTTGGGCTGGTATCATCAAAGATGAGCTTGTGGGGCCTTTTCGGGTTGAGGATGGAGTCAAGCTCAACTCCCAGTCCTACTGCCAGTTTCTGGAAGACACCTTCTTCAAGCAGTGGTACAGGAAGAAGTCTGCATCCTTCAAGAAAAACATGATTTTCATGCAGGACGATGCTCCATCACACGCGTCCAAGTACTCCACAGCGTGGCTGGCAAGAAAGGGTATAAAAGAAGAAAAACTAATGACATGGCCACCTTGTTCACCTGATCTGAACCCCATTGAGAACCTGTGGTCCATCATCAAATGTGAGATTTACAAGGAGGGAAAACAGTACACCTCTCTGAACAGTGTCTGGGAGGCTGTGGTTGCTGCTGCACGCAATGTTGATGGTGAACAGATCAAAACACTGACAGAATCCATGGATGGCAGGCTTTTGAGTGTCCTTGCAAAGAAAGGTGGCTATATTGGTCGCTGATTTGTTTTTGTTTTGTTTTTGAATGTCAGAAATGTATATTTGTGAATGTGGAGATGTTATATTGGTGTCACTGGTAAAAATAAATAATTGAAATGGGTATATATTTGTTTTTTGTTAAGTTGCCTAATAATTCTGCACAGTAATAGTCACCTGCACACACAGATATCCCCCTAAAATAGCTAAAACTAAAAACAAACTAAAAACTACTTCCAAAAACATTCAGCTTTGATATTAATGAGTTTTTTGGGTTCATTGAGAACATGGTTGTTGTTCAATAATAAAATTATTCCTCAAAAATACAACTTGCCTAATAATTCTGCACTCCCTGTAGTTTAGATTTGTACAAAGCTTTGGCTGTAAATACAAAGTCTAAAAAACTTACAAACCTTTCTATAAATGAAAAATATATATAAATAAATCCTGCAAGATAATTGCTAGTAGTGCAAGGCCAAGTAACACCTCCGTTATTCTAGTGCAAGGCTCTAAAAGAAAGTGCTACAAGCTGCAAACAGGTATTTACCGTTATACTGTTACTTCCCATCTGCAATCAGTTATGATGATGTCTGCTACAACAGTTTTGCTCTGGAATAAGTTGATATAACACAGCAGTGATTCATCTAAAAATTCAGTTCATGAAAATTTTTGCACTTGCTGTTCTAAACACCTACCAGTCTGGTAGCAGTTTCCTAGGAAAAATCCTCCCACTCACAGGAAGTGATGCATTTATGTTTACAGTTCATTTCAAATAAACACAAGGAAGAAGTGGATCGTTAGCAGTGAAGTTTTTAATCACTGTGGGGCTGTGTCAGTGCAGAAAAGTTATCACTACATTTCACGTCCTCCTTGCCATGATTGTGACCAGTAGTTTGTCACACAGCTTGTCCTGTCTCCTACCTACTGGGACAACAGGAAACATGGTGACACAAACAGTGCATAGGAGTAAAATGTGAAGTAAAGGGGGGGAGATAACTGGAATATTAATGTTTGTCAAGCCTGAGTGATTTATATATTACTCACATTATCCCTGTATTGAAGCCAGTACCTGCTAAACATGGTTTCTCTGTGCCTGTCTGTGTGACGTGCTCATATATTTGTGAGGGATCCCACCAGACAATCGTTAAATGTTGGACCCTCCAAAGAAAAGAAAGTCAAATAAACATTAAGAAAATTGACTTTACTGGGATGATGTGCAGTTGGTAGCTTTAGTCATATAAATGCTTATGTGAAACAGCAGCAATTTCCTAATGTTGTAAACCCGCTCAACATTTGGCAATAAAACCCTTTCTGATTCTGATTCTGATTCTCACTGTCAAGTCTTAGAGAATTTTGCCGTACACAAAAGCATGAGAGGACAACATAAAGTGCTAGCTACGTAGGCACGGAGAAACCTGCAGGGAATGCTCTGTGTCAAATGTAGGATAACTTCACTGGGGTGCTAAGCAGACAGAGACAACAACAAAGTAGACAAATAATACACTAAACATGGAAGCATTATATTTCTAGTTTGTTTGTTCCTAAATACAGATAATGTTCTTCTGTGTCTGACGAAAGCTATCAAAGGCACTATAATATATCTTTTTAACAGTTAACCTCCAAACCAAGGGTCAGGCAGGATACAGATTAAAGTTGTGGTTTACAGATTTATCCAGTTCATCTTTCAATAAAAAAAATATCAGCACACTTAATTGGATGCCAATTTTACCCTCTGCCGTATTTTTTGGACCAAAAGGTGCATTAAGCGACACAGAACGGTCAGATAAGTCAAACTTTACTCAACTCATTCTTCTTTCTTCCTCCACTTCTGTACCATTGATTCATTAATGTTGAATTCTCTGGCAGCTGCTCTATTCCCATGTTGTTGCAGTATATGAATGACTAACCTCGTATTGTGGATGGATTATCTCAGTTGTTCTCCTGACTGAAGTTTGGTCCGTTTACATCCTGCCATGCGATTGCATTTGTCCCTAACCATCAGGAACCCTCATGTTAACTTTTATCGAGTGGGGAAAAAGTTAGCGTTCATCCTCCAGCTTCACTGTGTTTATGTTATGCTAACATAGCTAGATGGACGTTGATTTTCCATGGAGAACAGAGGTCGTGTCAGACCATCTTCTTGGAAAGTGAGAACTAACAATCAGATTATTGCAAAGAAAAAATGTATTTGCATTTGTCTGTGCAAAATAATTTTCTTTGATTAAATGACAACTAACATGGTTCTGTCATCTCTGTGTACACAGAATCGTGTTACTAAAGATTGTTTAAAAATAACAAACACTTGAGCTGTTTACGACCAACCGCAAAATACAGTAGAGATTTACACTACAGTTTGTAAAAAGATTTTATCTTAAATTATTTTCTAACCTCAGCTAAAAATGTCAGCATGATGGCATCTGCTATGTTATTCTAATTGATAAAGAGATAATAAAAACAGTTCATAAACAAGCTTTCTGGTTCCAGAGAATCAAACAAGGATGTCCAGGTGACGTTTAAGAAATTCCCCAAATGGACATCACTGTAATATCTGCAACGCTGGTTCAACTTTTATTTTGAGCTAGACTTTGAAAAAAGGCCTCCCGCTGATTTCAAAATCCCAGGTGACTTCCTTCATAAGTTATTCACAAACTTGGGTGTCCATGAGTCCTGAAATCCGTCATGCCTCTTCTGTCCTCGTTGCTTTGGAGTGCCCTCAGCTTGCAAATTGTTTCATGGTAACATGCCAACAGAGTGACCGACAATAGAGACAGCTGCTAATATACAATGTCAGCAAGATGTCCTCTTCAACTTTTCAAGCCAGTTTAATTCTTCTGAGCAAGGCTGGGCTTAGAAACATCATTAAATCCCAAAGGGCTTCAAGTGGACTGCTATGTAGGCTACGTTGTATGTTGTTACCTAGCATAAATGTGTTTCACAATGCCATTGCACATAACACTGACTGTTTTAAAAAAACTGCAAATACAGTATATGTATAGTATTGACCGTACACTCTATCTATAAACCTTCCATGCGCACAGTCCTCACTCAGCATATTGACTTTTTTTTTTCAAGAAAACCCACTTTTCCCTTGTGACAGAGATGCTAATTGTTTCCACTGGGTTTACTGCCTTATTGCTAACAGCTGAAAATTACTCCACCAGTTTTTCAGTAATTTGCATCTCATCTAAAATAGTCTGGACTCATTATTTTCAGTGTTAAATAAATAAATAAAAAATATCCAAAGGCATTTATACATTAGGCGAGGTTTTGTTCAACACCTCTGCTTTTCTTCCCATTTCACAGACAGACCTCGCTCTAAAATGAATTCATCTTGGAGACAAAAGCATTAAGTGAATGGGCACATTAATGTGCAGGTGAAGATCGGTTGCATGTTTTTGGAGCAAATTGGTGAAAAGTGAAGACAAGAAGCCTTCAGACACAGCCGAGCGGTCAGGTGGGCTGCAGGTGGGCTGCAGGTGTGCATGTCGAGCGATCATAACCAAGGAACAGAAGACACGGTGACCAGCAACAATGACATCACAGATAGACAGAGAGAAAGAGAGAGGGACAGAGACTGGGTGGAGAGACAGAGGGAGCTACACAGTGATGGCTGAGAGGACGGGGGACCGACTGAGAAATAAACTTACTTGCAGGACAGCTGGTTAATACCATGTATGAAGTAACAGTCTCCTCCGTTGACGCAGTAGGACTTCTCAGAGTCATTGCAGTGCCGCGCATGACTCACACCTGGAGACAGGGTTGTGGTGGTCACTAGGAGAAACACAGATTGACAGAAAAGACACAGTGCATTACGCTGCAATCCTGCATGCGACGCCACAGTGTACACAGGCATTAGTCACTTTGTTGTGAGCTCCAGCTCTCCATTGGTTTTACAAGTGCAAAGGTCCCCAGGATACTTGTATTTTCTTATTCCAACCTTAAAGCTGAAAAATTAAGATATATTTGCAAGTAATAAAAATAATTATTCTGTTTTTACAACCGCTGCCTCTGCTTTACTTGTCTGCGTTATCCCCAGCCAGCCATGTGAAGAGAACACATGACGACAGTGACCGTAAACAAGGTTTGTGCTCGTATGATCAGACTCCTGCATCAAAAAAATCGGACGTATTTGAGCGATATATCAACACAAACATCAGCACATAGACAGAAGGACAGATAGAAATAAGTTGTTCTCACAGATCTGCACGCTGATTATACTTGTGGCGTTTTCTTGTCCTACTGAGTTTTCAGCCACACAAGTGTAGTTGCCAGAATCTTCCACACGGACACGACTGATCTGCACCTTTGAGTTTTTTCTTGAGCAAAAGGGAAGGAGAGAGGCAGAGACAATGTCAGTTATTATTCTTTCAAAAAGAAAAGCCTTCATCTACTTGTTTTCAGCATACATAAATGTAAAGACAGCTAACTTTGTTTTCTGTTTGGACATGCATTTACTGACCATTTAAAGTACTTTTGACATCAAGTCACATTTATTACAGGCACTACCTCACATCTATGGCAATTTTAGAATGAACAATTAACTTGAATACATGTCTTTGGGAGAAAGCACGTACAAACTCCACACAGACAGACCCCAGCAGGGGTCTGAACCAGGAACCTTCTTCTAGTGAGGCAACAGTGCTAACCGCTACACCACCAGGCCTTTGACAATGACTCGGTAGTGTACTATGGGACTCTAAAGTTTTTTTTAGCTGGAAACTAACACTTTAGTAGCCATTGAAAGGAAAAAAGTATTGCTTTTATTAATTTGAGAGCATGTATTAATCAAACTGTACCTTGTGTGCATGTTTTTATTATTTTGTGCAGAGAAAGACTACAGCACTACGGCACACTGGCCCTTCACCCCCAAACTAGCCAGGGGGAACTTGGCCTATGTTATATATGAATGAGGGGATCTCTAAGATACTGACTACTACGGTTTTTCATGTAGGTTAAGCACCCAGTGGTCAACTTGAAAAACAGGACCTCCACTTGCACAGAGAGGATGCTGTTCTGGCAGGTAAAGGGTAGGAAAACTTAGAGCTGGTAGGTTCCATACTGCCTGCAATCAGAAGACGTTTCAAACCTCCATCTTAACCAGGTTTTCTCAGTGCACTAAAAACATCCTATTGTCCCAAACGTCGTGCTAAAAATTCGTGAGCCCCACATGCAGACGTGTCTCTTGTCATCAATGCAAATCACAAAAGGTGCAGTTGTGTTTGTTGCTTTCAGCTGTTTGTGGGACTCTTTTCTCTGTATTCAACATGCACAGCTTTGTGGCGTTACCTAAAGTCACAGGATCTATTTGTGCATCGTCAAAGATAGAGTGTAGTATGCATGAGTATTACTAATAAAATGAGAGAGCTCAACAGCGAAATTAAGTAAAAATATTCAGCATCATGAAACCAAATATCTGTATATCAACCTTATTTTAACAGAAACAGGTTTTATTTGTTTTATTTGCAGTAAGAACTACTCTACTCTCACTGCTAAAGTGAATCAGCAGTGCCTCTGATTGGCAGAGGTCACTGTTACCACGGAAATGTTTAAACCCCTGGACAACTGGGAGGACGGTGATTGCAGTAAGAAATGCAGCACTTACCACACTGACAGCTAGACTTTACTTTACTGAACAAACTAAAACATATATCAAGACTATGATAATGAAAAAAAAAACATTTGTGGTCGGACATCATTTGTTGTGGAATCTGGGAATTCCAATAGATTACAAGCTGGGTAGATCCTTCATTGTCAAAAGTGATTATATTAATTACATAGTCTTGTACCCTTGCCATTTTTTCCATTTTCTTTTCATTTTTGACCCAAATCAAATCTTTTCATGGCCACAATTCACAGGTTGGCTCGGCTCAAGGCTTTAACCTCCTAGGATCTGGTATCCACATATGAGGACATCACATTTTGGGTTGTCTAGACCAGCGGTCCCCAACCTTTTTAGTGCCACGGATCGGTTTAATATCGGACAATATTTTAACGGACCGGTCTTTAAGGTGTCGCGGATAAATACAACAAAATAAAATGCTACGACCGAGACAAAAACTGTGGTATTTTGTAAATATAATAATAAATGTGAATTCACTGTGTAATTGTGTAACTTTATTAGCAGCGTCCTCCTGAAATGTGCCAACAACATTCAGAGTAACATCCTCCTCTCTGCCCCTTAATGCTCTCTGGTCACTATGGTAACGCATAAATATTTATTTCAAAATAAGACGCACAACTACAACACGGGAAAAGACCCAGGGAAACCGAGTTAATGATAAAAACCCTGAAATCACATAAATTTCACACTCGCGCCTCAACTCTCACAGCCCGGTACCAAACGGCTAACCGCTGGTCAATACTACATTTTGCTCTACAAGGGCCTGATATCCACTTATGAAAACATTACACTGCCACTGTTCTATCAAAATTTAAAACGAATGTCCTCATAGTTGGATATCAGACCCTTGTAGAGCAAAATCAGGTAAAAAGATAATTCTTTGTTTTTACATTCATCAGGTCCCAATCAGCCCAAATAGGAAAGAGAAATTAAAAATGCATGCCATGAAAGAGTTCAGGTCTTAGGAGGTTAAAGTCGTTATATCGGGATTTTTTGAAATGTCAGTGGAGAAAATGAATGGAAAACTCACTTCCCAAGCGGGGCCCTTAAAAAGTGGGAGGTCACTGTTGAGCTCTAAAAGGTGAAAGATGATTAAATGCTCCATAGAGCAAGAGAAACCTGTCACATCAACTCCAGGCAGAAATATAACATTGAACTCATTCTTATGAGACTATATTAACTTGATGGTTACTCATTGTAGAACAGCGGAGTGATAGCATCAACCAAAACAGCTGTTATAGTACATGTGGATGACAGTTCTTGGTTTTTACATCATACCCTAAGAAAAAATATCTGCTTTGGCACACTCACTTGTTGGTTTTTATTTTGAGGTCTCTGCCTTTCTGAAGCTCGTGTCCATCTTTGTACCAGCGGAAGGAAGGGCTGGGATTCCCCGACGCCTCACACTTCAAGTACAGCTTCTTCCCTTCCATCAGAGATTGGCTGCTAATCATCCGCAACTTAGGAGCAGAGGCTGGCCAGAGAGAGACAAGAGACCAACAGACAGAGGGGCAGAGAAAGGATTGCATTATTGAAATGAATGGCAGGCATTCAATTAATCTATAAATGTAATTATCTGAGTCTGCCTTTTTCCCATAGTGTGTATGTTTCTTTGAGTGTGCGTTCATGTGTGTAACCAATGGAAATCTATAAGTGAAGGTTTAGATGTTGACCTGAGGGAACAGGTCAAAGTTCACATGGCTGAAATTCTCAAAGGAAAAACAAGGACAGACATTATACACAGGTGCATTAGCTCCAAAGCTTAACCTTAACCCAAATCTAATTCTTCAAGCCTAGAACAACCCAAAATGTCTTTGCCTTCCACAAATGTCCTTACTCCAGATGTCTAGAAGTCAAATTAGTCCTTGCACAGACAGATGTGTAAGGATATAGAGAGAGGAAAGGCTCTATGGTAAGGTGGTCTGAATCCTGAAAAGCAAAGACAAACTGAAACCTTGTATCGAGGGAAAAAGTCTTGCCACAGAAACTCTCTGCAGTAGATTTTCACTATAGAGCAAAGTGTGTGTGTGTGTGTGTGTGTGTGTGTGTGTGTGTGTGTGTGTGTGTACGTGTACTTCATCAGTCCCAGGAGTCTTTCACTCTCTCTCTTTTCTCCTTAAAAATTACAACAGACTGCATCACTGACACCAGCGCAGGCAACACAAGCACACAGAAGCTAAAGCAAAGAGACAGCTCAGCACCATCTACTACCATTTATATACACACACAAGCAGTGAAACCCCCCGATTTTACCCCACATGTGCAGACACACTCACACACAGTGCAGTGATAGGACATGCTTGATCAAATGGAAGACAACTGTTGTATAGGCTCCTCACAGCACTGCTGTATCTTCCATTACTCCTCACATAGGTGCAGTAGATACACTCTAGAGCTTTAGGCATCTATATGAGACTCTGTAAGTCAATATATGATTGTGTACATCCTGTCAGTTGTGCAAACATGATAACTACAATTAGCTGCTGTCATGGTTCTAAGGTTTTGTGCTTTTGAATTCATAGTGAACATATTTTGAGTTTGGGGTTCTGATTAAGCTTTACTGTTATTCTGCTGTGTGAAGTTTTCATTTTTGGGTGTGTTGATCATGGCTGTTGAGCAAATTCAATACCTCTTTTGACTTTACGTTTTTCCTGTTAAGTATATTTTCAGTTTTACAATCCTTTGTTTGGGTTGAATAATGAGTTTTATTGATTATAGTTTCCTGTCTCATGTTCATCTCTTTGTGCTAATGTTTTGGTTTCCCTTTGTTTTCCAGTCTGGCATCTTGTTAGTGTGTTAGTGTTCATGCCTGTATTAATTTTCATGGTTATTCCTTGTTTTATTTTGAAGGTTGGTTTTCCTTCTTGCTTTGTGTTAGACTTACTTCCTGCTTTGGGTTTGTGTTAATTACTTATCCTGTGCACCTGTGTTCAGTTCCACTCCTTTATCTACTTCCTAATCAGCTGCCAGTGTATATATAGTCCAACCTTTTAGCCTTTTGTGTATATGTGTATATAGTCTAATCTTCTCCGTGTCCTTTGACAGCATGCAGCCCTCACACGGGGCGATTAACGCTGACAGCACTAATTTTTACATTTGTGTTGTTTTGTTCAGCGAGGGGCTGAACGGCACTAACGCGCCAACGAGCTAACCGTGCTAATACGTTGACGCCGTGCAGCCCCACACACGGGGTGATCCGCTAATTTGTTAACGGAGTTTTGCTGCATTAATGCGGTTATGGCGTTAACGTTATTTTAATGAGATTAATGCTGACAGCATTATAGATATACAGTAGATGAAGAATATACACACCAACCAGTCACAGAATACACATTTTCCCTTGTGATCGGAGGTTGCCAGGGGGTTGCTGACCAGTCTCTAGGCCTGTATGACTGCGGCCTGAAGTGGCTGAAAAACGGTAAAACAGGATATAAACTTTCTGTGTCCTCAAGTCTCCGCTCAGGTTCCTGTGACGTAAAGCTAATCAGCGCACAATGAGTGCAGACATCCACATGCCTGTCTGTTTTTTGTGACCGTGTGGACTAGCCCGTAGAGAATTTACATTACACTGCACCAACTACGCATGTGCCCAGACAGCAAACTTCAAAGAAGTATAACAGGAATAACTACTCAATCGTTGGGCATCCAGCTGTCCATGTCCGCAACCAAGTATAATCCAGGCTTCTACATGGAATTTGCCAAATGATCCACATGAGAAATGAGCTAGCTGATCTACGTGTAAGAAAATCTCGTAAGCGCCCATAAATATTATATCAAAAGTGAATGAAGCCACCATGATATCACCCAGTGCTTTGTAAGGTCCTGTTTGGAAGCTGTGATCTACACATTTTTGCCTCTTGGTGTTTCAAAACTGGGCTTGGTTGATTGCAGCAATTAGCTAGTCAGAAGGCAGGCCTGCCCTATGGCACTCTGGCTTGGTCTTCTTTTTTACTTTAATGTGGGACCAAAATTTACAAAACGGAAATGTTGTCTCAACTGAAACCAAAAACTCATTTGGAAGTTTACCATTAAAAAGAATGTGGGTTTAAGTCAAATCCACATAGCTTTCACCTTTATGTCCAGGTTTTCTGTGTAGTCCATCCACACTCCAAATACTCCAAGATAGTCAACACTGAGTTGTTTGGCAAAAATAAATACAGAAGACGGCTTGTGATATTTTTTTTTTGTAATTTCATCAAATCTCACGAAAACCAAAGCCCCACTCCAACTAGGAATTACTGTGTATCCAACTTGTGATATGTTTCATTTCTTTAAGCTTTCTTTGTGTCCTAAAGTTAAAAAAAGTTTGTCACACTGTTTATGCTGTAGTTTATTTTATATATTTTATATTTAGCCAGAAATGCCCTCTATACCACCAAATTTATAAAAATTCATCGACTTTTCTTGCTTGAGTAACTTTTACTAAAACCTTAGACACCATCTGTTTAAAAGATGGTGTTGCCCTTTTAAAATATGACTTTTAGTTTTTAGCCAAATGGTTTGGTGCTGAATGCCACAGAGGAAATAGGAAATTACACAGGTGGAAGTCAGTCTAGAAAAAAAAACATACAACCTCTGAATGGATCTGATAAGTAGATCCTCCACGAAGCACCGTCCAAACAGCTTGCAGTTATATAAGTGGGATTCAAGTATGTGTTTGTGACTCAAAAGAGAACAAGCAGGATGCCTACTTACATTTAGTAAGATTTAGTGTTGTCACAGTCTCCACACACACTGTGGATGTGTAATTCCACGTCATGCCAAAGTAAACCATCCCAGCATCATCACATGCTGTCTCTGTCTCGCTCCATGGCTCCTGGTTTGTAATGAGTAATGCTGAAGAATAGCAGTGTGGACATCTTCAAAATACAAACTTTTGAATACTTCACTTACTATTTTGATATGTTCTCCACGTGCAACTGTCTCAGTAATACGTGGATCCATTGATCATCATCTTTGACTTGCAGGTAATGTCATAGCCAACACTGCATTTACGATGTTAGAGATGCTTGACTTAACGTGTTCACAATAACATCAGGTCAAAGTGTATAATTATCATTCACTGCAGTCGACTGCATTCTTTAGAACATTTTAGCATCTTTCAGCTCACTGTTTTGGTTTAAGCCCCCCAACTGTTCTTGTTCAGTCTCATCATTCTTATCTACAGGCAGCTGTTTTCAAGGAAGAAACAAACAACTGGAAAGGCAGTCAACAAGCTAGCTTTGAATACAGTTGTGCAGGTAACACCTCCAGCTTGGTTATTTGTAAGTGATTACTTGGTTTACTGACGGCTGTACAGTCTACAGTTTGTTGTTATTATCAGCATTGAGTGAACAGTGTCACCTGCATCAGGCTTTTCAGAGTAGATAAATGTATAATAAGAAATTATTATCCTCACTCTGTTTAGTCATTCTAAGTCAAAATCGGGTTATGATTAAAAAGCTTGATGAGTTTCAAGGCCTGAGTTTTGGACTCACAGGGCTTACGTGCACATTCACAAATGGAACAGTATAAATATGACAGAACCCAGGCTGCACATGGAAACCCGACTTGTTCTGCAGTGTGTTCCTGTTTCTTCTCATCACAATAAAAGGTTTTATCTGATAAGGACTGCATGATTACTGCACATAAAACTGCTGGTAGATGTGGTGTTAAACAAAATCTTGCATTAGTTACATAGAGTTACTGGAAGAAAAACTAACTATATTTGTGTAATTATTCATTAAATATAGGAAAAATATATAATCTTTATTTACTATTATTATTTTGATCACACTATGTGTTTCCACATATGGTTGGCAAGCAATAGGTTGCAAGTTCAATTCTAGCCAGAGACATAAATCCCCTTTGGTGTTACATAAAACTGCCAAACCAAGATCCCTGGTGACAAAGGATCACCAAAAGTAGCTGCTTCTACTTTTTTTAAAATTTTATTTTAGTAGTACTGTAAAAGTGACACTAAACCTTTTTTTAAAGTGTGGTACACATGTACCTTACCAGTCAATAATGTAAAATTTGACTTTAATTCAAGCTTTCCTTTATAAATGTATACACTCACACATATACACAGACAAGTCTTGATTTACTGCACCACAAAGACACTCAGCAAGTCGTGTTGTGCTTCTTCACATTCAGCTATAGAATAGCTTCAGGCTGTATTTTTCATGTATCCAGAAGCAAGAATGAAAAGA
This sequence comes from Rhamphochromis longiceps, assembly GCF_057381845.1. Lineage (NCBI taxonomy): Eukaryota > Metazoa > Chordata > Actinopteri > Cichliformes > Cichlidae > Rhamphochromis > Rhamphochromis longiceps. Next base: position 25,257,687 of record NC_140558.1, read on the forward strand.
AATGGTCACATTTTTCCATCTGTGAATACAGTGGTGTGAAAAAGTGTTTGCCCCCTTCCTGACTTCCCATTTTTTATGTTCGTCACACTTGAGTGTTTCAGATCATCATACAAATATTAGATACAATAATAAACAAAGATGATGCAAGTAAACACACAATGCAGTTTCTAAATGAAGGCGTTTATTATTAATGGGGAAAAAACAAAAACCTACATGGCCCTGAACCTGATAAGTGGTTGGGCCATCCTTGGCAACGCTGTGGAGGAGTTTTGGCCCACTCATCTTCGCAGAACTGCGATTCAGCCACATTAGAGGGTTTTTGAGCATGAAGCACCTTCTTAAGTTCATACCAGAGCATCTCAGTCAGATTCAGGACAGGACTTTGACTAGGTCACTCCAAAGTCTTCATTTTGTTTCTCTTAAGCCATTAGGAGTTGGACTTGCTGGTGTGTTTTGGATCATTGTCCTGCTGCAGAACCCAAGTGCGCTTCAGCTTGGGGTCACAAGCAGATGGCCGGACAGTCTCCTTCAGGATGTTTTAGTAGACGGCAGAATTCATGGTTCCATTTACCACAGCAAGTCTTCCATGTCCTGAGGCAGCAAAGCAGCCCAAGACCACACTACCACCAAAATATTTTACTGTTGGTATGATGTTCCAGCGTTACTTTTACACCAGATGTAACGGGACACACACACGTTCCAAAAAGTTCGGCTTTTGTCTCATCAGTCCACAGAGTATTTTCCCCAAAGTCTTAGGGGTCATCAAGATGTTTTCTGGCAAAACTGAGACAAGCCTTTATGTTCCTTTTGCTCAGCAGTGGTTTTCATCTTGGAACTCAGCCATGCAGGCTGTTTTTGCCCAGTCTCTTTCTTATGGTGGAGTCATGAACAGTGACCTTAACTCAGGCCAGTGAGGCTTGCAGTCTTTGGATGTTGCTCTAGGTCTTTTGTGACCTCTTGGGTGACTTGTTGTTCCACTCTTGGGGTCATTGTGATTGGCTGGCCACTCCTGGAAACATTTACCACTTTTCCATGTTTTTGCCATTTGTGGATAATGGCTCTGACTGTCCTTGGATCGCGGCATGATGTCTGGCACTTTCATTTGGAAACTGCATTTTGTGTCCACTTGGGTTTTCTTTGTCAAATTTGTCAAGCATTTGAGTGTGACAGACTTACAAAAATAGGACATCGAGAATGGGGCAAACACTTTTCCACACAATTCTATGTAGATAATCAATCTAACATTTTTTTCTAATAGTAACTGTTGAACAAGCAACTTCTTAAGGGAAGGTACTGCAACATCGTCTTTATCTTACTTTTCTTAGAGCTTTTTAAACTTCTGTTTCTGTCTGTCTTAAATATACTGTATCATTTAAAGTGTCACACATGATTACCTCAATTTTAAATAGGCCTGTTTTAGGTTATTGGTATGAGCTAAAGTAAAACCTTCCCTGTAACTTATGTTATTAGGATGCTTTATTATGTCTGCAAAAATGCATAAAAAGGCTCTGGTCATGACAAATTGTTTTCTATAAGGCACTGAGCGGCCTGGTTGCTGTTTTTGTCCTGCTTTTTGCTCTGGATATTTTGCAGGAGACGATGCGGAAATCAAGGGAGCTGTAATCTAATGACAATGATCCAAAACACACCGCCCGGGCAACAAAGGAGTGGCTCCGTAAGAAGCATTTGAAAGTCCTGGAGTGGCCTAGCCAGTCTCCAGACCTCAACCCCATAGAAAATCTGTGGCGGGAGTTGAAAGTCTGTGTTGCTCGGCGACAGCCCCAAAACATCGCTGCTCTCGAGAAGATCTGCATGGAGGAATGGGCCAAAATACCAGCTACTGTGTGTGCAAACCTGGTGAAGACCTATAGTAAACGTTTGACCTCTGTTATTGCCAACAAAGGTTATGTTACAAAGTATTGAGTTGTATTTTTGTTATTGACCAAATACTTATTTTCCACCCTAATTTACGAATAAATTCTTTACAAATCCTACCATGTGGATTCATGGATTTTTTTTTCACATTCTGTCTCTCACAGTTGAAGTGTACCTCTGGTGCAAATTACTGACCTCTGTCATCATTTTAGGTGGGGGAACTTGCACAATCGGTGGCTGACTAAATACTTTTTTGCCCCACTGTATCATTTAAAGTGTCACACATGATTACCTCAATTTTAAATAGGCCTGTTTTAGGTTATTGGTATGAGCTAAAGTAAAACCTTCCCTGTAACTTATGTTACTAGGATGCTTTATTATGTCTGCAAAAATGCATAAAAAGGCTCTGGTCATGACAAATTGTTTTCTATAAGGCACTGAGCAGCCTGGTTGCTGTTTTTGTCCTGCTTTTTGCTCTGGATATTTTGCAGGAGACGATGCGGAAATCAAGGGAGCTGTAATCTAATGACAATGTACCACATGTGGAAAAGAGATGAGATTTCATTGTGGGAGGGGCGACATTAGGCCAATTCCACCAGTACGAATCTGACATTTAGTTTCACAATGACAAAATACCTCTGAGAATAATAATCTTTGTTTGTATTGCACTTTTCAAAAGCAAGTTACAAAGTGCTTCACAGTCAGTAAATACATTAGAAATAATCAAGAGTAAATTAACTAGAAATGCCACAAAACAACAGAAAGAAAACACAGTGGGAGGACACAAATAATGCAGCACGATGTCTAAAAAAAGTCTTGCAAATATATTGATTTTCCTTTCTCTTTTAAAAAAGTAAATATAAAAACGTCAGCATCACTGTTAAGAGCTCATACTAAAGTCTGGAGGAGTCAAGGTGTTGCACTACAGCACTACAGATTTACTCCACACGCGCCGCAGTTTTTTACATGTATCGTTTCACTGTGGCAAGGCAGCTCTGGAAAAAAACAGACAGAAAAGATGACTGTGACTTCTCACAAACCACAGAGTTCATTTGAAATATGTGTGGGAGAAACGGGAGTGAGGTGTTAAAATGAAATTTAGGTCTCTGCAGATTAGAATATTTTTCTAAAGCTTGGCAATACGCACATGCGAGTAGGAGGTTAAGACACACAGGAGGAGAAGGAGAGGACAGCCAGTTTGTCCATACATCCGGTGTTAAATAACAGTCAATCCTTCTGTCAGTCTGTTAATCAATCCCTCCAAACTACCTCAAAGTGCTCGGTTCAATCACATTTACCGGAGCACCGCTCAGCTTCCATGCACCGTGTTGTCAGCAGTGTAACATCCTACAAAGTATCGTGTAGAGTACTTGGATTAGCCTTGTAGTCAAACATCCAGTTACTTTTTCAAATAAGAAATCCTGTATCTTTGATGTATGTCCATGTTTCTGTCCCCCTCCGGCTCTTTGACACACTGCTGTGTACTAATAGAATATATCAAGTCCTACAGTTGTGTCAGTCAGGTCAGCTAGCTTGAAGGAAGGGAGGTCAACCTTCACATTCTGGAAGTATAGCCATTATTTTTGTGTGGAGGTGACAATAAGTGTCTGTCAGCTGCTAAGGAGCTCAGCATACATAGCTCAGCAGCCGCACCTTTTAGCTCTGCTAAAGCTATCACTCTGAGGGTTGCTGGTTATGTAGCAGAGGAGGCGCTAATGTCAACTGGCTATGCAATGAGCTAAAGTAAGTACATTCAGAGATCAGTGGGCTACATTTCCTCTGGACAGTATAACAAACATCTATCTTCTTCTGTTTATCCAATTCAGGTCACAGCAGAGGGCTGGAGAGCATTTAAGCTGGCGTAGGGCAAGAGGTGTGATATAACCTGGACAGGCCGTCAGTCTAACACACAGAGAAGGACAACCATTCACATGCATGGGCCATTTAGAAACACCAGTCAACCTAACCCCACTAACTGCAAGTCTCTGGGCAGGAGCCAGAGGAGAACCCACACAGATATGGGGAGATAAACCCAGCAACATGGTGGAGTCAAACCCAGGACCTTCCTATTATGAGAGAATAGCACTAACCACCATACCACCACATTATCAGAATCAGAATCAGAATACTTTATTGATCCCTGGGGGAAATATTTTTTTTTGTTACAGTGCTCCATTATAAACCAACATTAACAAGACAGACAATACACTAACTAAGAATAGTACAATATATACTAGGGGTGCAACGATACACAGAATTCACGGTTCGGTTCGATACTTTGGTGTCACGGTTCGATATTTTTTCGATACAAAAAAAATGTTCATGCCTTTTTAATTTGTCATTTATTAAAATTATAAATATATATTTTAACTCAAAAATACAGTTTTTAAATTTAACCCTAACCCTTGTGCGTGTTTTTTATTTTGACAGCGAATGCGCACCTGCGGACCACTTATGTGCAGCCCTGGTTATTTAGCTCGTCATATTGCAGCCACAGAAATTATTTTGTCCATGAAACCATAAAGCTGCACCTTCTTTTTGCCTTATAGTCTGATTTGTCATAACTTCTCCGTTTTGTGGTAAGCTTTTCTTTGGCTGTCACTTCTTCACCCTGACCTGTCTTATTTGGCTCAGCAGAACTAAAATATATATCTGTCTGTGAAGGTTCTCAGTCATCCAGGTCATCGTAGTGAAATATATATCCTGCTGCTTTTACACACGGACTCACATAAGCTCACCGATTCTCTGCGCGATCAACCTCTCACATGTTTAAGCTTGCTGCGGGAGATTTCACTTGTCATGTTTGCATAGTAAACTAAGGATTAATAAGACGATGTCAGAGGAATTGGTGCACAAATTATCATCACTCACAGATCAGTGCTGTCGCTCTCTATACACAGTTCTCACGATTGCAAAGTGAAAGCAAAAAAACAAGCGCAAATTCACCCATGTAATTGAGCATTGCATGGCACATCCAACATACTGTTTTACTTTAGTCCATGACTCGCTTACCTTCAGGGTCATACGTCACATGAAAACCAAAATAATTCCAAACGCCAGATCTGAATGAGGGTGGGGGAGGTGCCCTGCGCTCTTCCTTCTGACTATGCTGTCTGTTTTGAGCGCTCAGTGGATCTGCGCTCGACAGTGCAGCCTAGGCGGAGTAGTCGAACGCAGATTCACTGAGCGCTCAACACAGACAGCATCGTCAGAAGGAAAGTTGATAAAATAAATTACAAATGTTGTATTGTTCGATACATATGCGTACCGAACCGAAAGCACTGTATCGAACGGTTCAATATCGATACAAATATCGTTGCACCCCTAGTATATACATATATATATATATATATATATATATATATATATATATATATATATATATATATATATATATATATATATATATATATAAATATACATAAGTCACTCATTAACAAATAGCTGGAAAAGAAACATGTGTAGTTGTAGCAGTAACCAGTGTGTTAAGTGGATGCGTTGTACAGGGAGATGGCCACAGGCAGGAAAGATTTCCTGTGTCGTTCAGTGGTGCTTTTCGGTAATCTCAGTCTCTCACTGAACGAGCTCCTGTGACTGACCAGCATGTCATGGAGTGGGTGGGAGGTGTTATCCAACATTGTCTTTATTTTGGACAACATCCGCCTCTCCGACACCACCTTAGGTATGATACACGGAAATTCCAAAAGTGTGTAAATGTTTCTCGGTAGGTGATGATTTTGAAAGAGATAACAAGTTTCTTTTAAACCAGTATTACTCAACACTTGTGGTCTACAAGATGGCCACTGCAAAAGAAAAAAAAGCTTCTACTTGTTGGGAGCTGATGAGAAAAACATTACCAGTCTCACAATATAGCCTAGCAGAGCCTGATACTGGATAAAAAAGGAAACAGCTAATCTTACTTACAGCTTGGTATAATAAAGCTGTAAAATTTAATACAGCAATTTCCCTAACCCTGACCCTAATGTCAGGGTCTGCTTGGATCCGAGCAATCTTCATCAGCAGAGGCTGTACACATGACTCTACATCGTCACAATCTTATAGCTGACTTAAGACTACAAGTGCATCAACTATGCATGTGATCTCAAAGCAGACTACAAAACAGCTGAGAACAACTGCTCATCTGTGGTGTCCACAGCTGTTTATGACTGACACCGTGTCCCGGGTTTACCTGGAGCAGGAAGATTAAGTGGCAAAATCTGCCGTCCCTCTAGGTCCTGCTTGAGGCTGGCTCCAAAAGGGAGTCAGTCTCCACAGATATGTTAAAAGACACGTTAAAACTGCATATTAACACTCGGGTCTAGTTTTAACCTCTATAAATACTTACTCTCATCATAAAAACTGCATGGAGGGTGAATTTTTTATGTGTCATCCATCTGGTTACTGGTTACAACTGGTGCTTTTAGGCATTTTTAATGGACTGTCTGACTGACAATATTGCCTGCTGTGGTCCAGACTAAACAAGAAGTTTGCGGTTTAGTTTTGGTGAGTGAAATTCTAGTATTTTAGCAACTAATTAGCAGATATATGTGTCTGTACTTTGTACACACATGGTTTATGTTTGCAGCTACTAGCCAAACTTGCTAGCATTAGCTAATAACTTAGCATTCATCCCTTCATCTAAAAATGGTCACTTCACTTTATAGTTAGACCTGATAGATACCTGATAACATGAATTTACAACCTGTTCCCTTAACTTGCTATTTTTATTTAAGTAAAACCCTGCAGGTTAGTTTCAATTTATTGTGCATGGTGTGTAACTTAAATCTGTCAGGTCAATAAAACTTGTTAACTTAAGTTAATTTAAATAGCTTAAATAAATTCTGTGTTACAAGTTGACATAATATATTAGGGGTGCAATGATACACAAAATTCACGGTTTGGTTTGGTTCGATACTTTGGTGTCATGGTTCGATATTTTTTCGATACAAAAAAATGTTCATGCCTTTTTAATTTGTCATTTATTAAAATTATAAATATCTATTTTAACTCAAAAGTACAGTTTTTAAATTTAATGTTGCTGAAACAACAAAATAAAAAATAAAAAAATCTATCTGGTGGTGGTCAGAGGGCCCGGTGGCACCAGTGTCCGGCAGCCTTGCCTCTGTCAGTGCGCCCCAGGGCAGCTATGGCTACAATGTAGCTTGCCATTGCCAGTGTGTGAATGTGTGTGTGTGAATGGGTGAATGACTGAATGTAGTGTAAAGCGCTTTGGGGTCCTTAGGGACTGAGTAAAGCGCTATACAAATGCAGGCCATTTACCATTTATCTGAACGAGAAATCACTCATCTTTGGAAAAGAGAGTTTATTATAGAGAAATGGCTCTTCCCAAAATAAAAGCTATTCTATACGCTTCTTCTGGGCTATATTCTCAGCAGCATATTAAACATATCAGGTCCCCATAAGGAGAATCATGTACTAACGGCTGTCTAATTGACTCGGGTAACGTTTGTAGCATGCGTGTTTGTTGTTTTTGTCAGCTTCCACTTGTCTTTGCACTAGGATGATGTCGGCGTAAATGTGCAGTCATATTCGTGCTGTCATGTTGCAACGAGCTTAGCTTCTGTCTTGCTAGCTTGCGCTGTGCTCAGTGGATCTGCACTCGACAGTGCAGCCTAAGCAGAGTAGTCGGACGCAGATCCACTGAGCGCTCAACACAGACAGCATCGTCAGAAGAAAAGTTGATAAAATAAATAAAACATTTTGTATTGTTCGATACATATGCGTACCGAACCGAAAGCACTGTATCGAACGGTTCAATATCGATACGAGTATTGTTGCACCCCTATAATATATATATAATTACATATAATTAAGTTGTTCCAGCAGTTATCTTTTTTCAGTGAATGAGTGTTCAATAGGTGTTCAAAGTCAAAATAAAAAAACTACCTTAATTTTAGGTTACAGTTCTTATGGCAGTTCTTAAATATTGAAACGGCCAGTGGTGACTTGAAGGATAAAAACATGTTTTATTTTTTAATATTTAACCAGAGCAACAAACGTTCCTTCATCCTAATCAAGGCTTCTTCTTTTTTTCTTTTCTTTTTAGCAGGCTCAAGTTAAACATAGTTACACGTGGGACTCAAAGTCGTATCTTTTGTATGCCAATCACGAGAACGTGACACTTTCTTGCCTGGAAAAACTGCCAGCAAACATCACTCAGGCAGCAGTTTGTTTCCTTCCTCCTACGTTACAAATTAGTCATATAAAAACTGAATTTCTAGGAGAGAAGACTGAAGCAGAAGAGACATTTTTTTAAGCTTGTATTTCCTCCTGTACGATTGCTCACCCCAGCTCCAGGATAGCGAGTCTACTTAGAATCAGCTGCAACATTTCCTGCTATTAAATTCTATTGTACTTCAAAAAGTACCTGCACAAAGGAGTCACAGCTGCATTTAACTTTATTAGCAACATTTCAAGCAACTGCTGTTTTTCCTCAGCCAGATAACCCATGGGAAGGAAATGAGAGCTATTTATAGCCAATGACATCATAATTATCTAATCACATCAATGTATGTTACCTATATCTGCCGTATACATGCATGCAATTACATTTCAATGGCATCTACATTTGACCTTGAATCTAATTCAGGCAGTTATTTTAAAAACAATATTTTCTTTAAAAAATATCCAGCTGGATACAATAATCAGTCATTAGTTTCAAATCCAAACCCACACCACAATAAAGAAAATATCTGCTACTATTCAGAGAAGCAAAATGATCTGGTCTGGACACTGCTGACACATATTTCTACTTGCGTACTTTCTACCATGTAACTCCTGGCCTGTTTTTCAAGATGCATATAGCTGCTGCAGCTCCACCTAACATATATGGCTGGTCACCTGGCGAGTCTGTGTGGCTTTATGTGGAGCTAAGTGAGGAAATGAGTCATGGAGTTTGGCCTGGAGCAGCAATTAGAGGTGAGCTTGGTTACCAATGAGCTCGTCCCTCTGTGGGACGCTCATCTTGGGCAACGCTGAGGTTTTGTCATCCAGAGAATGCTAGCTAAAAAACCAGAAAGAAATCACCCTTCATGGAGGTGACATCCACATTTATGACTGTGACGGTGTTGGTTTCACTGAATTATCATAAATTCCCTTTACGATTTTTAACCCATTTTAAAGCATTTATGGTAATCCTTCGAGTCGCTCTGGGCACTCAAACATGCTTTTGGAGTTTGTCCTTCAAAACAGCTGACAAACCGAAGCTGGATCCAGTGAATATGAGCAATACTGCAGAAAATTTAAAATGTTCTTATGTGTGATTATTGAAGGGTGATTTTAAAGAGCTACGAGTGCAATAACTTGAAAGTAAATTCAAAGAATACCGCTTGATACAATTTGTTTTTATTGTGCTGATGAGGGTTTATTCTCTTATGTTTGAATGGCTGCTCATGTAAAGCTTGCCTCAAACTCTACCACTACTTGATGATCAAAAACCCCGTCCCCAACGCTGAGGCAGAGGACTGAACTAAAAAAGGTTGTCCATTAAGCCTTAAAAATCGCTCTCTATGCCAGAAACAAATTTAACAGATCATCTGTCTAACATCTGACTGTACCCTATAGGTGTGATCAAGTAATTCAGTTAATATTTCTATCCCGCCTCATTGGCTAGACCTTCATTTTCACTGCATTAATTACCAAAAACACATGTAAGACAGCGCAAAGGGGACACTAGACACTTCCTAGAAACACCCGAGACTTCCCAGTGTGTTATTTCAGAGATTAGATCTTCATTAAAAAATGCAACTCTTTAAAAACAAACCACTGAAAGAAGAAATAGACACATCAGAAAGACTTGGATCACCTGGATGAACTTGAAGATGGTTGGTGTTGGAGATAGTTTCGAGGGTAGACACATGCAAACACTGAAGAGTGGTTATTATCAGTTATAACCCATGAACCTATCATTGGCTGTTGTTTAAATACTTCAGTGTGCCAGAGCTTCCACTGTAGCCGGGAAAAATCAAGGCCAGTGCCTCATATTTCACATGCTGATCTATATTTATAAACCCAGATACATTTAAAAGAAAAGGTTTAAAAAAAGATAAAAGCTGATGTTTTCAGAAATGCATATGCACCAACCCTCCTTTGTTCTCCATATTGTTTACCTGCATTCAACCAAAGCCTGCTCAAACACGATTGGTCAATACCACCATCTCACGTGGCATATGAGCAAGGAAGCTTCTAGTAGCAAAAATCTCGTCTGTGTCTTGTTGTTTGTCCCGTCTCCCTGCCCTCACCCAGCAGATGGCCGCCCCTCCCTGAGCCTGGTTCTGCTAAAGACTTCCTGTTAAAGGGGAGTTTTTTCTTCCCACTGTTACCAAGTGCTTACTCATAGGGAGGGTCATGTTGGGGTTTTCGCTGCAATATTATAGGGACTTTACCTTAAAGCAAAGATTTGGTGCTATATTAATTATATGAGTTGATATAAACTGAAATTGAATTGATCTGTCCCCTAATTGCAGATTCTGCATATTCATATGCAGATATGTTTTCATAAACACTAAGACATTGCCGATAAAAGTCCATAATGCACTAAGATGTAGAAATCATTTCTGACTGTGTCTTTGTGAGTTTTTACCTGTAAAATTATCAGTGAACAGACTGTAAAACATCCAACTGAGCTAATAAATCCTGTGGGCCCCGTCAGATCCTCCTCCAAGATCTTGCCTATTTTTGGCAGCAGTGCTTCCTAACAACCACTGAAAAAAAAACCCTGTGGATGAAACTGAAGTAAAATCCAAATGGAGTTTGTTTGGTGATGTTAGCTTAGAAGTTGAGCGGCAGTTTGATAAAGAATTATTCTTGAGCATTAACAAAAGCTAAGCCCGCACAACAGCTATGCACAAAAAGACAGAGTGATTCTGAAATTCATGTGCACGAACACAATTAGAGCAGATTCACACATCCCACACAGCACAGGCACCGAGCAGGCCATAACAAGTCTAATTCTGCAGCTGCAATTTACACACTGACACAGAAAGTTTCCACATCTCTCTGCATATATGTGCATACGTAATGCTCAGCACTGATGGATACGTGTGATTGGGTGTGTGTGTGTGCACGCGTGCTCTTAGTTGCTGACCCAAGCCTTCTGTATCACTGAGTGATGGGAGAATTCCTCAGTGTGAGTGTGGAGGGGTGGTAGTGGTACTCAGGGGGGAGCACAAACGGACAGCAGAGCCTGGCCAATAGCCTGTGACCGGCCCACTCGGCTGTCCAATCACTTGTGACACCGCTCCAATCAGCCGTCCATCATGAGGTCCTTCTTTCAAGGTCAGCTGATGCTCTCCCTCTCTCCCTCCCTCTGTCCGTTCAGAGAAGCAGGCATCAACAAAATTGATCTAATTTCTCACTAAGCATGATCCAATAACAAAGAGTGATATGGAAGCCAAACCAATTAGGTGTGTTCGCAGGCAGGTATGGCACCCTGGGAAGTCATGGCCAGCAACATGACTGCACACATGGGCTGCATGTGTGTGTTTGTGTGTAGGTGTGTGTAGGTGTGTGTGTGTGTCACCTGATGAGATGGTGAGGGAAGACACAGAGCACATTCATAAAATGACATGTGGAGAGGAAGCTGATGCGTGTGTGCTCGTGTGTTCATGTACAAAAGAGAGAAGCTCCTTCTATCTCATTCTCAGATCAGTGTGATTTCTGCAGCGCACAGCTGTCACCATGGAAACCAGAGAGGGAGCAGGAGAGAGAGAGAGAGGAGGTTAGGCAGAAAGAAAGAAGAAAATAAGATTGAGTAAGAGTAGGAGAGAGAGAATGTGTGTTTGAGGGAGAGCGAGAAAAAAAGGAGGTGGTTGTTGAATGATAGCAGCCACAACAGGCCTCTATGCAGCTGGCTAACCTCTGCACAGCGGCAACGCCAAAGCCAACCTGTGTGTGTGTGTTTTTGTGTGTGGGCTCTTGCCTGTCACGTGCACATTTAATGACAAAAATGATTCTGAGTTGGATGTGCGCGCATGGTTAGCGAGAACGATTGTTGATAAATCATAGTCTTCCTCGCCTTTCAGCCCGTTTTTTTTGCCATGATGTTCATTTTGTCACATGAACATCATGCTTACGCACACACGCTGACTTGACCTTGCCTGTTATCTCTGGTGGTGGTGTTTATTGTTCTGTTGACTGCAGCGAGATCTGTTTAGGTATAAATACACCCTTCAGATTCAACAGAAATCAGGATATTTTTCCCCCCACAAACACAGACAGTAACACAGAGAGATGGAGGGAGAAGGAGAGCGAGGCTGTCTTCTGCTCTAGATGTACAGTCAAGCCTTTTGTAAGAGATGGAAAGAGAAGAGTGGGTGTGAGAAAGCCAGGGAGAAGGAGAGGAAGATTCAGGGAGAAGGTTTGACTGAGAGGACCAAAGAAAATGAAGGAGATAGATAGATAGATAGATAGATAGATAGATAGATAGATAGATAGATAGATAGATAGATAGATAGATAGATAGATAGATAGATAGATAGATAGATAGATAGATAGATAGATAGATAGATAGATAGATAGATAGATAGATAGATAGAGTTTATAATGAATAGTTAATGAAGGGCTCACGGGCAGAACGGTGGGGAAAAGCTATTCTCTCCTTTCTTCTCCTCCTCTTTTTCTCTGGGTTAGGAGTCGTGTGCAAGTCATTCTGCTCCCCACCTGTCCTCAATTTATCTTTCCTCCCATTTCCTTTTTTCCCTCCCCAAACACTTTCTATTCTTTCTCTCACCTCTCCCCTCTTTTCATCTGTCCATCTTCCCCTCCCCTCTCTCGTCCCTCTTCATCCATTCTTGCTCCCTCTTCCCCTCCTCTCCTTCACCCCCTCATCCCACCATTTCTCACCTCTCCTTCCACCCACCAACCAGCCCACCCCATCCACCCCCACTCACACACATCATTAACTGCAGGCTTGTAAAGCGGACTAACAGACACAATTCTCCTGATAAAGGGATTGAAGCATTGATCACATCCGTCCTCCATAAGGAGCTAAAGATTCTGTTGAAGAAAGATGTCCTGTCGGCCCCCTCACAGACCAAACATAGCAAACATAAAGGCGAAACAAAGATAGAGAGTTAATTCTCACGGTATACCCCAATTTTCTCTTCTTGCTCCCTTTTCTTCTTTACTTTTTGGTTTATTCTGCAATTTTGTTCCTTACAGCACTGGTTTGCACTGTCACACAGATAGCACACAGCTCTGCTTCATCTGGTGATCAGAAACCCCACTAAGCTCCTGTTACATTCATGAGTGACCGAATGACATAAAATTGGTAATAAGGAAAAAAAGAGGTTAATAGTTATTGTGTGCAGGGACAAAAAGGAACTATAGCTGGTTCAAAACACTACATCCTTACCGAACTGTGAGACCTCCATAAACTCCCCTATGGCTATAAGCTGAAAGATTGATTTTAGGTGCTGAGATCTCAGGAAGCAGCGATACTGCTAGGAATAAATCTAAACTATCAATAACTATCTGGTTTTAAAAAAAGACAACCAGTGAAATGGAACCCTAAACTGTAAACTGCCCTATTAATAGGTTTGTATGACAGGTTTGATTATTCAGATATTAGCAGTTACTGTGCAGCCTATCACAGGACAAGCGTTATTGGGCTCCATGGCTTAGGGTCAAGTTACATTAAAGAAACAAGGTGCTCAAAGAATCCTGAACTGAAATCTATAAGAGATTTCAGCCGCAGGAAAGATGGTGGCAGATGCACATGTGTGAAAAGCTAACTGTGGAAACACGTGTGAAAAACAGCTGTAGGTATGTTCACGAGTTGAAATGGACTCAAGGCAAGTCTGATTGAAGCTTTTTTCTCTCTCTCTGATACAAGATGAATAATTTGCACTATTGTGGCCCCTCAGAACTGTATGTATGCACACTTATAAGTTTACACATGTCTTGTGATTAGTGTGGTCCATCTGAGTACGTGTGACAAGACACGTACTATAGTGCTTTTCTATGTACATATATATATATATATATATATATATATATATATATATATATATATATATATATATATATATATATATATATATATATATATATATATATATATATATATATATACATACATATATATATATACATACACATATATATACATACACATATATATATATATATATATATATATATATATATATATATATATATATATACATACACATACACATATATATATATATATATATATATATATATATATATATATATATATATATACATATATATATATACATACATATATATATATATATATATATATATATATATATATATATATATATATATATATATATATATATATATATATATATATATATATAATGACCGAGCTAAGATCCTGTGGGACTTCCAGATACAGACGGACAAAATGGTGGTGGCTAACCAACCGGACATAGTGGTGGTAGACAAACAGAAGAAGATGGCCGTAGTGATCGATGTAGCGGTTCCGAATGACAGCAATATCAGGAAGAAGGAACACGAGAAGCTGGAGAAATACCAAGGGCTCAGAGAAGAGCTCGAGAGGATGTGGAGGGTGAAGGTAACGGTGGTCCCCGTGGTAATCGGAGCACTAGGTGCGGTGACTCCCAAGCTAGGTGAGTGGCTCCAGCAGATCCCGGGAACAACATCGGAGATCTCTGTCCAGAAGAGCACAGTCCTGGGAACAGCTAAGATACTGCGCAGGACCCTCAAGCTCCCAGGGCTCTGGTAGAGGACCCGAGCTTGAAGGATAAACCGCCCGCATGGGCGTGCTGGGTGTTTTTTTATAGGGCTAATGGACCTATATAGTATCAGTCCATAATATAATTGGGTTCTGAAGTCCCATTATGAAGCCGTGAGCTGACCATCCTACTGCTTTGAAAGTGGTGGTAGGTTAAACTCACGACTATGTGACGATGTGACTTACAGCTCATTAGCCAATCAGCATGCTCTGTTTATCCTCCTTTCCAATTCTCAGAAAGACCAGAAATGTATAAAATGAGGTGGATTTTGTATTATGACCTGGTGGCGAGGCGTAGTCGGCGGTGCCGTGCGGACGCACCTGCACGGCATCCGCAATCACGTCTGCTTGGTAAAACACGGGGACTCAGGGTTGGTGGGTGGTTGTGGTGTGGTGTACATGCGGCTGGCAGCTTGAGAGCTGCAGCCGCATGTAATACAATGGCTCAAAACTGTCACCCGTGGTCTCGCCGTGTCTCATTCACACAACACACCTGTCACTACCAACTGAGGTAACAGTGTCATCAGGAAAGAGTGCTGTTTTTCAATAGGCTGCTATACAATCTGAACCCTTTTTCTTCTGCAATCAGAGGAGCTGCCCCCTGCTGGTCATTAAAAAGAATGCAAGTTTGAGACTGACTAGTCAAACCCAGAAGCCATCTTTATCTTTTATATTATCTATACCAGATCCCAACAAACCATATGGGAGGCGTTTTAATGCTGAGGATCAGTTTTGATATTTTACTACAGCTGCTTTCAAACAATAAAGTATTAATTATCAGGTTCACATTGTCATGTAAAATACAACTCTCCCATTAAATAAATACAATAAGTATGTCTCGACTTTTTTTATCCAGAGCCAAACGAAATGCGGGGCATCGTCTCCATGTTGGACAAGGGATAAAAATGTCACGCAGTCCCACATAAAGCAGGACACCTGGTCACCCTAGCGCTGATTGATGAGATCAGATGGTGCCATCGCATGCAACATCAAGGAACGAAACATGTTTGAGTAGATGGCACTGTGGAAAAAGTGGAAAGCCTTTATTTCAATGAAACAGGCTTTAAACAAGACATTAAAAATGATTTTTGTATGTGTTGTTTGATTGTGAAAGATGTTTTGTGCTTTACATGAGTCTGTTTTTGAGTTTGATGTATTTCCGTCTGTTTACTTGAACAGAAATGTCTCTTATATTTGTGAACACATGGCAGTAAATCAGAGGTGTGGACTCGAGTCACATGACTTGGACTCGAGTCAGACTCGAGTCATTAATTTTATGACTTTAGACTTGACTTGAAAAAATGTTCTAAGACTTGTGACTTGACTTGGACTTTTACACCAATGACTTGGGACTTGAATTGGACTTGAACCGGTTTACTTGAAAAGACTTGATATTTTACCCCAAATATAAAATTTAACATGCATATTATATAGAGATTGAAAATGTGACGTCATTCACGGGTAGAACCGCAAAGGATTCTGGGAACTCGTGGCAAGCGGTACTAGCGCACGCAGGCTTTCAATTAAAATCAGTTATACAGCGATAAAAAGAAACACAAGAAGCCGTTGTATTATTAACTGCAATAGCCGGTCGCATGACAGCCATGGGAAGCCGACGAGTAAAGAGATCGGTTGTTATCGGATTATGTCGTTGAAGAGAAATTGTTCGAGCCATGTTTCCGAAGTAACAAAGAGGCGACGGATGGCCTGGATTGCAGCCATTCTAAGATCAAATATAACGTCCCAGAACCCTCCAGCTCACAGGTTAGTCTGCTCCAAGCATTTACACGAAGGTCAGTCTGCTGTTGTAGTTAATACGTCACTTTCATAACATAATTGGTGATATAGGTTACAAGCAAGTCTGGCGCTGAACAGAAATTGTCGCGCTATGCTCCTTTATTTATTGTGCATAAATAGTGAATTGTCCTGACACAATATTGCGTTTCGCTTCTGTTATTATGGTACATTGACAAAAACATATACTTTTATTCACAGGATAAAACAGTTGTTTTGTATCACTAATTGCCCAGTACGATTACAGCATACAATATTGTTGTCACTGCTACATTTCTGTGACGGGTACCAGAAATTATTTCCACTGCTAATTAATTACCGTTGAGCTCAAAGGTCCTATTAATAAACGGTTAAGGAATGTGTATTTATGATGACAATTTGTGAGACTGGTAAACTTATGATACGTACGATGGTCTTTCGTTCTACACGGTGCGTTTCAAGGTCCTGCACCCATCCGGCGGTAAACTGTACCTGGGCTTGTTGCAGTGACCTGAAGTTACTAAACTTCATGAGTGTATGCGCTCACTCCAAGAACCGTATGATTATAAATATGCATATAAATATGCTAAGATGAGATAGCTGACTTCATCTAACTAGCAAATGTTTTCCAGGCTACGTTGGTGATACAGTTTTTTTTTAATGTGTATGATATTTTTGTCATGCGATTTTAAAGCCGGTCCTACAACCGCATCCAAGAATAACATGCAGCTTATCTCAGAACTGTCGGTGAAAATTATTCTTGGAGCTAGGTTTAATTGAGCTGCATTTTAAAGAGGTGCAATTTCACAATTTGTGTATATTTTCTAAGTTCACTATTTTGTCATGTGTTGAGAAAAACACGGATTTTAAAATTACATGGTCTAATATTTACATTTAGCATATAACTGCAACATGCTTTTTTTCGTTTTTTTTTTTTAAAGACTCGAAAGGACTTGAAATTCAAAGTTTCAGACTTGTGACTTGACTCGGACTTTTACACCAGTGACTTGAGACTCGACTCTGACTTGCCTGACATTACTTGAGACTTGACTTGAGACTTGAGGATAAAGACTTGAGACTTACTTGAGACTTGCAAAACAATGACTTGGTCCCACCTCTGCAGTAAATTACATGCAAGATTTGATTAAAAAAAGAATGACTCACTGATCTTTTGTTTGACTGGCACTACTGTTCAGGGATGTCCCACTTGCATTTCAAATAAAATTAACGCTTTGCACTGAACTGACAAAGGTTTATTGAGGATTAAATCTTCACTTGGCATCTTTGCTTGTTGGCAACACCAAACAGCAGTGAGAGGAACCGGTTGTAGCATTTGAAGCCGAATCCCAGGAACCCTGTGATGTAACAGCAGCAAACTGATCACTGCGTGCTCTTTAATCAGCCGGTCAGCCTGTGATGCTTCGTACCAAAGAGAAAAGCACCACAAGAGATTTATTGTGAGCGAGTCCAACTTTCATGGGAGGGAGAGCGAACATTTAGTGCCTGGTTAAGTGACAGTCTGTGTCTCACTCCCAAACTGTGTTTTGGTCAATAGGAGCTTCTGTTTGACACCGTTTCCATAAATCTATGGAATATATAACAAAGGCGGTGTGACGTTGGTCTGGATTAAAATGCGCTTTTACTTGACATTTGACTTTCTTCCAGCCGTGGTCAGAAGAGAATAAAATTTGAATTTGATTTGAATTTGAGAGTGTGTGTGGGCAGATGGGGAGGTGTTACAATTGTAAGCTACTGTAAAATTAATCAAAACTATCAGTCTTTAGTAATAATTTATGAAAGTCTGAACAGTGTGGGGAACAGGAGGACAGATGATGTATTCTCTGTCTCGGCCTTCCTATTTTAGTCAAACACATTCTACCTTCGCCACCTCTCTTATTTTAAATCATGGTTATAGCAGTGTTGTATAAATACTGGTGAGCAACACGCTGATGGTCCAACAGGCAGCAAAACACTAACAGAGACAGACATTGGACTTTACTGAAGGTGAAGCAGATAAAGGTACATAGATTGCAAACCACACTGAGAATAAACAGAACATATTATGTGCATTTTTTTCTATCTTGCAGTTTGTGATGAGTTTCCTAAACAGACTGCTCAAAACACATTAAAGGAACAATTTGAAAAAGCATCAGGTCTCAAAGGAGTCATGCTGGATATCTACACTGTTATGGACTGGGTCATGTGCTAGGAATGAAAGTATGCCATGCTGTTTGATGGAAATCAAACAACGTGGAAATCAATCATCCACTTACAGAGGGCTAAATTCAAAAACATGTGTAAATCAAATTAAATAAAACATTACGGCAGGCTAGTCCATTTTGCCCAAATTTCCTTGCAGCAAACCCTGTTGGGGCTCCCAGATCTGGACCAGGGCATCACTGATCTCCTGGACAGTCTAAGACGCAATCTGGAAAAAAACATAATGTCCCAGAGGTGTTTTATTCAACTTAGGTCAAGAGAGCATGAGAGCCACTTAGTGGTATCAATTCCCCCAGGAACTGCCTGAGTACTCTGAGTACTGAGTACATGAGGCGAGGCATTGTAAGGTCCGACAATGGGTCCAAGGATTTCATCCTGATGCCTAGCAGCAGTCAGGGTGCCTGGGGCAGCCCCTAGCCTGTAGAAGTCTGGATATCCATGGTCCTCAATGGATATGCCTCTTCAGACCACTGACCCACCACCAAATCGATCACACTGAGCGATGTTACAGGCAGCATAACATTCTCCAAGACTTCTGAAGAGTCTTTCATGTCTGTTACTTGCACTCGGGGTGAACCTGTTCTCATCTGTGAAAAGCACAGGGCACCAGTGGTGGACCTACCAAACCTGGTATTCTATGGCTAACGCCAGTCAGGTTCCACAGTGTCGGGCAGCAAGCATAGGGCCCACTAGAGGACGTTGGATCCTCATGCCAACCTTATGAAGTCTGTTTCTGATCTGCTGGTAGTCATTTTGTAGTTGGCAGTGCTCTTCCTGTTCCTCTTTGCACAAAGGAGCAGATACTGGTCCTGATGATGGGTAAAGGACCTTCTACAGTGCTGCCCAGCTCTCCCACAGTAACAGTCTATTTCCTGGAATCTTATTGCCCCTCTAGTGCACCTGCAGTTAATTTTATTAGCATCAAACCAGTTGAAATCGAACCCTTAACAACCCTCTTGGCTACTGAACAAACCGATATCCAAGAAGTTTAATCGACTTGATTCTATACTTAAAAAGCGTTCCTCTGTTTTTTTTAGCGATACCAATGTCCATCCATCGATCTTCTTCCGCTTTATCCGGGGTCGGGTCGCGGGGAGCAGCAGCCTAAGCAGAGAAGCCCAGACCTCTCTCTCCCCAACCACCTCCTCTAGCTTATCTGGGGGAACACCAAGGCGTTCCCAGGTCAGCCGAGAGATATAATCTCTCCAGCGTGTCCTGGGTCTGCCCCGGGGCCTCCTCCCGGTGGGACATGCCCGGAACACCTCACCCAGGAGGCGCCCAGGAGGCATCCTTGTCAGATGCCCGAACCACCTCAGCTGGCTCCTTTCGATGTGGAGGAGCAGCGGCTCTACTCTGAGCCCCTCCCGGACGGCTGAATTTCTCACCCTATCACTAATGGAGGAAGCTCATTTCCGCTGCTTGTGTTCGTGATCTCGTTCTTTCGGTCACTACCCACAGCTCGTGACCATAGGTGAGGATATGGACGTAGATTGACCGGTAAACTGAGAGCTTTGCTTTTACACTCAGCTCTCTCTTCACCACGACGGACCGGTGCAGCATCTGCATCACTGCAGCTGCACCAATCCGTCTGTCGATCTCCCTTCTCCCATCACTCGAGAACAAGACGCCGAGATACTTGATCTCCTCCACTTGGGGCAGGAACTCATCCCCGACCCAGAGTGGGCACTCCACCCTTTTCCAGGTGATATCAATATGTTTATGCAAATTTACTTTAACAGCATAAAATACAAGAAACTAAGTAATTCAAACTGATAATTTCATTAAATTTTTGAAGATTTGCTTTTTCATAGAGACTATCTGGCTGTTAGAAAATACTGTTCCATGAGCTTCTCTGACAACAACATTTATATTAACCTCTTAACAACCACCATCACTGATGAACCATCGTCTTTCAGCCACATGCAAACAAACAAACAAACCAAGATGTCGTTTATTTTGGCTTTAAAGTGCTTCCATTATAAGGTTTTCAATCGTATACGGCAAACAATGAAATTTTTAAAAAGTAATACATGTAAACCCTAACACTAAGGAACCTGGTGGCTGTTTACAGGCTAATATTCATTTTCAACTCTGAGTACATCAGTTTGTACCTGACATTACAGTGGATCTCAGCACACATCTCAGGTGACCACTTGGATCTCACTTCTTGGTTCTATGTGCAAATAAACCCAAAGATCTTTTCATTTTTACCAAAAGCTGTCGGCAGAGCACTTCTAGTGCCTAATCAGCCGTAAATCAACTACTTTAGCAGACTTTAAAGAGCTTGGAAAGAAAAGCATCTGGACTTCTTGAAGTTTCGTTGAAGACGTTTCACCTCTCATCCAAGAAGCTTCTTCAGTTCTAAGAGCAATTGGAGGAGAGTCCCAGATTTTAAGCCCAATGGGAGTGTCCCCAAGAGGGTCATGGGCCTCCTATTGATCCACTAGCTAATCACAAGTTGTGAAAACGGGTGTTGGTCACAATCAGCCAAGGTTCTGGGTGAACCCACTGTGAAACCTAGCCCCATTCTATCATGTGATTTACTGAGGTCAAATGGCCCAGGATGTGAGTGGGCATTAAGGCGTCTGGGAAGGGATCTCAAAAGTGGATTATAGATGGCAGACAGTTGGTGCCATAAGTCACCGCCTCTTTTCAAAGATGGCCGTTCACACATCGTAGCTCCCCAGACTACGATGACCAGGATGACTGAGAACCTTCACAGACATACTTTAGCACAGGACATCGTTTGAGTGTGCAGTGTGGCTCAGGATATTTGTGTACATGCAGTGAAAACACTGAGGCCATGACAGGGCTTTGTGTTTGTGTAGTTCTGTTTGTATCGTACACAGACTAGTTATAAACCTTAATGGATCCATTTAAGTGTTTTTGTTTGTTTTTGCACAGCACAGCATTTTTCTAGTCTTCCTGACCACTCAAAGCTTTATCTTCTTCTTGCATCTACAATTCAAACATTGAACCACCATGCCACGAGGCAGTAGTGCTAACCTCTGCACCACCGTGCTGCTTATAAACAGGACCAGCACAAAACAAAAATGGTCACAACATTTTAAACGCTTTTATTTCAAAAAAGAATGAAGCCATAAACCTTCAAGTGTAAGAGGAAAATCATTAGTTCACCCATTCTGTGTAGCGACTGTTACAAAGGAGTATTAGGGCCACATTAAGAAAAAAATATTGTTGTTCATCAGCACCTTAGTTCACATAAAAATTAGACAAACTAATTCCTGGGAGCGGCTGAAATAGTAGCATAACTGACCAAATCATTTATATTGAAGAGAGCTGATCCATCGGCTAAGTTTAAATTTGGGGATGTTTTATGGGCATTGTGTTAAATAAAAGGTGGAATGTGACTTTAAAAATGTTGCGTGATCAAACATGTCCTAATACAGAAACATGAAAAGATGCCAAAACAAACACATCATACATGCGGTGCTGTCTACCACGATCCCATAATAGTTACGAGATAACGTCTAGAGAGGCAGAGGAGGACATCTGGAAGACAGATGAAGATGCTCTACTTGTCACCATCAAAGCTCGCCACGACAAAGAGAGATAAAGATAGCCCACCTTTCTGTGCTGAAGATAGCCTGATATAGAACCAAAGGGTTTGTTTTAACCCTTTCCCTTCTGTGAAGTGTTTGCAAAGCATCCATTGTCCCTTTTTAGTCACCGTAATGCCTGTTTTTATGTTGAGGTTGAGCACACAACATACACCGCACAGCTTCTGGGATGTTAAAGAGCTGAATTCTTGCTCATGAAGTGTGACTCTGAGTACCAGATGAATATGTCACTTTACAACTTCACGAATATCAGGTTACGCTGGCTGCATGCCAGCCCCTTACACTCTGGCACAGCAGGGCTACTTAAGGAGGAGAATGCCAAAGATTAAAATGGCTTTCCAGGAAAACATGAGATGTCTCGGATTTATGAAGGCGGTGGCAAACTTGTCATTTTTAAATATTTTATCTGCAATACCAACCGACAAGTCCTTGGCATAAACATTTCTAATTATTCCATTTTGAATTTGATGTCTAATCTAATTCTGTGGAAAAACAATCTCAACCGAAACGAAGAGAGCATCGGCCAAATCCATCCTGTCTGAAACGGGCACTTTGCTGATGCAGTGAGGAGGGAGTGTGCAGCAGTAGCTGCATGAGTGTGTGGGTGGTGTGTGCAGTGCATCTGCATGTGTGTACTTCTATGTGTGTGTGTGTGTGTGTGTGTGTGTGTGTGTGTGTGTGTGTGTGTGTGTGTGTGTGTGTGTGTGTGAGAGAGAGAGAGAGAGAGAGAGAGAGAGAGAGAGAGGGGTTACATAAAAACCTCTCTCATTCACAAACTGAGCCATGTGGCACTGGGCTGGTCCCTTTAAAAGGCATGTGTCAGAGTTTTCTACTAAGGCTGACTGCTGGAGAGGATGAGTGCTGATACATTATTCACAAGCAAGGACACGCACACATACACCCACACACACACGCTAAGTAACTGGAGGATAGGTACAAGATTTGTACAGTTGCGAGTTAGCTGAGGCACAGAGAATTGCGCTAATACAAGTACTTTGGCGAGGAAAGTTGATCAGGATAATGTCAGTGCAGAGACGTACCTATACAACGCCCCTAACACACACACATGCACACACACGCGCCCGCAGCAGAGAGGAGAAATCCTCAGCCTTCTGTTATTCAGTGTGCATAATTTATAGCAACCCCAGATCTCTCTGCTAATGACAGCACACTGGGGCATCTGCAGCACAGCAGCAACAGCAACAGCTAACTGGCATTGCTCTGTGCGTGTGTGTGTGTGTGTGTGTGTGTGTGTGTGTGTGTGTGTGTGTGTGTGTGTGTGTGTGTGTGTGGAGAGAGGTATAATGCTCTGTTGAGACAAGGACAGTGAGAGAGACAGAAAGAGAGAGAAACAGAAGGGAAAGCGACACACAGAGGGTGTCTGAAATAGACACAGATAACGTAACAAAAAGGGGAAAAGGGATGAGACGGACAAGTGAGAGGCCTCACACACACACAAACATGCACACACACACAAACATGCACACACACACACACACACACACACACACACACACTATCTGTTCAAGTCTATTGAACCTGTGAATCTCATGGTTTGTATGCATCAGCATAAAGTATGCACATAAGTCTGAGCTCAACACTACACTTGCTCAAAGGAAAATTGATTCTAATTTAGGAATTCCTGCAGTACCGTTTCCATGATCCAAACGCAGGCGATTCTATGTCTCCACGAGCATCTTTCTCATCACTGGCTGAAAGGGATCTGAATTTGAAAGCCATGCTGAAAGCTTAAATTCACTGGGTTTGTTTTAAAGAATTATTCAAGGGTGTGGTCCTGGATGTGTTTCCTGTTCCAAGGATTGTTTTGACATGATGCCCCAGAGCAGAAATTCCTTCTAATTCTGGGATTTGGAGATCAATGCCACTGTGGTTCTGCCCCCTAGCTGCTCTACACACTGACGTGAACCTGAGCTGAGACACAGCAGTGTATGCTAACCTGGAAATATCAGATTATTGCTTATAAGGTGCTAGACACGTGCAAGTGTAGTCAGAGTCAAAATAGTGGGATAAGGATACATTAGTCTGAGTAAAACTTTGAATACAAAGTCCACAGATCCACAGACAATCACATGCACTACCTACTTAATGAGAAATGGTAAACATAGTCATTTAAGGTTGTAAAGATGCCAAGATATGGCCACCGTCTCTGGCTTATTAAAAGATCCAAAAACAGGATGCAGAAGATTGACATCAAACAAACATATCAAAGTTGTCTAATCTCATGTTTGTGTGTTTGGACCAAAGCTGCTCTCATGACATGCTTCACACTCAGGAAAACATTGATCGGAGACCGTGGCACAACCAAAACTGCAACTGCATCCAGTGTGCTGGAGATGTCGTTGCCTCTGGAATAGCTGCTTTGAAGATGGGGACCAGGTCTGCGGCTATTAGCTGCCATCTTCAAAGTGATGTTGGTAATAAAACTGCAGTAAGATAGAGTGAGTCTGCTATAAGTTTGCAAATGCATGCAAATGCACCACAGTTGGTGATTGAGTGTGAAAAAATTGCAATGCAGTGCAATCAGTTCAGGTCATTTTTATTTATATAGCACCAAATCCCAACAGCAGTTGCCTTAAGGTGCTGTATATTGTAAGGTAAACACCCTACAAAGAAAACCCAACAATCAAACAACCCTCTTTAAGTAAGCACTTGGCGACATTGGGAAGGAAAAACTCCCTTTTAATAGGAACAAACCTCCAGGAAAACCAGGCTCAGGGAGGGGCAGCCATCTGTTGTGACCGATTGGGGATCAGGGGAGGAAGACAGAACAGTCACTGGGAAACCACTGATTTGCCATAGTCGTAGGATGGTTGCTTTATTGCTTTTTAAAAAAAATAAAAAATACCCCAGCTAGCCTATGGCAGTTACGGAGCCATAGCTTAGTTTAATGATGTCCATCCATCCATCCATCCATCCATCTTCTTCCGCTTATCTGGGGCCGGGTCGCAGGGGCAGCAGCCTAAGCAGGGAAGCCCAGACCTCCCTCTCCCCAGCCACCTCCTCCAGCTTGTCCGGGGGAACACCAAGGTGTTCCCAGGCCAGCCGAGAGATATGATCTCTCCAGCATGTCCCAGATCTGCCCTGGGGCTAGAGCTGGGCGATATATCGAGTTTTTAAAACATATCGATATATTTTTATACGAGATATAAGATGTGACAATATCGTTTATATCGATATAGTCTATGTTACGTTATAATTATACTTGTGGAGCCGCAAGTTTGCCTCTCTTTCGTCGTCTTTACGCAACGTTACTCGGCCTCGCCTCTCCTTCACTGAACACAAGTCCCCCTCCTCCCCCATCGCTTCACCTGCAGGAAGCGACAAGACGGACACGGCAAATCGCCGTTAACGAGTTAGTGCGCATCGCCCCGTGCGTGGCGCTGGACGGCGTCAACGTGTTAGCTAGCTAACCACGCTAACGAGCTAACCACGCTAACGAGCTAACCACGCTAACGCCATGCAGCCCAGAGGTGCTGCACGGACTAAAATCCTTTCATTTTCTCAAAAGTTGACAGCGCGCCTTATGTATGAATTCTGGTTGTGCTTGATGGCCGCGAACCGATTTTATGTGGTACACGGCGCTCAGCAATCTGTCAAAAAATGCTTTAGTACGACTTTGATAAGCTACGGAGCTGCAGCGCTTGATGGATTGTCGGAGCATTACGGCTGAGCCTCGCGGAGTGATACGTACTGTGCTTCAACGTAATATTACCCTACTGTGTATAAGGACCATAAATGGCACCTGTTATGAGACGTGGTTGCGAAGAGGATTTCAAACTCAATGCTGTCAGTCACGCAGTACAAGTTGGGAACAGAGCAGCTGTGAAATCTGTCTTTGTTATTGTGCTCAGCGTCTTTTAGTTTACATTTTGACTGCACAATTGTGAGCTTTTTGTTATGCACAAAAACAACATTGTTTTCTTTTATTTATGGAGCATTATTATTTAATAAATGCTCATAATTTATTTTTGAGTAAATGTTATGTACATCTGCTCTATGTTAATAAAAGTGCCTGTGTGACATCTGGGACACAGCTTTGACTAAGAACTCTCTTTTTGTTCTTACTTTATGGCTTTAAAAAAATATATCGAGATATATCTTATATCGCCATCCAGCTAAAAAATATCGAGATATGAATTTTGGGTCATATCGCCCAGCCCTACCTGGGGCCTCCTCCCAGTGGGACATGCCCGTATAGACTGTATATAAAAGATGATCATAGATAGCCACCTTGATATCCCCCTTTGGTTTTTAAAGTCAGCATCTCATTTTGTTAATTTTGTTGTCGGCACTGCACATAACAAGCAAATGTGGATCTCTGAGAAAGCAAAGACACTGAAGCCTCATTCAGTAGCGATGTCAATCAAAGTGTAGCCACACCCTACAGCACACCCTGCTCTATTGTCTGCTTCGACTATACATGAAATAACAGTATACAAAACAAACATTGTGTTGTATTCAGTAAATTTTTACAACCTGATCAGTCTCCCCCTGCTGGCCATTAAAAAAAATGACTTTCTCATTGGAATCACTTTTCAGACCCGAAAGCTATATCGACACTTTTTTTTACAACCTACAGAACCTAATTGACAGAAAATCCAGTGTATGTCTGAGAGCAGCATCACATTTGTGGTTTCAGCACACAATATGTGCTGGATACAGGTTTTTGATTTTGGTCTCCTAACAGTCAGGAGAAGAAACATTCACCGTCACTGCTTTACAATGTAACTTTTCCTGCAAGCACTAATTTCTGTCCTTGCATGTGTTAAACACTCGAGTGAGTAAAGGACAACGCAGCAGTATTTCTGCCGTATCAAAATGAACCATTTTCAGACATTTCCACTAAAATAAAAGTACCCACTGAACTTCTCGCTCTTTCTTATTCGTTATGTGGGTAAAAGGCCTGGCTATTACTGAAACTTTTACAGTATCAGTTACTACCGCATCTCTTTGTAGTGCCAGAGCTAAAGATCACTGCCTTTGCTTCCTTCTCTCTCTTTCTCTCCTCCTCTGTGTGGCTGACTGACAGAAGGGCAGCATAAGCTGAACCGCACACTCCAGCTACAGTCAGCTACAGCAGGAGAGAGAGAGGGAGAGCATGAGGCATGAGGTATGCAGCATTAGATACAGCATCACTGACAGGAGCATGTTTGGGCATCAGATAAAGCTATTTTAGGACGAAACTGTCAATGCATCTCAAAAGACGTGCCAACAGAAATGATCAGAGAAGACCTACATTACGCTGCAGCCTGTCTGGGATGTCAGATGGGATTGGTTTTGCAGTTTTTGAAGAGGGGCAGTGTGAGCAGTCCACACGCCTAAGTCGTTTACACAGAATAAAAAAGGGAGACGTCGGTGAGGGAGAGACGCTGGATGCAGACATACATGTAACTCAGCATCTGTTCAAAGGAAGTTTGTACTCCACTCTTTCACATTAAATGCTGAAACTTAAACATTGCAGCTATTGCCACTGAAACTGTTCAGTTCTGCAAACCTCTGTGTAAATAAGCCCCAATCCAGCTGTGGGCTGAGCTGAAGTGGGAGAAGAGGAGAGCTTATTGGAGCAGCTATGGCAGACTCAATAACATAAATAGTAAGAGAGAACCCAGTCGGTCCTGCCATTTAATCAACATTGGCTCTGCTTTTGGAAGATGGCTCTGCTATCTTTTATGGTGCACGAAGATTTACTGTCTCATAATTTCTCTCACAGCGAGGGATCTGTGCTCCTGCCTTTAAACGTTCGCTGGTACAAAGTCTGAATTAAACCTCGACAACCACTTCCCTAAAAAGACTTTAACTTGTCATTTATTTAATTGCCTGCATTACAGTCAGAAATGGGCACATCATGTGGATTCCACATATTCGTTGTAGCCAGAAATACCAAGAAGTGTGTAAAATTCAGCACATCGCTGCGACTGGCACCGGTAGCCTGGACATCAGTAACCTAGCTGAACAATGTAGCTGGAACACCTGCTCTGTCTTTGTTTTGCTTTATAGCACTAAGTGTCAAACAGACCCAGAACAAATGAATACAGTAAATGCTTATACAGTAATGTGGTGGTATGTTAGTGAATGCCTGTCTGGATTCTAGCTTTCACATATACGTCAGAGACATCTTGTCGTGGCAGATTAAACCCCTGACAAGTGTGATAAGTGTTGCCCTCTGAAACTAACTGTGCCACCCAGCAGATAGCAGCATAAAGGAAATATAGTGTGGGATCATCGTTTGCATCTGCTCCCATTCTTCTCCGAAAATGTAACTACTTATCAGATACTCTTGCTGTCAGTTTGCTGCTGTCTGTTTTTATTGCACAAAAAAATCTCTGTAAAAAACAACATCATCAGCTAGTATCAGCAAAACTCATAAGCCTGGTGCAACCCACAGCTTTATTAGCTATGCTATTGAAAACCTAAAGCCCAAAGCCCTTTTGGATCCCATCATGCTGACAGACAGGGGTAAGGGTGTGTATAAAAGTGTTTGGCTGTGATTGGCTGCCTTCCTTTAGACTTGCTTTTGGATTGGTGTCCGCAGACACACCCCTTGCTAACCCACTTGTCAGCTGCCATTTCTCCTGTCTTCAGTGAAACTTTGCAAGCACCTTTGCTTGCACATCTCCAGCCTCACTGCTGGCTGTGAGTCCTGCTCCGTCGTAACTCATTTGCAGGCAACACTGACATTACTGCATTCACCCAGTGAAAAACATCACCACAGCCAGCAAGCTACAACTAAGGAGAACTTTTGGCCAGTGAGCAGCAGTTTCCTTGAAGGTTTCTATGTTTGAGCGCATACAAGCAGACATGTGAAACCCATCTGACTCCACGCTGCAGGTTGGTGCTGTTAGAGCCACAAGTGTTTCGATAGTCTGACTTTTATTTTGTAAAGTTGTCTCTGTACATCGCCACAGTTGTCTTTAAATTAAACAATCCACATATGCCTCAAGAGTAGCTTTCACTTTTAACACTTTTAAGCTTGAACCATGAAGTAATTCAGATAATTCAAAATTCTTGTAAATAGAGTGTTTATTGAACTATCTGACAAGTTTAAATTAAATATAAATGCATATATATGAGTTTTGATTTGTATCATATTTGCTACATCTGACTTTGTTAAAAATCTGGTGCTTAAAAATGTACTGTGTACTTTATTGTGTTTTTTCAAAGGGGGAAAAAATCACACTGGTGATGCAGAGGTCTCAAAAACTCACAAAACTCACTCTCACTAGCTTCAAAGTACTTTGAGAAACCACTGAACCGTCAGTGAATTTCTTCTTTATAAAAACATATCAAATGGTTGATTTGGCCACTCTGCAAGTGTTTGCTAACTCTCTGATGCATTTTTTTTGTGTTTTTTTCAGCCTAATGATGGCCTCCTTCGCTTACATTTGGTGACTTAAACTGCAAATCCACCAGGCCATGAAACTGTGTGTTAGTCAGCTGTTCAGTTACGTTCAACCTCTGTATAAAGATAACTGTAATTCCTAAACTGTTATTGCAATACTTTTGTTAAACCCTCTGAATTAAATCAGAAAGCTTGACTTGATGTAAAATCCACTGTGGTGGCGTACAGGGGTGTATGATCTGAACTGTGTAATATTTTGTCTGTTTTAAATCAGGTCCTAAATCAACTTCACCGCAGCAGATTTTATAAAGCTTTAAGGCTACTGCACTGTCAATAAAAAATATACGTGTTTCTTTAACCTCTCGTTAACCTCTCATATATTCCACTCGTGTGTCAATCTCATCCAGTCCTGGAAAAGAAACAAAATTGATGAGGGACGTAACGGAAACAGTGGACATTCAGAGACTACGAGTTGCTACGGTGAATCTATAGTGTCGCCACACACTCTGGAGAGTCTAATTAGGTTGGGGTTCTTCATGTAATTTAGGCTCTTATTGTGTGTGTAGTTGTCGTGTGAGCCTCTGCGTGCGCGCACTTATGCTACTCATGTTGAGAGAACGTAGATCTGTTTGGACAGTCACACTCCGGAGACTCAACTTTCTTATACATGGACACAAACGCAGGCCTCACTTATGTCGTGAGGACTAAATCAGCCCTAGATGAATCGCCATCATGTGGAGCAACATACTTTAGGTTGAAGGTGAGGTTAGGTGGAGGTTTAGGGCAAATATAGTTGTCGTGGTTAACAACAGAGAATAGGTCAGTGTAATGTCCTCTGGAGACATGGAGACACATCAGCGCGTGCGAGAATGTGCGCACACATGAGAGGTGAATCAGCTCATAAGTGGGTATCTCCTCTCCTGAGCTTATCCCTGCCTGGAAAATGTGTTCAGACTGATTGCAACAGCACTGTCATTAATAAATGACTGGATAATTTTAGCATGTCATGGAGGTAAAAATAGAACCTCCATGCACCCTTTGTTGAGACATCTGAGCTAACTCCTGTTAGGCTGCAACACTACAGATACACAGACACACAAGCCTGGAAAATAAATGTCACATTTTAAGATTACATGTTTCTAAAGGTTTTTTTGTTTGTTTTTTTAAAACCCTCATTTTTTAAAAAGGAGACCCTTAAAAGGTTTTACGCTGGTGCTCATTTGAGAGAAATGCGTGGCTCTCACTGAAGATCTTATTCTCTATTTTAGAGGCTGAATTACTACTTCCTGTCTTTGTAGTTCTTCGCTTCATGGCTGCCAGATGCTTTAACAATAACTGAGGCTATTGTAGTTACAGCTTCTCAAAGGCAGCGAAGCATGTCAGTGCTGAAAACAAAGGTGCAGTGGCTCACAAAGAACATTCAGCCAAAAAAAAAGAAACTCATTATTGTGTTTTTAAGCGTTATGTTCAAAGTAGATTGAATATACATTACAACATTCATAAGTCACACCATGTGAGGTCATAACTGAGCTGAAGCTGATTTCCAGAGCTCTGCTGTAGAGGGGGGAAAGGCTTTTCCATTATCTTAAAGAAATAAACAGCAATAATAAAATAAAGAGAGACAAAAAGTGCAGACTATCAAACTTGTGGCCCTCTCTGGTTAAACTCCCCAGAACAAAGGGCCACCGCAGCCTCTGTTGTTTGTAGAGACAAGAACAAACCACGATTTTTTTTTTAAATGTTAAAAACTGGCAGCAAGTTTTAGAGATTTTAAACTGCCATCACCGCCCACGTACTGTCACTGCAGTCCACACAGACACTGTGGAGACTTTCGCCACAATTTCTGAAGGAGAAAAAAAAGGCGTCAGATGTGACAGATCTAACACTGGCTGAAGGCTCCGATGCAAAGTTTGGAAAGGAGGTTAGTTCAAGACGAGGCTGCTGTCCCCGATTCCCATCACATTCTGGGCCTAACTTTCTGCCTCACTCACACAGGAGCGACACGACAAGAAGAGCCGCTGGCTTTTCCGCCGGTGCGTTTCACCTTAACGCAGCACATGTAGGCTACCGTGAGGATGACACGATGCAGGTCCTGGGCTTCATGCTGCCGTTTGGGTCATAACCGGTGGAGAGGGAGGAGGGTGGTGGTGGTTACTTAGGTTTAACTAACCATCTCTCATTTTTTCTTTTTTCTTTTTTGGACACACAGACAGATTACGCGACACACACACATTCCCCTGACATGCCTCTCATATATTATGGGTGACCGGGTTATGGAAAACTGAGGTGTCAATCGCTCATATGTGTGTGTGTACGCTGACACACTGTATGGACTGGGAACGTGCATGCGCAGCCAGAGTGCTGGATGTCTCCCTTACATCACCATGGCAGTTTCAGTGGCCCTTATAGTGCGCTGTGAGTGGATGGCAGGTATGAGGGAAAAGCCTTAAACTTACCGCAGTCCTCGCACAACACTCTCTCAACATCCTTCTTCGACTCCGGCTCGCTGGCGTCCACGGGGGCGTACGATGCCTTGAATACCAAGGGCTCGGCGGTGGGGTCCATGAAAAAGATATATCTGTGGTCCTTCTCCACCGTGGTGCACGGGGCCTCGGAACCGAAGTCCCCGACGGTCACGAGCTGCTCCCTCTCGAGGCCGCCGCTGTTGACGGGCCACACATCCAGCACCTTGACATTCACGCTGTAGGGCTCCCGGGAGGAGACGTTCTCCGGGGAGGAGCGCACCTCGCCCTCGATGACCACGGCTGATCTGTACGCCTGGTCCTGGAGGGAGTTGAGACTCGGGGCGTAACAGGCGAAGGAGACCCCGATGACCAGCATGGAGAAATGCACTGGATCAAGCCTCATGCCGTCAGCCTGTGCTGTGCTGCAGTGCTGCTGGGCGGCGGAGCGAGCTGGAAGAGAGAGACGGCGGCGAACGGGCTCCGGCAGAGCAGGCAGGGCAGAGCGGCAGACCTTGTGGAAGTGTCCATGCCATCTGTGTCTGCCGCTGCTTTCCCCATACGGCTGCTGGCGTCGGATGGGGGGGACACAGCAGCCTAGGAACCGGAAACGGCCCGCTTCTGCATGCTTAAAAATGTGATTGCTGCATTCTCCTTCACCAACCACCCTCCCCCCTCTTATCTCCCCTTTTCCTGAAAGGCAAAACAAGACTCGTAAATTAGTCTCCTCTCGAATCCAGGGCTGAAACCTCTCTTTCTCTCTCTCTCTCTCTCTCTCTCTCTCTCTCTCTCCAGCTAATAGGCTAGCATCGCATGGGTGGGCGCATTGCCTCTTTGGAAAGAAAAAAAAAGCGACTTGCGCGTACAGGGGAATCACAAGAAATGATATGCTGTGCTCCACGCACACGCAGTATCGGCTCCTTTATCCACTTATATATCGTCAAGAGTCCCAGTGTTGCAAATCCGTTAGTCAGGAAGCAAAAAAATTCAAATTAAAAAAAGGGGGGAAATCAACAAACCCCCTACCGCGGAGAGGTCCAACGGTCAGGATGAGAGAGCAGCGGTTATCCGGTGAGGCGTTGCAACAGTAGCGCGCACCCTCCAGCCGCGTCCCCTGCGCCCCTCATCAAACGCGAGCGGCTTACGTGAGCAAACATCACCTGCCCGGTCAACGGCGTCGCCTCGCCTCGCCACGTCCTGCGCAAACACCCTAATGACCCGGGCACCCACCGGCCCACCGGCACGGACCCAACCGGCGTGTGAGCATGCCGGCAGACTCTGTTTGAAAAAAAACAAAACCCAAAAAACCAAACCTCTGCGGGGTGGGTGCAGGAGAAATCACGCACGCGGTGCACAGGCACACCACATCAGCAGCGCGGAGTTGCGTCTGTAGCCAAGCCCTGCACGGCGCCTACTGTGGATCTCCGGTGCAAGAGGTGCAAGAGAGGCTATAGGCGACTGCTACACACACACACACACTGCGGATAGCTGTTGCGATGACTAACGCTGCGAAATTCTCTCAATGGATTCCACGGCATGTAGAGGCGAGCGGGCGCTTCGGAGCTGAGCTCTCTGAGCTGTTAGATGGCCCCTCTGGAAAATATATCTGCTTCTGCAAAGCACGCCCGAATCCCGCTTTTATGTTCAGCGCTGTTTTTGCGAGTCATTACACTTCACAAATGTCGCCTTGCAGTTTTGCCGACTCCTGTGGCAACACGTGGTAGCAACAGTTACCAGAAAATGCGGGTGTTATAATAGAAAGACACAAATATTTTCGCCAATCTGGCTTAGATACAGTGAATAAAGCCTCATTTTCCACTGAATACGCATCCACCAATGAAATGAGACCCCTTTACAAAGTGCTGAGGTTTTTTGGGGGTTTTTTTTATGTTGACCATAAGTATCCCCTCCCAGTCTCTGCCTCCATCAGCCAAGCCATTCATAAGATTTGCCTTTCCCTCCCTGTCAGGAGCTGTGCGACCTTCGTTAGAGGTCAGAAAGACTTTTTGTAGTCCATACAGAGGAAATCAGAAACTATAATGTCACATAGGGGACACTTGGACAGTTTTCATATCTCCATATATATATATATATATATATATATATATATATATATATATATATATATATATATATATATATATATATATATGTAGAGAGAGAGAGAGAGAGAGAGAGAGAGAGAGAGAGAGATAAAGAAAATGTATATAGCCATTTCATCTGAGCATGGCCTCATCTTCCCCTCATCACCAGGGTCAGGGGCCTGCCTCTGTCCATGGTGCTGGACAGCTTTATTTCTCTGTCCAAGCAGGAAAACCACATCCCTGTTCATACATTATTTTCACATGGAGCCAGGAGTGAAGCCGGAGTGCCACTGATCTCTGTGGTTTTAGATGTGCTCAGTCGAATGTTTAGATTGCTCCACATTTTTGCAGTTGTTTCACCCAGCTCACAGAACTGGATCAGCCAATCTCTGATCTATCCTATGACCCTGCCCCACATCATCCCTCCCCACCTACAACCCACATACACAAGGATCAGTCTCTCCTTGATCTAGTCAACTTGGAAGCCCTCGTTCAGAAAGCTCGCATGCAATTTTGGGAATTGTTCTAAATTAGCCTTGAAAACAAATCATTTGTTGACCAAGCAAAGTGGAGTGAAAATGATTCCTGCTGTTCACTGGCCAGGGGCAGCCACCACCAACTGCCTTCACAACCTCCCTGAACTCGAGCAAAGGGGGGCACGTTTGTCGCTACATCAGCACTTCAGCAGGGTGCTGATGAGGTCGCTTGAACTTCCCTGTCATGATACACTAATCGTAACAACCCAGCAGTCATTTTGGTAAATGGTAAATGATCTGGTTCTTATATATAACACTCTTCTACTCTACCTGATCACTCAAAGCACTTTTTTTTTTACAGTTCTTGTAGGGAATATGCTTTTCTGTACTTGACACACATTTCTTTGTAGCTGCCCTAGCCACCCTTTCTTTTATGTGAGATTACATCAGTGTCACTCTGCAAAGACAAAGCATAAACCTCCTGTTTTATTCATTTAAGTGCAAGTTTAGAAAAAAAAAAAAACAATTAAACGGTTGCGAATAAAACACAAGAGGTGGTCTTTTTTCATACTTGGTCTACTGATATAAATTATATATTCCAGAGATTATTAGGTCAAACCCCATCAAGTCTCTCCATCTTGTCCTTCTTCAGGTCTGCTACACGGGCACTTGTTGTGTTTACTGCTATTATGACATTTAATAGCATTGATATGATGACATTGCTTTTACTTAACATATGGAAGATGCTCAGACATGAAGATGTGACATGCCTTTGATACAAGCAATAGTCATATCATTTCTTCCATTGCTTTACTGCGTAACTTTTAACAATGCTGTAACTCAGTTACTTCATATAGTTTTTATAATTACCATTATATGACACTTTTCTATGAACACAATTATACTGGAGATCCCAGTGAAAAGCATGTAGTTCCACCGGTGAACTATTTACTGAATTCATGTTTCCCGTAGCTCCTAATTATTAGGGACAGGGATTGGAGGAGTTATGGATGCAGCGTGAGCATGTGGATTGCAGGTGGGATAAAACTAATTTAACAATAAAGGAAAGGTTGTTTTCACAAAGGTTATCATAGTCAACTAAAACTAAAATTCAAACTAGATGTGAAAAAAAATTTTAGTCGACTAAAATTAAAAAAAAGGCTCTTGAAAAATATTAAGACTGAAACAATTGTGTCAACTTTCAAAACTAAAAACCAATAAAAATGAGACTTTGTTGGTGTTTATTGAGACTCTGTTTGTGAGTCTGCTGCTTTCAAGTGTCTGTGTTTTTATTGTCACTTCTGCAATGACTTCCTAAATCCTGTCTCTGACATGTGCCCTCCACACAGCATATATTACAAAGACTACAATGAACACAGAAACTAAAAAAAACTACAATTGAACATTTTCAAACAATAAAAGCTAAACAGAACTTCACTCTTACTGAAACTAAACTGGCTTAAAAGAAAAAAAAATCAAAATCAAAATGAAATCAAAACTAGTTAGACAATACAAAACTGTAATGACTCTGGTTTTCACACATTATGGCTCATTCTATTCCACTAATTTGATACCTAGAATTTTGCAGTGGTGATTGTCTCGTGGACCCCAAACAGTAGTGCTTGTGTTTGTGGGGGTCACCGGGCTATTTATTTTGCCCATATAAAGCGCTAAGTGTCAGGCCTTGAAGTGAATTCCAAGAAAATCAGAATCTTAAAGGCTCCCACTGATAGAGGAGAAAATCATTATCAGAAGTGCTGCCAAACACTCGTGTCACCATGTGTGCCAATAAATGTATAGCAACAGGTTTTTCTTCCCTTTAACTTTTTTTTTAAGCCCTTCAATGTCATTTCCCATTGAGAGAAACAGAGACACACCAGCGTGTCCAGTCACAGGCTAATGATTCACGGTGCTTCGCAGTGCATCAAAATCCCACGCAGCCACCATCGACTGTTCATTCAGAAATTTCTTTTTCACCCCGCTCTCCCTTCCCCGCATCTCCTTCCGTGCGGGTTCGCTGTCCGTGGTGCTGAAACCCCCAAAACGACTGTCCATGGTGCCGAAACACCCGACCCAGTAACCACCAGGTAGGCTAAGCCTTTGTCTGCGCCCTGCTCTTAGCTGTGTTTGACACAGGTTTCAAACCCCGTGATCTTCATTTGCTTAGACCCGCTTATTTATGTAAACACATTTGTCTGTGAGCTCGGCTGCGGAGTTTTAGGCTTTCATTTGCAGTATGCGACTATTTTAACGGCTTAAAATGTAAATTCTGCGAAACGTTGCAAAAACCGCGCGGGGACCTTGAACGCAGCCCGCTCGGAGTACTACAGTAACACCACACTACAGTTACTTTCATTTTTTCACCCTCTTCTCCTCTCTCGTCTCGCGATAGAGCGGCGGAGCGGTTTGACGGGCAGTCGAGGTTGCAGCAGGCAGAGGGAGACGGTGGAAGGTAAAGCAGGGAGGCAGCATCATGGCGGACAGAGACAGTGGCAGTGACCACGGAGGGCCCACCGCAGGCCCCGGCTCGCTGCCTCCGGGCGCAATGGGCGCCATGTCCCGGCTGCAGCACGACACCGAGGAGCTCGCCTCGAAGCGCGTCGACATCCAGAACAAGCGCTTCTACCTTGACGTGAAGCAGAATGTTAAAGGCCGCTTCCTAAAGATAGCCGAGGTCGGGGCTGGGGGAAACAAGAGCCGCCTCACTCTCTCCATGTCTGTCGCCGTGGAGTTCCGCGACTATCTCGGGGACTTTATCGAACATTACGCCCAGCTGGGCCCGACCAACCCGGACATGGTGCAGGATGAGCCCCGGCGGGCGCTCAAGAGCGAATTCCTGGTGCGGGAGAATCGGAAATATTACATGGATCTGAAAGAGAACCAGAGGGGGCGGTTCCTGAGGATCCGACAGACCGTTAATCGGGGGCCCGGATTGGGAAGCGCGCAAGGCCAGACCATCGCTCTGCCGGCGCAGGGTCTCATCGAGTTCCGCGACGCTTTAGCCAAACTCATCGACGACTACGGCGTGGACGAGGAGCCGGCGGAGCTCCCGGAGGGCACCTCGCTCACTGTCGACAACAAGCGCTTCTTCTTTGACGTGGGCTCCAATAAGTACGGGGTGTTCATGCGGGTGAGTGAGGTGAAGCCCACGTACCGGAACTCCATTACGGTTCCCTGCAAAGTGTGGTCCAAATTCGGTAACACCTTCTGTAAATATGCGGAGGAGATGAGGAAGATCCAGGAGAGGAGTAGAGAGAAAAGGGCCTCGGAACTGCTACCTGAGGGCCCGCACGGCGGAGACGACGGCGACGATGACTGACGCGGATTTTAGGAGAGCTGACATGAAACAACCGAGACAACGTTGGACTCTGAAGAGAAAAAAAACAACCCAGACTTTTAACTGTAAAATAGAAAGAGAATCTACAAGGGAATCACCCCACACACACAACCTTCACAGACATGGCAGCACCTCTGCTGTCTCCTCGCTCATTTTACTGGATGTCACCCCACTTACCACCCATGTAACAGTAAGCCGCTGCTATCAAGGACTGAACTGTAAGATATGAACCGTTTCCTACTTGATTTAAGTGACAATGAACAGAGTGTTTATATCTCTATCGATGACAGATTTTGCACACATCAAAGCTATTTCACAAAAAAAAATGTTTAAGTGTTTTAAAAACTGGTAATAGACCTAAGATTTAATCAAAATAAAACCAGAGGTTTAGAGTATAAAGTCTTCATGGAGAAGGAATATTTGACATCAGCACAAAGAGGATATATTATGGACTTTATGAAACCAAAATCCGAATCCAGATGTATAGTTTATTATAAAGGTACGCAGAATAAATATGGCAATGCTCAATGAGTTGCAGAAGGCAGCACTGCAGGCCTTGTAAACACCTGTCAGCATGCGTGTAGGCACATGTTTTGAAAAGAAGTTGGCAAAGTAGGCTGTAGTCTCTAATTTGGCCTAAACGTAGTCGGCTAATGGAAGCATTTCTCTCATGCCATTATGGAAAAGGTTGAGACACAAACCTAAATAGCCTATGTGCGCCTCAAACAAATGGGTTAAACCTATCTCTGAGCTACTCTATTGAATATCAACCCTCTTGCACCATGTCCACATAAACTTAAATGAAAAAAGTGCTAACTTAGATGTACTAATTATGATTTTGTGAATCAGCTGTAAAAGAAATTCCTTATTAAGATGCCCACGTTTTCTGTGGGATTTTTTTCTTTACGTTGTTGTTTTTTGTTTTTTCTTTTCCTCAAGGTGGTGGGGGATGCAAAAGGATATTAAAAAAGGTCCATATGTGGGAGCGCAAGGCGCAGAAACAAACAGACAAAAAAAGACGCGTCAGCGCAGCGCGCGGCGAGGCAACGCATCCTCTCTGACGTCATTACGACCCGTGCCTTATACACTCCACTCGTTTACGTGTTCTCACGTGGATGGTCTGTGACCTCGACCGCTGTATGTTTTCATTTACGAGTGCTGTTATGTAGGCAGAAATATATACTCACCAGGGCTGTGGGATTCACACCCCTGCAGTGCATGGAGCATGCGTGGCAACACCAAAAGTAAAGCTGAAAGGCTGCTAGGAGCTGGGGGCAGGGGGTGGGTCCAGTTGTGTTCTTGGGTGTTGTTGGCACTTTGGGGGCTATGCATGTTGTGCTATGGCGCAACATGGAGCCCAGAATCCCTAGCCGCACCCCTGGCTCAACGGACTGATCGGTGCCTCCCGAGATCTCACTGAGTGTGCGCGAGCGTGGAAAGTAAGCTGGAAATGTTATGGGTGGCTTTGCTCACCATATGCACCATGATGTTAAAAAGAAAAACAAAAAATGAAAAAAACAGCAACAACAACAAAAATATATAAATACAATAAAAATAAAAAAACGAAAACCCAGGAGCGGCTGGATGAGGCTTATTTGTCAGAGCTGAGATGGATGCTGTTAAAGAGCCAGGCAGTCAGCCAGCCAGGCAGGCCAGCCGGCCGGTCCCATGCAGTCAGTACGAATGCGGTCCAGCGGATGTAGAGGCCTATCAGTGCAGGGCCGAGGCAGTGTCTATCTCTTTATGGTGCTACAGCCCCTTGATCGCTCCTTGGGGGCCTCGCCGCTCAGAATATGTCACTTTTGCATTGTTATTCTGATGCTTCTTTTTTTCCCCTTTCCTCCACAGTATGTCGTCCAAAACGTGTCAGGTTTCCCCTCCCAGCCAGAGACGAAGCCACTGACTAGTGTAGGACATTTTATATTAGTGTGCAATATTGTGTACGTGCCAATCGTGGCATTGTATCACGTGTATAGACGAAAAAAATGTATAGGCTATGTGATCAGTAGATATTTGAAAGCATGATGATGAAGTGGATGCATCGCATTATATTTCCAAAATGTGAAGACTTTTACTTCTCGAGGTGAAAAAAGTCAGACTCGTTGTGAGTTTTTTTTAAATTGTTTTTCTTCCTGTCACTTTCTGTAAACCAGTAG
Organism: Rhamphochromis longiceps; assembly: GCF_057381845.1. NCBI lineage: Eukaryota > Metazoa > Chordata > Actinopteri > Cichliformes > Cichlidae > Rhamphochromis > Rhamphochromis longiceps. The sequence goes on from NC_140558.1 coordinate 25,297,762, forward strand.
GCTGCCTTGTCTGTCTCTCAGTGCGCGTAGACTAGCTCGGGTATTTTACGTCCTCCCTTAGGAAAACGAAAAAAAAGTTCTCCTCCAAACACACAACACAGACCGTCAACAACCTCTGACTGTCTCCATGTTGGCCCTTCTACACTAAGCTTGAATAGTATCTTGGGACTTGGGTCCAGGGGTGGCTGGCATACACACACATACACGCACGCACAGACACACACATACTCTCCCCCTGTTAAGGCCTCTTGTTGATATCTGAGTGTTTGGGAGGCCTCTGAAGTGTTTTGAATTGTGTCTAGAACTGCACAAGGCCTCCTGTCATTAGGAGAAAGAGAACTGTGTGCTTGGAGCCTGAGTGCGAGCCCTCGCTCACCTGGGACTGCAGTACAGGTGAACCGCAGTTTGACTTAGGCTTTTCTGGGGTTTCAATCGAGCCGGGTGATAGCGATCAGCCGCGGCAGAAGCCAAAGGACAGAGGAGTTTGTTGTTGTTTTCATGGCGAGGATCACAATCCCCTCTGATGTGGGAAGACTCTTGTCGCAGTCTCGCTCCCTTTCCCAGGCGTTAAAAAAAGGCTTGTTGCTTGTGCACTATTCATCACTTAGGACGTGTAGTCCATCCCTTCATTTTGACTCAGCTGACTCAGCCCTGCACTGAGGTCCTGCTGAACTCTCAGTGTGTTAAATACGACTGAGCCTGTCGGTGTGGCATGCCACCTAGCTGACGGGAAGGGAACACTTTAGAGGCCTCAGCTGGATAAAAGCGGCTAAAAGCGAGGCCTACCGTGTATGTAGGAGAGCTGAGGCCGGGCCGAAAGCAGAAGTCCCCGGAGCACACTTGGGCTCCTAAGGTGTCACAAGTTCAATCCTTAGTTTTAAAAGCTGATTTGTGTCTGATTGGCTGCGTTTGTGATGGCAGGAGAAGAAAAAAAGGTTCCAGAAAATCCCATCTGTTCACCACAGGACTGTTTCTGGCCCACGTTTGTCTCAGTGACAGTGAAAGGCCCGATGAAGCCTGGCACTGCACTGTAAGGGCTTACCAGCAGCAGCAGCAGCCTGCCACAACCTTCCAACCCGGCTGCAGACAGATCGAGTTAGGACCTTTCTCTCTGGAAATCTCTTCCACTTCTTACAGAGATGATTATATTTCCTCACACTGCCCTCAATACAAAAAACATTTATTTTCATTGAATGCACGTACAAACCACCTATGACTATGTGCCCAGAAAAGCACATCTGAGGTCAACCTGAGTTCATCTTGAGGTCACCGCGAGTCTGAAGTCACTGTGGTGATACAGCACTTATTCCCCAAAGTGTTCTAGCTTTAGCCTGACTGACTTTAATCATGTCTGCTACATGCTAAGACTGGAAATACGACGCTTCCTTTCTCTTTTTCTCTAATGGCCAAATATGAGGAGAGCCTGAACATGCTCATAGAGTTCACTTTGTGAATGCCTCACTCTGTGAAACGCACACATTGTTCGCTTCTTTTTTTGTTTTCAAAAAAGATTTAAACATGTGTTCTTTTGTTTTCTCCAGGTGCTACTGGGTCGGTTGTGTTTTTAGCGTTGAACGTGGCTTTTTCGGGCCTTTGTCTGAAGCGTACTTCCGGTGCGATCAAACCTGATTTTGTGAGACCTTTACCTGGAGTCACCTCGCAACCACGTTGTGCCCACATCTACACAGTCATCCATCTCTAGGACTTAAATGCAGCATGGTAGGCGGATGCCGTTCGTCTCGTTTTCTGTGTCAGCGGACGTGATGGTGTGCCGTCTTCGGGTGGCTCCGGACGGGTTGGATGTGCATGAGCGATGCTGCTCTGTGCTTGTTAGCGCCGTTTCAATTATTTTCTCCACAGCAGCAGCCATCATAGTGATCTCTCACCATGATGTTAACCGAACTTTCGCCCGCAGTATTCATTTGTCAGATTTGACTTAAGTGTGCCGTTTTCTTTCGTTGATCAGACTACAGGTAACCAGACCATTCCTGGTCAGACTGAGGAGAGGTTAAGTTGTAGATGCAGCGATATCTACTTGCTGCACGCACCTCAGTGTCAGATTGCTAGGATGGCTCCGCTGTAGGTGGGAAACAAACCGTCTATATGACGGTTTAACAGAAAACTTCCACAAATGAAACGCGGCTGCCGGCTCGCGCCTCCACCAGACTATACGAGTACTAACTAAAAAAACAAAAAAAGTAAAGAACTGACTGAACTTCTGTTAAGGTGTTCAAAACAACCAAATGTGCTCTGTTTCTGGTTTCCAGTGTTGTAGTCTTTCATTGGCCATTCGGACTTTCTGGTTAATCACACAACCAATCGCAGCCTCTGGTCAAAGCCAAGCACTATATGACTCATTAGAAAACCACAGACAGAGGAGCTCATTCAGCATGTCTTCTGTTTGCACACGCACCGAGCAGTAGGGTCCACCGTGTTCGCAGACTGTAAAAGCTACTGTTGTGTATAGTTCTTGAAGACGTCCTTGAAGCTGTTCTGGAGATGTTGGGTTAAATGGATCCTGGATTTTTAAGGGGGTGGGGTCAATGCACAATGAACATATCCCATTGTCACCGTTTGGTCTCAATCCCTTTACCATCCCCATAAGAGATAATATGTTGTATCTTTCGAAAATATTTTATCTGTGGCGTGTGTGTGTGTGTGTATATATATATACATATATATATATGGTTTGTTATATATGATGCTCCTCCTTTCAGAAAAATATAACATGTAAACAGGAAAAACATTGCTGTTTTTTTCCTTTGTATTTTATACTTACAGAAAGCATTGAATAAAAATGGATAAATACTTGCACTTTAGATATATTAAGAAAAATAAAAATCTGCATATTATTTTTGATAGGGATCTCACATTTAAAGAGTATAAATTACAGGCTTTGTGACTATTGCTGGACAGAGATGTATTGAGTTCTACTTATTGAAGTATATTTTGTCTGTGTCAGAAGGTTTACTAAAGTAAATTGCATGATAAAGTAGTGCTACACCGATATTGGTTTTTTTTGTTCGTTTTGTTTTGTTTTTTTAGTTGATAAAATGTCTGAAAACTGTGATAACGACCCTCTTGTATCATGTTTAACCTCTCCTCACCCATTCTAGGATATTTCTTACTGAAATATGGCCTTTTCCTGACTATATGACGATGGTGCTTACTTTGGCTTTGACATCGAGCTCATCCTATACATCTCGACATCATCATCATAATTCGCGTCCTTACACTCCATTCCTTTCTGTTATGTACTCTCACTACCTTATTAAATTTCCGTTGATGGCAAAAAAATAAAACAAAGGTGTGCTGTTTTGTACATTGCTGTTTGTTTTAATGTTGAGGGAGCTTTGTTGTCTGAAAAATGACTAATGGCGCAATAAAATGTCATTCCACATGTCCTGGTCTCTGCATAGCTGTCTTTAACTTCACAATGGTCAGTTTTTTAACAGACCCGGGCTCGATGAACCCCAACCAGCAGGAATTGCTGACTGAATTCAATATACTATTACCAAAGTTATTAGTTTCTTTTTTTTTTAAGAAAATCTGCCAAGTTTCTATGCACAACGAGAAAGACAATATACACCGATCAGCTGCGACATTAAGTTACCCTTGTTCATTCTACCCAAAGAAGCTCTCACCTATTCGGACAGGAAGCTGGACCTCTCACGGTGTCCCGGCAGGGTGGTGCCTCTATCAGTCAGGCTCATTTATGCACATCCTGCCACTGTGTGATCAGATTGGGATCAGGAAAAGTCAGCACCTTTGACTCCCTGTTGTGTTTTCCAGGCTTTCATGGGCTGTATTTGGAGCGTGCTGGGGCACATGTTGTCATACGCAACCATAACGTTTCTGCAGCCGCCACGTGTCAGAGTTGCATCTGCTCGAATGCAAAGCTCTACCAGCAGAACATTGCACTGCAACAAGATGATTGATGTTATTCACTTTACCTGCCTATGGAGCTCGGAAAGATAGTAACTGGACTTCTTTAAATTTCTTGAAGATGTTTCACCTCTCATCCAAGAGGCTTCTTCAGTTCTAAAAGCCTCTTGGATGTGAGGTGAATTGATTGGTGGAGAATCTACACAGACACTTTACCTGTCAGTGATCTTTTATAACCGTGGGGAAGACTGCTGACTTGACAGTTGTCCAGATGATGATCGTCGACACCGTCTGTAAGGACAGTTAGCCACAGAAGGCTCCTGAAAAGACTCGTTCACAGAGTGCTGAATCGAAACTTATTCATGGAAAGTAGATGGGAAAGGGAAAGTATCAGAATCAGAATCAGAATACTTTATTGATCCCTGGGGGAAATTATTTTTTGTTACAGTGCTCCATTATAAACCAACATTAAGACAAGACAGACAATACGCTAACTAAGAATAGTACAATATATACATATATATACATACATACATACATAAGTCACTCATAGATAAATAGTTGGAAAAGAAACATGTGTAGTTATAGCAGCAAACAGTGTGTTAAGTGGATGCGTTGTACAGGGAGATGGCCACAGGCAGGAATGATTTCCTGTGTCGTTCAGTGGTGCTTTTTGGTAATCTCAGTCTCTCACTGAACGTGCTCCTGTGACTGACCAGCATGTCATGGAGTGGGTGGGAGGTGTTATCCAACATTGTCTTTATCTTGGACAGCATCCGCCTCTCCGACACCACCTTGAGGGAGTCCAGCTCCATCCCCACAACATTGCTGGCCTTACGGATCAGTTTATTGAGTCTGTTGGCATCTGCGACCCTCAGCCTGCTCCCCCAGCATGCAACAGCATAGAGGATCGCACTGGCCACCACAGACTCATAGAAAATCCTGAGCATTTTCTGGCAGATGTTGAAGGACCTCAGTCGCCTCAAAAAATAGAGACGACTCTGGCCCTTCCTGTAAAGTGCTGTGGTGTTTTTAGCCCAGTCCAGTTTATTGTCAATGTGTACTCCAAGGTATTTATAGTCCTCCACAATGTCAACACTGACCCCCTGGATTGAAACAGGGGTCAAGTGTTTCCTGGTCTTCCTGAAGTCCACGATCAGTTCCTTGGTCTTTGCCACGTTGAGCTGCAGATGATTCTGCTCACACCACGTGACAAAGGAGTCGACCACAGCCCGGTACTCTGTCTCATCATCCCTGCTGATGCATCCAACCACCGCAGAGTCATCAGAAAACTTCTGAAGATGGCAGGTCTCTGTGCAGTGGCTGAAGTCTGTGGTGTAGAGGGTGAAGAGGAAGGGGGAGAGGACAGTCCCCTGTGGTGCCCCTGTGTTGCTGATCACCTTGTCAGACACACACTGTGGGAGACGTACATATTGTGGTCTTCCTGTCAGGTAATCAACAATCCAGGACACCAGAGAAGCATCCACCTGCATCGCTGCTAACTTATCACCCAGGAGGGTCGGCCTGATGGTGTTGAAAGCACTGGAAAAGTCAAAAAACATGACCCTCACAGTGCTCGCCGGCTGGTCCAGATGGGTGTAGACACGATTGAGCAAGTAGATGATGGCGTCCTCAGTTCCGAGACGAGGCTGATAAGCGAACTGAAGGGGATCCAGATGTGGTCTTACTATGGGTCGTAGCTGGTCCAGGATGAGTCTTTCCAGGGTCTTCATGATGTGAGAGGTCAGTGCCACGGGCCTGTAATCCTGGGGGCCACTGGGACGAGGCGTCTTTGGTACAGGGACGAGGCATGATGTCTTCCACATCACCGGGACCCTCTGCAGACTCAGACTCAGCATAAACAGTTTATGAAAGACTCCACACAGCTGGGGGGCACAGGTCTTGAGGACAAGGGGACTCACTCCGTCTGGTCCAGCAGACTTGCCTGAGTGAAGTCTCCTCATTTGCATCTCAACCTGGTATTGAGTGAAGGTGATGGGTGGGGGAGGGGTGTCAGGAATCTCACAGGAGGTAACAGCGCCATGTGAAGAGAGAGGCTGATATGATAGCAAAAAGGTGCACATTCAACAGGAATCACTGCAGCTTTGGGGAGACTGTCAAGAAAAGTCAAATCAAGAACTTGAAAGAAAGCGGGCGTCAAAACATCAAGAGCCACCACACACAGACGTCTTCAGGACTGACTGGCACATAGGAGGGTAACGACAGTGGGCGGATTTGATTTGTTTGGGGTTTTTTACATTTTGCCTTTACTTATTCCAGAGACAGGTGGCCAAAGAGTGCATGGGACTACTAAAGCCATAAGACTCACTGCTCAGGGCATTCTTAATCCATGTGACAGGTCACTTGACTATCATGACCCAAAAAGTCAAGTTTTACACAGAACACGGAGCACTGTATTAACTACCATGTTATCATCCAGGGTGTCATTATCACTAATGGCACCTCATGTGGATTACTCAACTATGCCGTATACCTAAAGGGAGTTTAAAGTTACTTTACGTTTATGCTCAAACTGCTGCTGCAAAATGCAACGATGCTATCAGCATTCAGACCAGACACCAGTAAGCCTTGTTCTCATGGTGCAGTTGTGATGGAAAGCAGGTTCAAAATCTCCTGGGAAAATGTAGACTGCAAAACAGGAGAAAGGCAGCGCTTTTATTTTCCCTGGCAACCGAAATAGTGGAACAACCACACCAATCGTGGAAACTTTACCTGGCAAAAAGAAAATCCTTCTCCAATCCCCCTTCTTGGATGATGCAAAGAGGGCAAAGAAGGAGAGCGACAGAATTTGAAAGCAAAAAAAAAGAACCTTAAAAGAGCTTGAAAGAGACTTTTGGTCTGCCTCATTTCTGCAGGATCAATAAAAAAATCCCGACTTCTTAGGGCAATAAAAAGAAGTCCTGTCTTTGTTACAAAGGTGGAAGGATTGAAAATGTGAAGCTTCATGGCTAATGTGGTATTCATACCCTTAATCAAATGTTTGTTGTTTTCACTACTTATAAAGGAGTCATGTTTTTGAGAGACTGCTGTAAAAAGAGAAAGTGACACATAAGAGGTTAGATTTGATTCTAGAGTTGATAATGTAATAGCAAAGTAGTGATACATATGCTTATGATGGTTATATATGAAAGTTCTCAGAATATATTTGCACATACGTCTGTGCTATACCAAACGAATACAGTTAGAGTGTAAGGGGAAACAGATGCCAAATTCAAGTATGAATTTATTGACTGATTTTAGCATTTGACCCCATTATGAGCTGGCTAGGGTTATTTTAAAAGCTGAGAAGATGCACACTGTACTCACGATTATAGCTGCAAAAAAATGTCAATTAAACATAAGTACACTCTCAAATTATAGCATTTAAAGGGAACTCGTGGTACTTTCAGATTTGAAAGTCAGAGGAGTTACACAAAACATAGCTGCCGACAATAGCTAGCTTCTACTAGCATTAAGACGTCCCTCAGGGTTTGCAGGGTTGAGTTGCAGTGTGTGTGATGTAGGCTCCAGTATATGTCACTGAACAAGAATGCAGAGGGGGAAAAAAGATCTCTGGTTACGCTGCACTGATTATGAGACCAGCACCTGCTGCTGATGCTGTGGGAGTCCTGTGCAGAATAGATAAAACAATAAAAACATTTCTTTTTTTACTTTTACTTCCTTAATTTCTTTTTTTAAGCACAGGTGGTATTAAGGAAATGATCATGCTTTTATTTTTGTGGGGCAGTAAAATCAAACATTGCTAGCTGTGTTAGTGACTCCTGTGATTCTTTGGCTGTGATAGGTTCAAAATGTCTAACCCCACCCCTGACTGGCCAAATCACTGGGATTGACAGGTAAATTGACTGACTCCTCACTTGCTCCTTACCTCTGTGTTTATCAACCTTAAAACATTTTTACTTTAAAGCTATATAATAAAGCTCATATTTGCAGTTCATTTATTCATAAATTCTAGCAGGTCTTTTTTATGCTTTAGCGTGACTTTCAATGGCGCCAAATTTGTTGTCTTTTTTATGTCACAACTTCTTGTTTGTTTTTTAAAAAAAACTTTAATGATCTGGAGGTCTCAATACTCACAACCATGTGCATTTCCAAACGCTTGTATGACAGAAATGGTTCAGCGGACACCTTTCGGTTTGAAACACTTACTGTAGGACAGTGTTACAGTTTCCCCATCGCGGACGTCCGTGTGACCGCTAGCCAGGCAGATGGCACGCAACGATGCACCCGCTACGCATGCGTCCTTCAAGCGGACTTGGCAACAGTAAAACGTGCAGGACTACTCACCCACAGAGTCTAAATGTTCGTGCCTGCGTGCGGGTATAATCCCAGCCTTAAGCAGACACAGCTACCCGGAAATTCAGCAACATTACAGCTGCAATTGATAATGCAACACTCTCTGTAACAGGCAGCGCGTGGCACAGCACACGGTCTACCATACCTGTTTATTTTTTCACATCGGCTAATTCTTTATATCGTTAGGTATCAAATTAACCCTGTTACTGAATCACCTTTATATACATGGGGCAAATGACAACTAAGTGGAAATAGTCGAGTGGACATTTAAAAAAAAAACCATAACGTTATTGTGACTAATATGTGGGCAGCTACAGGATATTCGTTCCTTATAGTCTTAAACTAAGCATATTAAATTATTATAGTGGCATAGTTATGCTGCGCTAAATGTGTAATTAAATATTTATCATGTTCTTTCAACTAAACTTTAAAAAAAAAATCACGCTTAGCTCTTACCTACAGTCTCAGCTGTGAGGCTTTATGGTTGTGTACTAAACACGTCACACACGAAATAGGTTGTTTGTTCCACAAACACATGGCCATGACCACAGACACATGCTAGGTGTGTCTGCGGTCTCTGTCATTAAGCAACCTATAGCTAAACTTTTACAGAAACTTCATTTTTGAATATGTGTATGTAACATAAACATATACATTCACTGGCCACTTCATTAGGTACACATGTTCAACCTCTTGAGTACATGGCAGCAACATAATGCAATTAGGGATGCAGGCATGATTATGATAGCCTGCTGAAATTCAAACAGAGCTTTAGAACATGGCATAGTTGTTGGTACCAAACAGGTTGGTCCTAGTATTTTAGAAAAACTGCTGATCTGCTCCAAATCCATCTATAGTGTATAGTGAGCGGTAGTTCGGTTCTCTGGGTGAAAATGATTGTTGATGCCAGAGGTCAGAAAGAGAATGGGCAGACTGCATCAAGCTGACAGGGAGGCAATAGTAACTCAAATGACCACTCATTACAACCAAGCCTTGAAACTGAAGTTACAATGCAAAGAAAACTCAGGACTACAGATTGGAAAAAGTTTGCCTGCCCTGAGGAGTGTTGATTTCTCCTTGAATATTTGGATGGTAGGATTAGAATTTGGCACAACCAACATTAAAGGATGGACCGATTCTCCCTTGGTGTTGCAAATATTTCATCATCATACTCTTTAGTACCAACTGAGCATGCTTTAAACACCACAGCCTACTTGAGTATTGCTAGTGACCATGTCCTTCCCTTTATGATCACACTCTGATAAAGCTTCATGTCACAAAGCTTAAATCATCTCAAAGAGGTTTCTTGAACATGACAATGAGTTTACTGTACTGAGATGTGGGATGTAGGAGATTCACGTCATGGATAAATAGCTAAAAAATCTGAAGCAACTTTATTAGGTGCCAAAATCTTTGAGGAGTGTCTCCAGCACCTTTGTGTTTTGAAGGAAAATAAAAGGGAGGGTCGAACCTAATAAAGTGGCCAATGAGGGTTTACGATAAATGTGCTCCACAATGGGTAAATGTGCAACTTAACAACTGACAGTTTAACTGCAAGGCAACACATTTTAGCAGCAACTTTCAAACAAGTGCACTGACCTGTGGAGGAAAGTGGGCGTAGTTGTAAACAGGAGACGTTTAAAAGCATTACATAGTAATAGTCATGTCTGCAGAATGTCAAAGAAATTAAAAAACACAAACACAAATTAAAAATTAAAACACAAATTAAAAAACTGGCACGGATTTTTTTTTTTTAGCTTTTCATTGTTTTAGTCTTGACAGTTTTATAAATTACAACCACAATCAATCTGTATAAAAGCTTACTTTATGAAGCACAGACTAAATATTCAGTAAATATGTCCTTTACATAGTATGAGCATCCTGTCAGAAAAGTTCAGATATACAAACAAAACAAACAAAAAGAAAAATCCAATCCTGACATCAAAGTGCCGAAGTTGTCTTTTTTTTTTTTTTTAACTTAAATAAAACATAACAATCAACTATTTTTTTTCCACAACCCTATATTACAGCACAGGCCTAACCTAGAACATTGGGAAACAATGGTTAGCACAACAGCCAAAGTGACTATAAGGGGAAGTCTCCGTGTAAGAAAGCAGGTATTTATCCTAACAATACAGCTTTAGAAAAAGTACTTCCTCTCTGAAAGCTCCACTCCTGTTTCAGCGTTTTGGTCTGTACAAGAATCAGGTTCCAGGATTCCAGCTGTGATTCCAGATTTCCAGCAAAGTCCCAAAAGGATCTCAGATCCCATCAGTCACTGTTAATACAATGTACGTAGCAACAGAAGCAATGTGTCCGGAGCCAAAGATATAATTGTTCCTCCCATCAATATCCGCAACCCTGGTTATGTCTACATGCTTCTGAGTCACACTGTGTTTGTGTGAGGGGGGCGCTGAACTCACTGATCTACAGTTGTGTCATTACATAACAAATCACACAGAAAGAGAACGTGTGTATGTGTGTGTGTGTGTTTGGGGGATATAGGATCAATCGAGGTGCTCACAGAGAGCGATACCACCATATGTCCTTTTCCCACAACCTTACACAAGTCCTCCTTCCAGAAGAATCGGCCTCATTATGTTGTTTTCCTCAATTTGGAGTAATGTGTGCTGGATGTCCATTTTGCCTGTTCTTGGCTGGCAGAGACGGTCGTACTAAGTAAACCAAACCAGTCTCTTCTAAGAAAACAAGTCTCTCCTCCATCAGCTCCTTCTCACCCATGTGGAGGGTGTTTTGATGGCTACTTTGCTGGTGGAGTTGTTTTGCCGCCGTTCCCCTCTCCTATCCAGCATGCTGTCAGCCTACCTGACTTTAGCCCACTACGCTAGAGCAGTCCTGCTGCTATGCTCTGCTGTCAGCCAGCCTCCATCTGAAATCGGTCAGGGCCTGCTTTCCTAAAAACATCTTCATCTAATAAGAAGCTTGGCAACAGAAAGTCAAATTCCCAAAATTATAACAGGGCAAACGACACTGCGATAGGTCCATGTAGCATGTTATAAATCAGAGCAGAGATCAGTCAGACTTAAAAACACGTTTTATCACGTGGCTGGCTTTGTCCTGAAGATGCTTTTGAGAGATCCAGGCCTGACTGTGCCGGCAGTGCTATTCAGCATAAGGCCGTCGGCTTGTTTTCTCTCAATGTGCTCAACAAAATCTTTATACAAATAACATGACCCTGCTATATTTACTTCTTCCTGTCGCCTACAAGTTCAAATTCTTAACTGGAGCCACTTTCAAAAGCACGCCAATGCACACGCGTACACACACATGCATGTGCACACACCAGCCCACCCACACTTTCCTGTTCAGCCCTTCAGTCTTCAGAAACCTCACGCCCAACCATATATTGTTACATATGAGTTCTGGCAGCTCAGTTTACTCAGTCATGGTACAGAAAGAGCAGTAAGTGGATAACATGGCACAGTGCTTTTGCCCTCTCCAGAAACATACAGTTAAACACAGGTTAGTATTAGAGGGGGGAAGCGGCAGCTCAAAAATCACAGGAACACATGTTTGATCTCTGACAAGTAACAGTATTCTTTAAATCCCTCAACAGCTAGTGCCGAGGTGCCCTTGAGTAAGGCACTCAACCTCCAGTTCCTCCGGTGGAGCAGCTCAGTGAACAGTTTAAACTATGGTTCCTCTTGGCAGCTCCTGCTCTCATGTGAATGCATGTAAATGTGTGAATGTTGAGAGGGGAACCCTTGCTGGGGTGAATAAAGGTTAAATAAATAAATAAATATGCTATACAGGAATCTGATCCTCCTGAGTTCTTCTCCAAGTTCCTATATCTCCGGGACAGATATGTTGCATCTTCAGACACCATTCTCCAACAATATTGTAGGTCCATAAAGCACACAGTCTTGTGAGTGGCCGAGTGTGTAAACGCAAGTTGAAGTAAAGCCAAAATGCTACAGTAGTACCATCTGTACTATGTCCATCTCAATCACTGCTTGACTCCCAAGCTGCGGAGCAAGGCAAAGGAAACCAGTCTGTGTCTGTGCAGTCTTATATCGACAGGTTATAAACTACTGCAGCTCACAACTAAAAAACACATTTCAACTAAAGACAACTCTTCACTCTGAGTTCAAAAATTAATACTGACGATGCTGCTATAAATAGTGATCACAGTTATGATCGCTGTAATGTGCAATAACAAAAGTTAAAAGAACTGAGGTTTGGCAGGGTCGCTTGTGGTGGGGTATCAAGCGCACGCTCTTCTTATCTATTGCTCATTACAGGAACTTATCATCACGGTTGATAAATTCTGGGAAGGATAGTGATGGCTTACTAAAGAATGGAGCACAATAAATAAAATGCTAACAGCAAATCCGAGAAGGACTTGTAGGATTTAACTAGTTTGGCTTGAAGAGATGCTGCTTTGAGGGCTGTGGCATTTGGTCTTCTTTCCTCAGCTCCTCTTTCCTGGGATGTCGCATCCAGTTGCCCTCCCGTTCAGGCCACCGTGCGCCTGACTGATGGACGGCGAGGACTGCGTCTTGCGGAGGTGGCACTCTCGGCCGGCCAGACCGCCCTCCATGATCAGGCCGCCCATCACGCTGGCCTCAATCTTCTCAAGGTCATCCGTCTCTGTGCGTATTTTAGCCTGCAGGAGGCTGATGTATGTCTCATACCGAGTCTTCTGCTCAGAGAGGGGCGTGGAAGGAGAGATGTGTTTTTGAAGACAAAAAGACCAAAGGACAATTAATCAAGAGTCAAACAGAAGAGACCAATAACACAATTTGCCAAAAAACAGGTTGTCTACCCTAGCTTTTAATACCAAGGGTAAATAAAGTGACCCTTGACTCTAAAAATAATACAGCAGACATGTTCCTCTGTCATAATTCGTGGTCTATTAGCTGTTTATCAGTTAAAAAAAGAAAATTAAAAGCAGAGAAATTAACAAAAAGCAACACAAAGAATTTACCTCGTATGCGAGGTAGTGCTCTTTGAGCCGGTACTCCTCCCACTCTCTGCTTTTTGGGTCAGCTGAGGGCAGATTTTTCCGGTGTTCTTCCAGCTCCAGGCTCATCTGCTTCAGCTTGTTCTCGTGACTCAGCAGCTGGTCCTCCTGCACCAATCACAGCGCAAACAGATGCCAGAGGACCCCAAAACAGCCAATCAGATGTAAGCAGATACAAATAGCATATGTAAACTGTGCATGCTGCTGAAATAGACTGTGTGGTATATGCAATTAGTACTGGATGCTGAATGCTGACATTGGTGTATAATGTTTCTTGTGGGATGCAAGAGAAGGAAGTTCGTGTTTCTAATGCGTGCCACCATCTGTGCATGTGCTTGAGTGCGGACCTGGTTCAGTCGGGTGGATGAGGACGGCAGGATGGGCCGACAGAATTTCTTCATGGAGCCGATAGCAGCAGGGAAGGCTGGGGCAGAAAACAGCGCCGCCACCAGGTTAATCCGGAAGATCCAAGACATCATCTCCTCCTCACTCCTGGAGAGAGACAGAAACAAAGACAGAGAACCAATTCATTCAAGTTTTAATGGTGGTATGTTTCATTTTAGCAGGAAAATGATGACAGCAACCGAGCAATTAAAATCATATCAAACATCCAACTAGTTATACTACACACCTACATTTTCAATTGAAAGCTTTTAAGATTTCAAATCTAAATGACAAATCCAACACAGAAACAGTTCTGAAGTCATTCGACACAATAATAGTGTAATCAGTGTTTTGAGGCATGCTGAATATCAAATGAGAGATAGTGCCTTCCATTATCGGATTATTAGTAGGTACTCCTTTTTTAGCACCTTAAACCACCACAGAAATTCTTCTTAAGAGCAGGGCTATTTACAGATTATTCATAGATCATTATGCACCACACACCCTTCTCCTCTACACCTGCGTATCCTCTTAAAACATTCATTCTCAAACCGAAGTAACATGGTTTCATCAAAAATAATGCAAAATTAAAACTTGAAAAAAAAAGTTGTAAAATTTCGAAACCTAAAATTTTACTGTTTAAGGACAGATAACTTACGGTGCCTGCAGCAGAAAGACTCTCCAGTCTGAGGTTTTGAGCTTCAGTACGTAGGCTCTCTTGCTGTAGTCGGTGGCACGAGTAGCTAAAGCGTGGTGGATTCGCACTGCGTTCTTCAGGTCTACCTCTGAAATGTCGGTATCTGGCTTGTACTCATCCTGGGTAAGTAACAAGAATAAAAGGAAACTGTTGCACGTATCGATAGTGTCCAGATCACTACATTCAGGTTGACACCAGAGTAACATCACCTTCATACTATCACCTGAAATTAAAAACATTACCCCGATGACAAGAAATAGAAGCTAATTTATTTAACCTTATGGGCTGTTAGTAAAGTCTTCCTGCCAGCAGGGGGAGACAAACACACACTTACACAGACCAGCCTCATTTCCTCTGTAATTGCCTTTTCTATCACCCTCCCTTTCTGGCACACACACACACACACACACACACACACACACACACACACACACACACACACACACACACACACAGAGCACAGAAGCTCACAGCATCCACCACTGCAGTGACAGCAGTGTGTTTCTATGGTAACAGAGCAGAGGACGAGATGCGGTACCTTCTGGAGATATAAGATCATCCCTTTCAGAACTGCATAGAACTTCTTCCATCCTCGGCGACCCCTTGGAGCTAGGAGAAAAAACACAAAGAAAGCTCTTGCTTTATTACTATTTTTCTTTATCATAAAGGATTTGCTAACTTGAGTCAAAAATGTGTGTACTCACTGCGTTTGCCATCCATGTCGGCGTGGCTTTTCCGGGTCAGCACGCCATGCTTGTAGGTGACGGCATTTAGGAGAATGGGAATGGCAATGAAAGGGTTACTGCCGTCCGTTACCCTAGCAACACGTTTACTCCCGCCCTCACATTGCTCCTCCACCAGTTCTGACAGACTCTTCCTCAGCTCCTCCTCCTCACTGCACACACACACACACACACACACACACACACACACACACACACACACACACACACACACACACAGAAATGTATTCAAGTGCACTTACTTCAAAAAACATGCATACTACAAATACTTATCCTTTTGATGGGCACAGAACACATACTCACACTGCCCACTCAAGCTTCTCGTTCTTGATCGAGTTATACAAAACCTGTGCAGGCAACAAAAGAGGGGACTTGTGAACATTTTCTTTAAAAAAAAAAAATAGACTACTGGGTTGGAATGACAACACAAACTTTAGTCTGTGGCTGAGAATAAATGAATAAATAACAATCAAGCTGACTCAGTCTCCTGTTGCTGTGCTACTTCAGGACGAGATCTGTACCTTTAATAAATCTTTGGGAAAGTCTTTGCTGTTGTTGAGACCTTCTAGATTACTGATAAACTGCTGACAGGACATCTTCTTCCCAATGTTCTGAGGAGAGGAGAACACACCAAGAGACAGAGAGAAATGAACAAACAACAATTTAATGATTTTTGGGGGGGGCATGTGTATGAAAAGATTTTTTTAAAATATATTATTATTATTTTAAAGAAACTGGTGCTTTACACCGAGTTTTATCGACTCCAATGTCGATGCAGATTAGATTCTGTCCACTGGGTGGCAGTGTTATACAGCTGAGGTACTACCGCAGTGGTAGTGCCTATATTAGAACATATCAAGCACACCTTTTACCAGCGTTTTGACCTCTAATCACGATGCCTCATGATTAGAAGGGAGATGTTTCTAACCTGAATAGACACAGAAGTGGAAATAAAACTGATCTGAAACTGATGTGATTCACACATTCCTCCAGGGAGGCTACATAGCAGGCAAGACAGCCCAGTTCCCTTTTCCAGCGAAAACAGAAATTATTCAGGATGTGATCTGACAGGCAGTGGAAAATGTTTTATTCTCTCTTTACTGGTATGATCCACTAATGGTCACAAGAAGATAATACTCTTACAACTTCACTGAATGATCAGTTTTCATTTAAGCAGCATAAATACCAACCAAACTTAGGTATTTAAATACTTTTGTCTCACTGAACGAAAGTATTTAAAAACCTACATTTTAAAAATATGACTTCAATTCTATTGTCAGCTGACAAAAGGAGGAGCATTTGTGAACGAGATGAGTGTTAGTACTGTACGTATACTTACCACCTGCAGGGGCAGAGAGAGACCAGGGGACCAGATATGGTTAGCAGAGGATGGATTTGAAAAGGAGGGAAAGAGATTGAGAAAAGAGAGGATTTTAATTAGAGAAGGCCTATTAAGTAAAACTACTATTAGCAGGAGGGTGAAGAAAAGCAAAGCAAAAAGCCTATGATGGATCATGTTATGCAGACCACAGTGTCCCTGTTTTTAGAAGGGAACAGACGAGACTACAGGAGGAGAGGAGAGACAGAAACAGGTCAGAAACTAGGCCGGGGAGGGGAGAGAGAAGCTGGGACAAAAGCACAGAAAGAGAAGGGAAAGAAGAAGAACTATACCTAAAAGAGGACATAGATAAAGACATGGCATTGCTGACAAAGGCCTGTATTTACACTCTGTTGTCTAATTCAGTTTTCAGTCCTGTGAGGCAAGACCTGAATGTCAACAACCTACATGTTTTGGGGACTCCAGACTCATTTTTAAAAAAGTCCCTGCCGGAGGTCCACTTTGGCTATGTTTGTATCTTCCTGAAAATCACCTTTCACTGATAATTACATATAGCTTTGATCTGGATGGGTCGATAATACTGCCTTTGGGAGGTGAAGGACAAGAAATCTTTCACTGTCAAAGCAAATGTGAAAGCTATTTAGCGAACGTCAGCTAGTTTATCTAACTTTGATGCAGAGGTGGGACCAAGTCATTGTTTTGCAAGTCTCAAGTAAGTCTCAAGTCTTTATCCTCAAGTCTCAAGTCAAGTCTCAAGTAATGTCAGGCAAGTCAGAGTCGAGTCTCAAGTCACTGGTGTAAAAGTCCGAGTCAAGTCACAAGTCTGAAATTTTGAATTTCAAGTCCTTTCGAGTCATTAAAAAAAAACGAAAAAAAGCATGTTGCAGTTATGCTAAATGTAAATATTAGACCATGTAATTTTAAAATCTGTGTTTTTCTCAACACATGACAAAATAGTGAACTTAGAAAATATACACAAATTGTGAAATTGCACCTCTTTAGAATGCAGCTCAATTAAACCTAGCTCCAAGAATAATTTTCACCGACAGTTCTGAGATAAGCTGCATGTTATTCTTGGATGCGGTTGTAGGACCGGCTTTAAAATCGCATGACAAAAATATCATACACATTAAAAAAAAACTGCATCACCAACGTAGCCTGGACAACATTTGCTAGTTAGATGAAGTCAGCTATCTCATCGTAGCATATTTATATGCATATTTATAATTATACGGTTCTTGGAGTGAGTGCATACACTCATGAAGTTTAGTAACTTCCGGTCACTGCAACAAGCCCAGGTACAGTTTACCGACAGATGGGTACAGGACCTTGAAACGCACCGTGTAGAACGAAAGACCATCGTACGTATCATAAGTTTACCAGTCTCACAAATCGTCGTCATAAATACACATTCGTTAACCGTTTATTAATAGGACCTTTGAGCTCAATGGTAATTAATTAGTAGTGGAAATAATTTCTGGTACGCGTTACAGAAATGTAGCAGTGACAACAATATTGTATGCTGTAATCGTACTGGGCAATTAGTGATACAAAAAACCTGTTTTATCCTGTGAATAAAAGTATATGTTTTTGTCAATGTACCATAATAACAGAAGCGAAACGCAATATTGTGTCAGGACAATTCACTATTTATGCACAATAAACAAAGGAGCATAGCGCGACAATTTCTGTTCAGCGCCAGACTTGCTTGTAACCTATATCACCAATTATGTTATGAAAATGACGTATTAACTACAACAGCAGACTGACCTTTGTGGAAATGCTTGGAGCAGACTAACCTGTGAGCTGGAGTGTTCTGGGACGTTATATTTGATCTTTGAATGGCTGCAATCCAGGCCATCCGTCGCCTGTTTGTCACTTCGGAAACATGGCTCGAACAATTTCTCTTAAACGTCGTAATCCGATAACAACCGATCTCTTTACCCGTCGGCTTCCCGTGGCTGTCATGCGACCGGCTATTGCAGTTAATAATACAACAGCTTCTTGACATTTTTGTGTTTCTTTTTATCGCTGTGTAACTGATTTTAATTGAAAGCCTGCGTGCGCTAGTACCGCTTGCCACGAGTTCCCAGAATCCTTTGCGGTTCTACCCGTGAATGACGTCACATTTTCAATCTCTATATAATATGCGTGTTAAATTTTATATTTGGGGTGAAATTAGAGCTGGGCGATATGAGATTTTTTCATATCACGATATGTTTTTTTCATTTCAGGCGATAACGATATCTATCACGATATAAGCCAAATAACTATATTTGTAAGATTTAAATGTGCCGTTGCTCACAAGTAAAATGTGAAATAATCAGCAGCTTGTTTTGATTTAAATATTTATTTCCCATAATAAGTTCAACAGGGTAGATGTACTTAAGGAACATGAGACTTTTTCAGATAAATAAAGGCAAATATTGCAAACTACACAAAAGGCAGCCGCTAAAGCGTTTAAGTTTCAAAATAGAACAAACGAAACAGACTAAATTGTCAATTCCACTTAGAAACAAAATATTAATTCTAAAAATAAATCTTAGTTTGTTTTACAGAAGATCAGACAAAACTGACTAACTTTTGTCAATATCAAATAAACTGAGAACTAAAAGGAAATTCTCAATCTCTCCTTGTTGTATAGCTGAGCTTTTCAAACAGTTTTAACAGTTACTTTAGTCTGACAAAAGCCGAATGACGAATTAGCGCTTCCAGTCAGAGACTGAGGCTACGTCCACACGTACACGGGTATTTTTGAAAACTGAGATTTTCCGTTTTCGTTTTAAAAAATAATCCCGTCCACACATAAAGGCAGAAATGAAGGAAAACGCTGCTATGAACATGCCAAAGCAGCAGGTGGCGCTAGATTCCTAACCGTGCAGAAATGTTGGCCAATCAGAAGTCTAGAAGCCTCGGTGGGAAAAAGTAAACAAAGCTGGGGCATAGAAGCAGAACCGAGTCGTATGTGTGGAGGGACAGTAACTGTGTGTATATGTAAGCATTTAAACACTGCAGAGAGTAGAATTAACAGTAACAGTATTGTAGAAATTCATTTCACCGAAACAATAACGTGGCGCACAGTGTGACGCATGCTCCAGTTTATTGTATTTCCAGACTTGCTTTCGGCACAATTTACAGTGCACGCTACTCTATTTTTTGTCAGACTTGAAATAGCCGAAATACCTTCACACTACGGAACTTCTATGGCTCTTCCGTTTGACAATCTCTCCGGCATTGGAACCATCATCTGTTTTCTCTTCGGTCACGCTCGGTTGATTTTTCTAGTCGGCACACTCATTTCCTCCATTACCCGCTGGCTGCTTCCCAAACAAACACACGTGCGGCTTG
This sequence comes from Rhamphochromis longiceps, assembly GCF_057381845.1. Taxonomy (NCBI): domain Eukaryota; kingdom Metazoa; phylum Chordata; class Actinopteri; order Cichliformes; family Cichlidae; genus Rhamphochromis; species Rhamphochromis longiceps. Next base: position 25,317,459 of record NC_140558.1, read on the forward strand.
GCACTTGTGCTGTACGTAACAAGCCACGCGACGTGACGCTGCGGCTGTGATTGGTTCGGCTCTGCGCTACTTAATTTGGATTGGCTGACCTTTTTTTTTTTTTTCTTTGAGGACAAGAGCGGCGAGGTCTATCGCGATAGCTTAATTTCTCTATCGAGTAAAAGTTATATCGCGATACGTATCGTTATCGTTCTATCGCCCAGCTCTAGGTGAAATATCAAGTCTTTTCAAGTAAACCGGTTCAAGTCCAATTCAAGTCCCAAGTCATTGGTATAAAAGTCCAAGTCAAGTCACAAGTCTTAGAACATTTTTTCAAGTCAAGTCTAAAGTCATAAAATTAATGACTCGAGTCTGACTCGAGTCCAAGTCATGTGACTCGAGTCCACACCTCTGCTTTGATGCATTCATTAGTGTCAGGGTCACTGTAGTCAGTGTTCTAGGGCAGCAGCAACAAACCAGTAACACTTTAGTTAGCGTTCCTTGTTCTGATGGGACTGAACAACTAACCAACATTTTGTTAAAGCTAAGCTTGCAAAAACAACAGGTAGATAGCAGACCTCACAGGTGGGCTTTCTATAGCAATATGAAGTCACATGAAGAGTGATTTAGACAAATGAAAGGTTGTTAATTCTGGGAATCAGAATGTCAGAGAAATACAATACATACATGTCCATGCAGATCTGTGTTGAGCAGCATGAGGGCGCAGGTCAATGTGTGGGCTCCATCTGTAAAGGGACAGTACACATGGCTGAGGTCCGCTAAATGTCACACCACTTCTTTCCAAGCACACACACTCATATAAAAACAATAGTGTACAAAATCAATGTACATACAGTTTTTCAGCACACGTCTGCAGTGCTGCACAAAATATATCTACACACTCAAATAATATCATCTGGTGCTATAAAGTGATTTGCAATAGTTACATTTTAAGAATTGAAATGCACCAGCTTCATCACTGCAATGCAAAACTATGGGCCATGGACATTTAGTCAACTGTTTTCTACATGGACACCAACAACAGCCATTTTTTTTTGTCTTTTTTCACTTTCTGATTATAATACTGTTACCCTTGATTATCTTTATCATCACCTTCACAGCTCTGACCTTCAGAGGTGGGTGTCTGGGGGTTACAGTGGCAATAGCGTCTGGAGAAATGGACAAGGACCCGCTCTCTCTCCTGGGTTTCGCCCATCAGTGGAAAGGCCTTTAAGAAGTTCCTGCCACACATGAACAACCTTATGAAACATTTTTCTCAAAAAAACCCCAAAACTTCAACAGTTAGTCCTGCTTTTTAAAACTCAGGTCATTGTGGCATAGTGCAGTATGGTACAGGTTCCACATCTAAACTGTAAATAAATCAGAGGGGATCAGTGTCAAAATCATTGATTGATTTGTCAACTGACACTTTTGTTAAACAACAAAAGCATATTATTATCACAGATCTGAGCATTTTCTGTTTTTGTTAACTGTGCTAAATTTAAAGTTATTGGGCATCTTTCTTTGCCTTTAGACAACAATTCTGATGGCAAAAGAGCCAAACGGGACAGGCAAAAAAAAAAAAAAAGTTATTATTCTAGGGAAGCCATCTTGGTAGCTGACATCTTTTTTTCAGATTTAGATACAGATGATGCATCTAAAAAAATTTTTTTCAGAATTCATCACTTTGGCTGAATGTACTTTGAAGATCCAGAATATGTAAAGATCCCAACAGTACCAAAATGAATGCAGGATGTCACTTTTCATCAGCATTGTTCACTCAACTGAAAGTCCTGCACTGAAGGCAGCAGTCTGAGACAGCAACATGTCAGATACAAGACCGTGATGTACTCTGCAGCTGTCAGCTACACCAGCTAACTGTACTGAGCACGACAGCTTGATTAACACAAAGCTAATGTGTTGTGAAGAGGGAATGTGAAGAACACACACAGCCTAGGTGCATGCACTAATAGCTCTACCATCACACATTCATCACCTGCCAGTGCTGAGTGGGCATTACCTCAGGGCGCGATCCAGCGACAAGCCAGAGAAATCAAAGAAGCTCAGGTACTCTGATGCCACCATCTGGCTGAACTCATTACTGCAGGGAGACAGAAAGCACATCAACAAATGTTATATAAATGTTTGATAACACTATGTTACAGCCACGACTAAGGGTGTAACTCCCCTGTGATTAAACGGAACTTCATTATATTTTATTTCAAATTACAATACAGTTATATTTACCAACAAAACAGTTAAAACCTGACTTGTTGCGCCCTTATTTTTGTGTGCCTACTGGGAAATATTTATAGATAATGGATACACATTCAGATATGAACACACATTGAGGAGTGTTTAATGAAACTTTTTTCTGTTTTGTTTGTTTGTTTGTTTGATTTTTACATCCATCATCTTTGTGTCTCGTGGATATGGAACACTTGTGGCAAGCCCACAAACCTCCCTGTATTGGACCATCACACCAGAGTGTGTGTGCCTGTGTTAACTGTCTGTATGCATGCTCACTTCTTGCCCAGGTGTCTGGCCACATCGCAGCGTTTGAAGCCCTCGAGGTGATAGAGGCGCTTGGCAAGCCTCTTCGCAGCCTCACAGTCAGCTCGGCAGCCATTGGCCAGAGTATCCGTGCTCCCGTGTTCCAGACTGCCCAAATCACACTCATCTGAGTCAGACAGCCCGTCTGTGAGGTTGGCATCGCTGAGGAGGAGAACACACACACACATGTAAAAACAAACACGCAGTCGCACACACAAGCAGGTACCCAGGGTAATGAATGGAACGCATGCCCATTATGGACACCCACTCACTCACAGCTAAACAGAAAAAGCTCAACTGTGAAGCATAAAACTCAATTACATAAACATATGCTCACATGCACAGAAAAACAAGTCAAATGAGGTTCAAATGACTTGTTATGGCAGTGACCCACTTTCACTGTCACTTAATGTCCTACTTTGATGCAGTGGATATGATGGCTGATTATACAGCTGAAGCTGCTTTCACCTGCCCCAATCTCCTCTAAAAAGCCCCACTAATCTCAGACCGTGGACCACTAAGATAATTAGAATTAAAGGGCTATATTAAAGGGCTATAACATAAAGAAAACCCTTTAATTCTACCCTTCTATTTTGGGAAAATGCAGCTGGGAAGTTAGTAAAGTAAGCTTCTCAGAAGTGACCAAGTAATGCTCCTTCCCTGGCCTCGATGGTAGCTTTCCCCAAACACCCAAATGTGCTAGTTAAACGCCCTTTGCAACCTCCTTGTCTATCAGTCAAATGTCTATTCCAGCTGTGAATGAGTCTGTGTGAGAGTATGAAACAAGGAGTTTATGCCAAAAACAGAATGCACTTAGTCACCCCTGCAGGAGTAATAAAGGTGAAGAACAGATAAAGTGAGTGTTGAGAACACGACAGAACGTGCTGTTTTCAGCGTAAAGTAATAACTTGCACAGGCTGAATCGATGACAGATTTCCAACACTATGCACCATGGTAACAATACATGGTAATGTTTCAAACTGAAATGTGTTAACCGTTGCTGGAATATACCATTTTATAAGCAGCCTGAACTGATTATTAAGCTCTTTTCTATTTCACCCAAGTGAGTTACTCATTTAAGCTTATGCTTAAACATAAAATAAATAAATAAATAAATAAATAAATGAATCATACTTTCAGCCAGTAAAAGCCTAAGTAGAAGGATGTAAAACCACTGCAGGGGAAAGCATGCTCAACAGGCCTAAAGCTGCATAAATATCATTCATGCTCTGATCCTAGTGATCTAACACAAATTTGATGTTTATATGAATAAAGTCAACTTCATTCAATTTATTAGAAGTTCCACATGTATTGTCCAGGGCATCGATATAAATGGAATACATTTGACAGGGGTGGATGGGCATAAAAGCTTTTAGCCTAGTGATTTAGCACTGTACATTAAATTGGGGGAAGTAAAAACTTTTAATCTTTATATACCTTTTATATAACCAGGAAATGGAGCTCTTCAGATTTAGAATCTCTTAGGCAAGAGCTTCCTGGCCAACACAGAAACATTAACCTATGATTAACCTAACATGTTTTTGATTGCAGGGGAACCCAGAGCTGACAGACTGAACAGAGAAGGCCCATGCACAGGTTGAGACATAGGACCTTCTTGCTGTGGGTAAACAGTGCTAACTTGCTTAACCATCATGTTGCAACAAAATGATTTTAAAAAACTGACACAGCAGCAGGAGCTGATGTTCTGACTTTTTAATCACTAGTATGGGTCATGCTTCAGAAAGACACTAAATTATACATTTTGCAAAATGAAACTTAAAAGCATCTTTCATCAGACCCTCCCTGTCTGGCAAACGCAGACATATTTCAAACACTGCACTGTCCAGCTTGTAAAACAGGATTTGGCGTTACAGAGTTTTACCCTGAGGACATCAGCAGGTTTCTGAGGCTTTCAGTCACAGAAGACACTACATAACTTCTGAGTAGCACCATGACAGCTAGGCTGAGTCTCATGCTACAGTTGGCAACCTTTAATAAATAAGGGCATTACTGCAGGCTGTGATGAAGGCTACTGGGGGCTGAAGGAGAGTTTAACAGTCTGTTTATTCAAACAAAAGGCCCCACATGCTCTGTGGCTGTTAAACTGTTGTAAAGACAGCATAGATAATCAATGCAGAGTATTAATTAGTGCCCTGCTTATGTATTTATGACTTACTGTGGCAGCTTGACTGATGTTATATCCACTGTGCTGCACTGCACTACATACTTTGCACACTGTTATGCACGCCAGAGTCAATCAGTGGGAAGCTGTGTAGCCTTTTTACTGGCATCTTAATAAACAGTGAGGATTGTTTTTGATTCCAAGTCATTTCTGTGACTTCTGTGTGTCGATAGAGACTTGACATTTCTCCACATGTGATGTGCACGTCTGTAAGACACTTGCTCCATCCAGACCCCACAGGCAAAGTATTGGTTAAAAGACAGCATAACGCCCATCCATGACAAAAGAAAAAAAAAAAAGCAAATGGAAATGATACACCACTCGCATGTTTACCAGCATCCTGATGACAAATGAGGTACACGCATTCACCTCCGTCAGTCTCAGCAGCATTTCTTCATTTCCTGCTGGTCTCTGGTCTCTGCATCCGTGATGCGCCGCCAGCAGCCCCAACAGATGATTCAGATGTCTTTGCATAATGTGATCAGCCCAATTTCATTACCCTCGTAAATTCAATACATTAGGCACTGCTGTCGTAAAGGATTAGTTGGTTACTATGGATACAGCGGAAGCTAAGTGTCCCACGCTACAGGAAGAAGAATGAAAGTGGACAAAAATCCAAAGCTACAGGCGAAATCACAAATGACTAGTTTCCATAGCTAAGACTCAGTCCCCTGACTTCACGCACTTTAGCTGACTGTGTGCTACACCCATACAGCTCAGTACCACAAAGGACTCTGATTTCCCTGCTCCAGGCAAGGATCCACTTTCATGTCTTGGCTGATTCATTAATCTCATAGAATCATCATCTGGCCCTTGATCTGCTGGGGCCAATTTGCCTTGGTAGCAACAGACTATTACCCCCATAAACAGAGTACCCAGAGTCACAGGATACATAAACTTCTTAACCACCAAGAGTTGGGTCATACAAACTTCTCCAACTTATCATAGCAAAGCATCACTTCCAAGAATGACAACGAGATTGCAGATAAAGCCAGCAGAAAATGGCCACTGACAGCGTGCAAAGGCTCAGCCTTGGGGACAGGGTGGGGAGTTTCCGGGAGGAGTAAAACTAGCTGCTCTTTGGAGTGGAAAAGGGGCCATCAGATCTGGTTTAGGGATGCGATTAAAATGCTTCCTGCACAGCTACCCCATAGCCAGCTCCTCATCAATACACAACTCTCACCCACAAAAGCTTAGTTACTTGAGACACAAACAATTAGATGAAGGGAAAAAATTCATAACAACAGGCAAACATGTTGATATACACCTAATAAAATGAGTGTGCCAGACCATTAAAACAATATCCAGCCTGGTGTTAGCAGTGAATGTGCTTTCGCTTGTCTGATCATATTAATTCACTGCATTCAGAACGTCCTTATAAATCATTCAAAACTCATATCAGTCGTGGGGCTAAATTGCTAAAACGATGCCAGTCTCCCTCCCGTGCAACGGTCTCTGGCACACAAACACAAAATATTAGTGAGAGGGACACAGTATTAAGTGTCAGCTATCTAGTGCAGGTCTTTTGTGAAAAAGACACTCAGAGTTACTGAGGGCCAAGTGGCACACAGCAAAGCTATTAGTCTACGTGAAGGCACAATTTTGTATCCCCAGGCCAGTCTTATTCAGTCAGTGTGACCGCCACTCAGTCTGCGCTCGTGTCTGTGTGACTGTGTCATACTCAGAGCATGATAGGACATGTCTCTGACTCACATGCTAATCTCTTTAGCTGTGTACTACCCGTGCCCACAGCTACAAGGTGTGTCTGTGTAAGGTGTGTGTGTGGGTGTGTGCATGAGGGAGGAAGCGGAGGGTCCTAAATACATCTTGGATGAGTGTAATTACCAATTATGGGGTAAACCAAATTGTAAAATTCTGTGATTTTACAGGCTCTTCTTTTGCTTTTATATAGCCTACACTGATCTATGGCCAAAGTGATGTATAGCAGTAGAGGCAGAAGTAAAGCTCTGTGTGTAGTTGTGCAAGCGTGTCAGTGAGGTCATCTGTTTCAACTTTTAGATTGAGTCTTGGCAGAAAATGAAACTAAAAACAAATGTAAGAACGGAACCTAATACAAACAACAAAGGCACCTCTGTGAATAAAAACACTCGTTACCATTAGTTCAGTGAACCGATGACAGTAGCAGCCTTTACTGTTTATTAATAAACAAACAGAATCACACACATTACTGATATTTGCTCTTTTCCGTAGGGTATAACACTGGTGGCTGCTACAACAAATCAGCCGTACTGATTTTATAAGAAGCAGGCAGGTGACAGCAATCAGGTCTTTGGCTACAAACCATTTATTACATATTTTAATACATCACTAGAACTGAATCCAACAATAACTGATTAAGACATTAATCACTTGATCAGTAAGCTAGTGATAAAGTGACTTATTTTTAATCATTTTCCACTTAATCAGAGGGGTGGTGTTTTTAGTTTTGGCTCTTCGTTTCCTACCACTGTAAACCCATCAACCTGAACTTGGCAGCTTATGATCTGTCATATCTTCAATTAAATACTGAACTGAACTCTGCTGTACCCACGACATCAAATAATCTATCTAGCAATAGGTGAATTATTAAAACAATAATAATAATAATTCCAGCAGATTTGTTTTTTTTTTAATTCAAATGAAAAGTAATAGCTAACCCAGTCCAGCACATCGTCAGCCACGTGCCACATTAGATTAAAATACGGTTTGTCTTTTTCTTTTCTTTTCTACCATAAATATGCCTTTCTATGAATATTATTCTAGTATCATGGGAATTTTTCGCCAGGGTCAACTTACACCACAGCTACCTCACTATTTCCATTTTGCCACGCAGCATAATTGTTAATGTACCCACCCATCTGGAGATCAGAGCTTTAAAAGAGTTTAGAGAGATAAAGCCAAGCTTACAGGAGTTGCAGCAAAAAGTCGAAGTGAACATCATATTCCTCTTTCCACATCTCGGATCTTGGAAATTAGCGGTTAAAGGCGTGCTACGGTCCGACCGCCTCATCGTCCAGTATTCGGTGAACTGTGCATCGGCCCGGCTTGGTGATCTAACTTTCAGCCAAGTCAAGTTCTATAAAATCGCAGCGTATTCAGAGACGATCAGTGACACTGCTGTGTTATTCCACTACAACGCGAACATGCACGGAGTGTGTTTGGAGGGCTTTCCTTGAAGTTTCTTGGTTGGTCTGAAAGCTCTATTGAAGGGAGGATGTTGGGGGCGGAGCGAGCACTGGACAGACTTTTTTTCTGATGAATAGCGCTGTTCCTAGTGGTGGCTTTACAATGGCCCTGTGTGTCCCAGCCAAGACAACTTCCTCTGCATTATAGGGCTGAGAGCCAGCAGATCAGTCCAACGCCAGCTGGACGTCCTGTTTTCTTAAAGTTCATTAAGTCGCAAGCAGTTAGTAGATGTGAGGATTTCTGTGCATGCTCCAAGGTAAACGTAAAGCCACCTGAGCTTAATATGACAAAATATGACTGGTTGGCTCTACTTTGCAAGAGTTTATCACCGGATAGAGAAAAATCCAAGCGTAATGTCCATGTGTAATGAACAATGAGACATTTAGCTAAAAATATCTACAGATATAACAGAGGTTAAAAAGAGGTGGGAGACTGATGGTTGCTATGTAAATATAATTTAAATGAGACAAAAATAACCCATCATGTAAAGCACACAAAACCACAGAGTAATATTAGTACATTTGCTAGCTAGAACACAAAGGCCGCTTTCTGATCTGATGGAAAGAAGCACAGAAAAAGAAATGACAAGTGTGGTAGGACTCGACTTAAGAGGTCAAAGAAGTGCAGGAGACTGATGCTGTCCAGTGTAGCAAGTGATTTATTCACCATTTTGTGACCCAAACAATATTTACAAAAAAACAAATAAGAAACTCAACTCTATAATTAACTCAGTTCAAATAAACATAACTGAACTTAAATCAACAGACATTAAGGTCAAACTGCACACAGCTACACTGACCTGAACCTTTCTTTCTCAAAACACCTGAGTTCTTCTGCTTAAAATAGTCCACTTAACCAAACAATTTCTCCTCTGGACTATTCCATTAAGTAGGTAGGTAAGATGAACATGATTATATTCAAACCTCTACTACTCCTCTTTACTGGCAACATAAACTCTGTGGTGTAATCAATACATATTACAACAATAAATCTATTTCTTCATAAACCCTCTAAACTCAACTTTATTAAATTATAAGAGTTCTTCCCCTTCTGCACTTGGTCTCTTCCTGTGACCTCAGACAAACCCAGAAGGTATAAAGCAGGAAGTAAAACTACATCTCCTCCTTTTGTTTCTGGAAGACAGGTAGGTAAGGTAAGTTCTAAACAATACCAATTAACAGTTGAAATAAATAACATGTTAACTTAACAAACTTGTAGGAATTGATTTAAACCAAGATGTTATATTATATAATCTGTAAAAGTGCAAAACATAAACAAACCCGGGATAGTAGATGTTTGCCTATTGCAGACCATATATGAAATATGGTTAAATCAAAACAAGAATGTTAACTAAGAATATAGACAAATGGTCTTCTCACCCACTTTATCACAACAAGCATCTGTATTGATAAAAGTAAAAAATCAGGAGATAGGGTGTGGAAATCTTTTTAAAAAAGCTATATATATTATACACTTTATTAAGTAGACCTGTTCTACAGGTGATATCTAATCAACCAGTCACAGGACAGAAAGTAAATGCATTTACACATGTAGACGTGGTTAAGACGACCTGCTGCAGTTCACACTGAACATGAACGTGGTTGTTGATGTGTTTCAGAAACTAATAATCTGCTGGGATTTTCCCACACAACCATTTCTAGGGTTTACAGAGATTGGTCAGAAAAAGAGAACCTGTGCAGTGAGCAGCAGCTTTCCCTTGATGAAAATACATTGATGCCTGACTTCAGGAGAATGGCCACAACTGCTCTGAGCTGATAGGAAGGCAACAGTAACTCAAATAACTACTTGTTACAATCAAGTTGTGCAGAAGAGCATCTCTGAACACACATTTCATTGAGCCTTGAAGCAGATGGGCTACAACAGCAGAAGACCACAGAATACGTGCCAGCTAAGAACAGGTGGTGTAATGGTGTGGGGGTAAGATAGACAGCGCACAATGTGCTTTGAGGCAGCAGCCAAGAAAGCTGTAGTCCGCGTCTGTGAATACCCGTGTGTACACCTGTGTGCATACCTGTGTGGATCAGCATGCTTGCATTCCAAAGGTTTCTCCATGTAATGATCTGCTAGGGAGTGTGGGGAGCCACAGCCCCGTCCTCCAGGGTATGAAGCAGGTATGGAGGAGATCAAAACTCCAGACATCCAGAGGCCCCCAGAACACAAGAGACCAAGGAAGACCAACAGAGGGGCAGCCGCGCCACTGTCCCAGTAAGAGCTGAAGAGAGTCCCAGATGAGGGCTCACTCAGCAGCCGCGGAGCAGAAGCCAGGGGGAGTTGCAGTGACGCGCCCGTGAGCTCCGCCGGCAGCCAGCTGTGCCTGAGTGACCGAGCCCCAGGCCGAGAGGCCGGGGGCACCCCACCTCCGAAGTGGCCCGAGCGAGCCCCAGGCTCCAGGCCCCGATAAGCGGCCGCCAAGGAGTGAGCCGGTGTGTACCCGGACGCCCACCCCCAGACACAAAGAACCACCAACGCACCGACACCTGAGGGAGTCCGCCACTGGAAGGGGAAGTGGTGGTGGGTAGAGATAGGCCTCCAAACCTTGGAGGGCCTGAGATGTCCCCAGAGAGGTGGCGTCTGATACCCAACCTGACATATAGACACAGACATGCAGGCACACACAGACACAAACATCCATTCCCACCCTCATGCTCTCATATGCACTAACTCCACACTCAACCAACGTGGAGACAGACATAAAGAGACTCTGTCCCCAAGCGTACTCTACGAACCGGGTCTAGGTACCTTTGCCCCTGGAGGGGGGAACTGCACCCAGACCCAGGTGGTGTTACCCTTTTCCCTGCGGTGGGGAGAGGCAGACCGCCCCGACTCCGCAGCAGCAGGGAGGCCCCACACTCCAGACCGCAGTCGGACGGCCAACTCCTCCTCCTAGCCCCCCCGCTCCAGCAGGCCGCAGAGAATGGGGGTGAGAGAAGACTCCAAACCTCCCTCCACCCGCTCATTGTAGTGTTGATGCATGTGTGTTCTAAGGTGCAATTAAAACCCAGGAGGGCATGGAGCTACCTGCCAGAGAGCAGCAGGTAAGCGCATAGTCCCTCCTGCTAGCCCTCAATGTCTACGTGTATTTAAAATTGAGAGGTGGGCAAGGTGCATCTAATAAAGTGGCTGGTGAATACAGACAACAACAGTGGCCAGACTACTGTTTTTACACATCTGAACACTAGTCACAAGTCTGTGTTTTTTGGAGAGGCTTCCTATGACTCATGGATAACCTTTGTCATTCACACACAACCACACAGACAGCAGAATTTATAAACCTGTTGTAGCACAAATATGATGCCGCAGCCAACAGCACGTGGAGGAAAAAAAAAAAAAAGATTCAGCTTTTCAGCTGATGAGGTTTTAGAAGCGAAATGTTGCCTTAAAAACATGTAGCTGATTAAAACAAGCTCTTATTTTATGCATTTTAGTCAATCAGCCAGTGAAGCTTGACTCAAAAAGAACTTTGAGCTCCACCTGCTAAGTTGCAAACATAAGTGAACTCAATACATAAAAAGCCTTGCAAAACAATTTCTTAAAATAGTCTGTTTACCGCTCACATGCGCAAACAGAGGTAAATTGCACTGTTTGCTGTTTGCGTCTTACTCTAAGAATTTGTATTGTATTTGAGCTCTTAATAGGAGTTACTATTACTGTTGACTGCAAGCCCAATTAAACATTGACAGTTGCAAGCCACACAAGACAACGACTGATTGATGATTTAGATGAAACACTGATGCACCCACAAACTGAGGAGAGAATAGAACAACCTAAATTTGTCAATCATTTATACCTTTATAAACACAGCATAGCTAAATAATACAAAATGACCAAGAAATCCTTCGATCAGTAATAACAACAAAATGAAAAAGGGTGAAAACCTTTAGCGTAGTTTACTGTTTCCATCTTACAAGCTCTTATTCACACACAGAGAAACACACAGGACTCAAAAACCACCTACTCAGCTGTAAACAATGGACAATGGTGACCTCTTTTGGCTGGGTGAGACTAATTATGTTCAGGTGTGGGATTGGGTTTAGTGAAACACTAAACACAGCAGCTTGATCTGACAGCAGCTAAAGATTACCATCTGCTGTAAAATCAGCTACAGTTTGAGCAGTCATGCCAAGAACTGCGCACAAATGTTTCATATGGTCTGCTTTCTCTTCCACTTAGCACATACAGGAAGTGCTGACAAGACGCCTCAGAAGAGAGAAACCCATGGTTAGAAAGACATAATTCAGCAGACACAGTCACTTCTACAGTAGGGTTGTGGGATGTGTCATAAAACAGAGTTGAGCTATAAATAGCCAGGGATAAATATGCTGGTGCTGAAACTATTCAGTTACCATGTGAGTCTGTGGTGAGAGGGTGAAAGAGATTTGTTTGCAAACCTTTTGTGTACGCATCTATTTTTGTGTATGTGGGACTGCATGTGTCCATATCACTGCCTGAGTGTGAGCCAGGAGAGGATAATCTGCAGGATGTTTCAGCAGTGCTATAGAACCTCACTAAGGGTTTTATTCCCAATGTGATATCCTCAAACATATGTGTGTGTGTGTGTGTGTGTGTGTGTGTGTGTGTGTGTGTGTGTGTGTGTGTGTGTGTGTGTGTGAGAGAGAGAGAGAGAGAGAGCGAGAGAAAGATTAAGAATATGAAAGACGGATATAAAGGACTCCCATATCTGCATCACTGAGTGAGCTAGAATGTGCGAGCATTAAACACAGTTTTTGTTTATGCATGCTTCTGGCCCACATGTCTTTCATGTGTATGTGTGTTTCTGCGCTCAACACTGTGTATGAAAGAGGTTAGTCCATGCAGTAGAGCTGCTTCTCTGATATGGAAACAAACTGCCTGGCTTTTATCTGCTCTGCTTGATCTGTTAGGCTTGTGAGCCACCAGGAGGAATACGCATACACAATGGAATCACATGTATTCATGCAAATGTTCAGCCATAGAACATTTGTCAAACACATTCATATATGTCCAGACACTGGATCTTTTTTCTTGAGTATTGCACTGCGTGTGTTTGTTTTGAGGGCATGGATGCTCTAGCGCAGTTTGCATTATCACATAATCAGCCTGCATCTAGTTGGCTTCACTGCGTAGATATAGCCTGCTTTATAGTAAGCTGCTGGACAGACAAATAGACTGACCAACAGAGAGTGTGTTTTCATGGCGATTTTAGTCTCCTCTGTGGATTAAGGTTAAGCTTCACTCATGGTCCCCACAGAGCACAGAGCAACACAACTCGTGTGAAGTAACAGTGACTAAGTAACCAAAAAAAAGATGCAACTGACTGTCTAACCCAATGACTGACAGGCTGACAAACTACACAAGTGTACAAGCTCAAAACTAAAAGCCAGGTTTGCTGACTAAGAGCACTGTCATCTCATATTTGCATGTACTGGTTGGCATGCTTACAGTATCTGCTGTACTTTTTCCCTGTTCCTGTGGCCAGCTGCCCATTTCACTATCTTCACCCACTGATGTCAGAATAGACAGTAACAGTGGGAATAATATCTGCAGAGAGGGTTTGGCTGAGGTAAGATTAGGTTTCTTTGCACCACATCAAAGCTCCAGCTACAAACGTTGAAGGCTAACTTGTGGACAGGCTGTATATGCACCAGGGAAGGGATGTCAAACATATGGTCCAGTAAATGGTCCATTTCAGCCCACTGGATTGCATTGTACAACATGAAAACTTCAAAGAAGGAGGGCATACATTTGGGTCTTTTAACTAATTTTGTCAGTTGGGCTCAGTATATCACACTAAAGTAAGTAAAAGATAGGTAAGTTATAGATAGACAAAATTAGGTATGTGTGTGTGGGTGGGGGGGTTAATGTTTGCTTCCCATTTAATAACAGAAAAGTGCCCGTTTTTTGCAACTTAGTAATTTTCTCTTTTTTTGTGCTTTTTTTTGCCATTTTATAACCATCTGGATGCACCAAAGTCCCTCTGAATCATGTATCATTAGTTTTATGGATGGTTTATTAAATAATACCCTAAAGGAAAGGTAAATAATTTGCTAGTGTTTCTAAGAGTTTATTAGGCAATAACCTTCCAGCCCACTTCAGATCAAACTGAGGTGTATGTGGCAATGAGTTTACACCAGTGCACATGGTTTGCCAGCCAAATGGATCAGTTTGAATACCTGGTTTGACTGCCATATTACAAAAACTATGGTTAAAAAAGCTGAAAAATATGTAAAAATAAGGTGAGATTAGTAGTATGAACAACTGAAGCAAAACGTGGAGTAACAGCCTTTCAGTTTCATTCACAAAGAGCATGTTAGACATGTGTACATCAGATGTATGACTCAGTAACAGTTTCTGCAGCATTTTGAGACACATATGCCGATCCAACTGCTTCACACTGCATGCCAATGTGTTCTTCCGCAAAGACACACCACTCTGCCTCTTCAGCTGTATTGTCATTTACATTCACTCACTATCACAAGAGATAACAAACATCTGCCTTTCATATTTGTAATATTTAGATTAGTATGAATATAATATAGAAATATGCAACATTAAGGTTTTTGTATTTGTGGTTTTGAGCAAATTTGTATAGCTACATTTGTAGATGATGTACATGCACTGCAAAGATAGTGTATGCTTTCTCAGAGTGGAGCCTCATCACTTCTACTTGTCCAGGGAGCACAACATCTGTTTATAGTGACTGATGTAGCCTAATGAAGCACATTTCATTAAGATGTAGGGTATAAGCAACAACAAATTTGGGAAACATAAAAGAAACTTACTTCTTATCTTTTACTTGTAAACAATGTAACCACCCAGGGGCTTACACAAGCAAAGAAACAGTGGCACTGGCAGAAAATGTGTGTCTTTGCTTATTACATTTATAAAACACACTTTACTTTGGTAAATACAATCTGAGATGAACCTCACCACATGACACATTACACTGTGTCATTAATTATTTAACAAATTTATTCCAAAATGCAGAAGCAGTGCATGAAAAACAAAATATATACTTATTGCCTCTATTGGAATTAGGATGGTAAGTAGCATCCATGTACTAGTAATCAAACACTCGATAAACTGATCATCAGAAAGTGTGAGTGCCTCTACCAAAGCAGATGTTATTGCAGTTTGCTGGTCTGGAGCATTCAGGGGCGTGTTAACACAATGCCAAGGAGGAAAGACATCAGCAATGATCTCAGAGGAGCAACTGCTGCTACCCAGTCTGGGAAGGGTTATAAGGCCATTTCCAAACAATTTAAGGCCATCATTCTACAATGAAAAATATTATTCACATGTAGAAATCATTCCAGGCAGTTGCGAATCTTCTCAGAAGTTGATGTCCCAGCAAATTCACCCCAAGGTCAAACTGTGAAATGCTCAGAGAAAAGGGCCTCAGTTAGCATGTAAAATGTTAAAGTTTTTGACAGCACAATCAGAAAAAGACTGAACAAGTGTGGTTTGTTTGGAAGGGCTACCAAGTGTCAAGCATGGTGGTGGAGGGGTGATTATTTGGGCTTCTTTTGCAGCCACAGGACCTGGGTACCTTGCAGTCATTGTGCTTGGCTGAAACTGGGTCATGTAACTGAACAATGATCCTCAAGTTACTGCAAGTTATTGCTATTAAGGGTTTCTATAAGCTACTGAATCATGAGGTCTACTTAACTTAACAATTCTATGGTTCTGCATTCTGTCTTAGTTTTGTTAAATAAATAATGACATGGAGTAATATGTCATATGTTGTTGTTCATCTGATGTTGTATTTACCTAATTTTAAGACCCAATTGTTTATTATATCCTGATATGTAAAACCTAAGAACTGACAGAGGGTGTATTATCCTTTAACATTAGTGTACATGCTAAACCTAGGAAAAACAGGGGCTCTAACTGAAAAAAATGTCAGCATTGTCACTGACAGTTATAGCACAGCATGACCATTTTTTTCATACATTTTTGTACATAGCAGAGGTATGACGTCCAAAATCACAACCCTGAAAAATGCAATGCAAAAACACCATAAACACGATTAAATAGAAATAACATCATAGACGAAAATACAGAGCAGAATACAACTCTGAAAAGTGAAGCCAGCGCACAAGTTTCTTAAACTTGCATTTTTTCTAATGGCCAGCAGGGGGCATCTTCTTCGTTTGCAAATCATATAGATATATATATACTGTATATGGTTTTCAGGGTTTTTATCATTAACTCGATTTCCCCAGGTTTTTTCCCGTGTGTTATGAATAAATATTCTTTTGTTTGGTACCGGTTCTGGTTTTATTTTGTTGTATTCATCTGCAGCACCTTAAAGGCCAGTCCGTAAAAATATTGTCCATGGCGCAAAAAAAGGTTGGGGACCGCTGATATAGACACCCAGGGGAAACAGTTCTCCTGTTCTTTTGATCTATTGTATTGTATTGTATTGTATCTTTATTTCAGACATATACAGAAAAAAACAATATATACACAAGTACACATACTTGCATTTACAAATACAAATATATATGTAAATACACACACGTATGTGCTCAGATAAAACAAAAAAAAGAAAATAAATAAAATAAAACAAAGTCTAAATGACATGAAATGACAAATCTATGATGCCAAAAAGACTAATCATTACTTTTACATCATACTGAGTACAAAAAAATGTTCAGTTTTATAAATTATGGTCCAAGTAGCATATGCTTTAGTATGGTCTTATTATAAATAGCAATTTACTACCATACGAGTGTGTGTTATCCCTCGGATTCTAAGTCACCTCCCCTCCTTACTCAAGACATCCAATTTTAAAAACACCACGAAGGCCTCAGACAAACTTCCTGGCATTAGGCTTCAACAGGGGACTTCGCGAATCAGTAGGTGATGTCATTGTGGCTATGTCCATTTTCTTATAAAGTCTATGAGTAGCAGTTGAAACAAAGTTGTTTCAACTGCTACAATTATTTTAGAACAATTTTTTTTCTTATGACTAAAATTCTTAATCTCAGTGAAAATAATGGGCAAAGGTGATTATTAAAAAAACATCATGTCTGCCAAGCTGACTGACTGACTGACTTTAATTTTTTATTCTATGCTCTGCAGCTGCTCGGTCCCGCAGTGAAAAAGGCCCATTGTCCATGACGCCCAAGGTGCCAAAATGTGTAACCACAGCAATTCTCTGGCTACCCACCAGAAAAAAAGGAAGTAGGCAGACAAGAAGAATGAAAGATAAGATATGCTGGTAGGAGAGCAGTGTAAGTGAAATGGAGGATATGTGTGTATGTGTGTCTATGTGTGTGTGTTATAACTAAGATGTGATATAGTGAGATAACATGAATCAAGTGGAGAAATGAATGGAGAGGCAGAAGGTGAGACAGTGAAATACGACACTGTCTCAACGACACTGAATGGCACAGAGAGAGAAGAAATGTAAGGCAAGGAAATTCATTTATCAGTAGAAGGAGTTCAGAAGCACATGATCCATAATCCTTCTAGAGAATATTAAAAGACTAACTTGCACTGGAATTCCTAACAGTTTTAAAGGTTCCCTTTTTAACAGCCTGAAAAACAGCATCTGAATGGACATCAAGAAGTAAATAATTGGAAACTGTTAGTATCTTTAAATCTTAAACTTTCCCTTTAAGACTGACTAGCAGATGTATCCACTCTAGGTTTAAGTGCTCAAATGTCTGGCAGGCTGGCTAGCACGGAGCAATAATCACCCACTTACACACATACACACTCACATTCACTCTAAGACCCTGCTGGGCCGAGGAAAGCTGAAGACGATGATGTCATGACATAAACAATAGCTCATTCAGCTTGGCGCTGGTGGTCAGGAAGCAAGACTGTGCCTAAAGTACTACATCTGTAGACTGGTAAGGAGAGGAGAAAAGAAGAGCAGAACTGACATCCAAAATCCTTCATTCATCCTGTAAGTCATACCAGAGTCTGAGCAAATCCCAGCAGTTAGCTGAGCAGATAATGTCAAAGGTCTGTGCATCTATTTGGCATTCCAGTATGTTTCTAACTGCAGGAACTGTGCAAGGGGGAAGAGCTGATGAACACGCCACAGGGACTGTGTGCACACCAGCGAGGGAGACCTATAGCCAAAGTTCAAGTTACATGTTTTCGCCATATGTTTTGCGTTACTGCTTCTCCTTTCAGTGGCTCTACGTTGTCTCCTTCAACCCATTTTACTACTATTAAGGTAATTAATTGTAAGAAAGTCATGTCAGCTGTTACCGTGTCCCCACAATCCCTCCAGGTCTGGCTTCATGTAACAATGTTACATGTAAAATTTCTGTGTATTTATGGAATTTAATGAAATCTGGTCAAATGAAATGTACTTGATTCGTATACATTCAGTTTATATCAAGCATATTTTCCTTAATGATTAATTATTTGGATAAATAAAGCTTTGATTTTATATATGTGTATTATGATAATAGCTAGAGGTCCATGAAGTACACGGAGTTCATGGTAATTTGGCAAACACATCTAAGCTCTGATAAAACCTGCAACTGAATCAACTTTACATCCACTCAAAGTGTCACAGTTTAAAGGCTAAAAATGTGCTTTTGTTCAGCATGGTATTTCGCTATAACCAAATTTGAACATCAATATCATAAAATATATCATAGTTTCAATACCAAAACTCCACCAAGTTAATGTCTGTGACATTAGAGAGGCAGAAATAAGCATTATTACCATGATCTGTTTCCTTCATAGTGAACCAATATATCAGGTTCCAACCCAACCTGTTACTGGTCAAAATGTCAAAAATGTAATCTTCATCAAGAACGAAACTAGTTCTCTTTGTCGAAAAGCCCAACGAGTTTGTTTTTTCCTGCTCACACAAGTGATTCATTATGCTGACAGGCTGCCATGGATCTTATCTAGTGTAACCCTCCCATAGAAAACCACCACACTCCTCCTAAAATTTGAGTTTCTGTTCAAAAGGTCTTCTGTCATGATGCATAAACCTCTCATTTGACAGTACTGAGGTTATCTCTCTCTATTGTATCCTTTAAGCAAAAGAGGTTGGAGAGAGCAAATAGTCGAGCCACAGTCTGCAGCTCTGGTGAATAAACTCTGTATACATTTACCAGAGGCTCCTCTCATTTCAAATGCAGCAGTCCTGCTTTAACAGTCCCACTGGTTTCATCAAAATGTTAAAGCTTCCTTGTATTGCAACTTTTTGTTTGTTCAGTTTAGCTTAATGCAACATTTGTGTGAATGCAACATTTTTGCTGGAGTGCACAAAACTGTGCAGTCATGAACACTGAAAGACTCAGTTCCTTTATTTTCCAAAAATATGAACATTTTAAGCTAAGTAACGCATGCCTACATTTGTTGCTTCCATCATGGTTATTGTTTAAAGAACTGTCTCAGTTTGCATATGTGGAAAGAGGCGGGCCACCTCTTTCCACCCCAACCAGCCCTCCCTGTCCACCTCTCTAAGGACCTACAGCTGGGCTTCACTTGTTCATGCCACCTACTGGTTAAGCCAAGGTCACATTAAGTTAAGTTAATTACACTTGAGTAAGACATCTGCATAAGGCTTCAACAACCACATAACCTGGAAGCTGTCATCAGTCATTTAAATATTCATTAAACTGTGTTTAACATTGAATGTGTAAAATGACCCACCCACCATGCAAAAACATCCCCATTTTATATAAATTCTTTAATGTATTACACCATATTTTCTCAGGATTGTCATATTTACTTTTTAAACCAAATTCATCCCTTTAGAATAATGTTATTTGGTCCACACATGGAACTAAAGTAAAACTTACCTGACAGAGTTAATCATGTCTCCCTGGCAATCTGTGTGATAGCCATTAGGAATGGCCCAGCGTCCAGGCTGGCTCAACACAAACTCTGATCTGCTCCCAGGTATGGTGGTCCTCAGCGGGCTTCCTCCTACTCCAGCCACTGCTCCAGCACTGTCCCCAGCCCCGAGTTCAGGCCCTGGGGCATCTGTTCCAATCTCAGCCCCTTCTTGCTCCTGAACTGTTGCCAACTC
Organism: Rhamphochromis longiceps; assembly: GCF_057381845.1. Lineage (NCBI taxonomy): Eukaryota > Metazoa > Chordata > Actinopteri > Cichliformes > Cichlidae > Rhamphochromis > Rhamphochromis longiceps. The sequence goes on from NC_140558.1 coordinate 25,337,372, forward strand.
AAGCTCCAGAGGTTCAGGACCTTGTAACAGTGCCCTCTGTTGGATGAGCGGTGTCAGTGGCGCCTCAAAGCTAACACAGCTGTCTGTCTCATCTGTGAGTGACAGAACATCCAGAGAGTCCAGGCTGCTGTAGCAGGTCCCACCCCTGAGCAGGGCAGATTCCACGATGCGCTCAAATGTGGAGCTGAAACCATCTTTGTTGTCCACCCTACTTTTCTCCCTCTCCTCCTCCAACTCTCTCTCGTCTTCCTCCTCTTCATCCTGAATGTCGACCTGCTCGACAATCTGTTCAAAAGCTGAGCTGAAACTGTCCTGGTTTTCTCTGCCATCACCTTCTTTTTGGACCTCTTCCTCCTCCTCCTCCACTTCGGTGTCAGCCTGTTCTACAGTTGTCTCAAAATTAGAGCTGAAAGTGTCCAAGTGTGTTTGTATCGCCCCCTCATCTCCTCCCTCGTCCTCTTCACCTACTTCATCTTCATCGTCATTCCCAGTTATACCATTTGCCAATCTATATCAACAGGAAGAAAAGAAAACATCTGACCTACACGCATGAAAATGGATAAAAATATGCAAAAAAGATCAGTCATCTTGTTCATCTAAAAACACTGTGCTATTTACTACAATATGATACAAAAGCATCGCTATTTCATCCCTTTTTTTAAAAGAAAAAGGTTAGATGTACTTTGCTTTCAGTATGTCTTTATCATTCTGCGTAGTTTTTGCTTGTTATATATGAATCTGCTAATTAGCAGGCACATTTTTCTACCACATGTTGAGCTTTTTACAGACTGCCCTCCACTAATGTCTTTCTGGGACAGTTGGGGAGCTGGGAAATGGTTGCTGTGTCCCTTAGCTCTTTAAATATTTTTCTTCCATTTTTTCAGCTCATTAAGTTGAGGCTTATTGACTATTTATTTTGTAAAATATGAGTAAAGCACATTAGGCTAATTATGTACAAAGGGAACCGCAGAGATAAAACAATTTAACATAAAAAATATTCAAATCACAAAGCACAAAAAACATTGACCAAAAGTGACACTCTTAGGTTATTATAAAAATATAAGGAAGCTGTGTTTGTCTTTTTAGCAATGCAAATTAACAGGCAACATGACACTTGCTTGCTCTGACAGGTAAAGTGGTACAAATAAAATTTTGTCCACTAACCGGCCAGCTTGTTGAGAATTAGTTGCCTCCTCTTCTGTGCATGGGTGAATTTCTTCATTTTCCTTCCCCTCCTCTTCCTCTTTCATCTCCTCCGCCTCATGTGTTGTCTCCTCCCCCGTTAAGCTTTCCTCCATATTTATACATCCTCCCCCCTTCGTCCCTTCCCTCTCCCCCTCCGCCTCTCCTTCTGTCAGCTGATGCTCATCCCCGGCCCCATCTTCACACTCCTCTTTCAACTCCCCTTCTCTTCTATCACCTTCCACTTCCACCATCCCTTCTACTTCTCTCTGTGTTTCCCCCTCCTCACTTTCCCTGACGTCTTCTTCTTGTTTTCCTTCATCTGTCTCATCATTTGCACCAGCATCCACCTTGTCCTCATCTGTCTTGTCATGTGTCTCTTTGGGTGGGTCAGTAGTGGTGCTTGTACTGGGCTCTACTGGGTTCTCTGGTGGGGTGGGAGAGGGCAGAGCCTGCCCCTCCTGGGTCATGGTGCCCTTCCCTGCAGGGGATGGGTGACTCTCCACTTAGACAAAAGATGCAGATTAAACCTTAAATTTGGATGTATCCTCTGCAGAGAAAAGAAGAAAAGAAAGATACACCACCATGAACCAGAGCAGTCATTTGATTATTTCTCTTATGACCTCTGCGCTTTCCTCTGCAAGTCACAGAGGTCACTCTTAACAAAGCAGCAGCTGTGCATACGTGTGTTTTTAGGTGTGCAAGCCAGTGTTGGAGAGAGATATACAGTATATGTTGGAACATTATGTCCTCTGCAGCAGATGATCCCAAAACCGCTCTGAAAGGAGGGCGACGAACAGCAGAGGAACACAGGCAGGCACAGAGATTCTCGGCAGATTCCTTATAATAGTAGCTCCTCTTGATCTCCATGGAGATGCCTGCCTTCAATGCACTTAACCCTGTGAGGTCCAAGTCATCAACGGCAACAATCCCAATCACATCCTCTTGGCCCTAATCCTAATCTTATGTTAGGGTCAGGGGTTGATTGATTGATTTTCTTTTGTCCACTGATTATCAAGACTTGGGAAAACAATTTTTACTTAAAAAAAACAAAACAATCACATGTTCTGACAGCATAGTGTTAGGTTCATCACTGATGATGGCTTACACACAGTTAATGCATCATAGAACTCTGTAAACGTATTGTAAAGGTCTGCTGCTGATCTGTTAGCCCTCTGTTTATATTCACCTTTCAGGAGTTTATGGGCAAATGCTAATGAGCAGCTCTCAGAAACAGTTCCTGTTGTAAAATGTTGAATAATGCAGCTGTTGATGTATTTTTCTTATATAAATTATATGGAGAGAGACTTAGTGAGAATAAAAAAAATATACATTTATCTTTTTTGAGATCCGATGAAATGATGGCGTGAAATGGTGACTAAGAGAAATATGAATAATTAATGAATAATTAATCGTTTCTTAGTCACTGTTAAGCAAAGCTTATTTGGTTCCAGCTTCTCATATTGATTGTCTTTCTCTCATTTAAAGTTAGTTTGTTTAGGCTTTGGATTTTTAGTTTCACATAAAGTCGAGCAACTTTAAAGCTCAGTCTTTAAGATTCAAAGACTGAAACATGAACGTCTATGACATGAAAGCTGGATAAGCTTCATCAGTTGAGGGAGTTTGTGTCATACTGAACAGCTCCAGAACAGCTATTTATTGGGCCAAATGCTGTTTCCAAGATCAAGAATATTTGATTATGTTTTTATTGCTATGTTGTTCTATGTGTCAGTATCATAAAAAGGGCTGCCAGGAAGCAGCCCTGCCAGTCTGCTCATGCTCTACTGGTTCTCTGCTTTGCTGAATCATCCACAGCTTGGGAATTGCAGCACAACTGCAGTAAAATATTTAGTGGAATTCATAGCTTCCTCTGATAGCATGCAGATGTAGGTAAGGGTCCTGTTAGGCCAAAATGAACATCCATATCTGGATTCTGGTTTCTCAGGGGAAAAATTGTCTGCCAAACTGTGCAGAAAAAAACTGAACCATTTTAGAGAGGACAAATTTATGGCAGGCTAGATAGTGAGCCAAATTTGTATCTACAAGTATGATGTTGGAAGTGCTTTGGCTTACCCCTGAGCATGAGGATACCACAGGCCCAGAAACTGTTTCATCAGAGTTGCAAAAGGATGATGAATTTATGGAGAGTTCTCCCCTTACTAAAGTTGAACTTCTTTGAGTTTTATTTATGTTGTCACACAAATGCAAGCTGGAGCTCTCACTCTGGGAGTGTTATTGTAGACACATTTAAAAGACACAAATAAGAGTGCATCTTGCTGTCGCATTTCATTCTGAAAAAGCGAAGACAGTCTTGTGTCGCAGCAAGAAATGCAGGTAAACTTTTAAAAACGGAACAAAACACAACACAGGCACAACCAGGCACTGTGTCTCTGCTACTGTAGCCTCCTCTAATCCTCATCCTCTCTCTGACTGCTGCTGCGATGATCTCAAAGGACCGACAGATTTCTGAACAAAGTCTTTCTGAGTACACCATCGGTGACTGGCCGACTCATTTTCTTTTGTTTTTTTGTCTTTTACTAGAAGGATTATGGGAGTGGTTTGCATTATTCATAAGTCACCAGATTGTTTCAGAGTTCCATCCATGAAAACATCATAGTTTTCACAAACAAGACATTTAAAACTCCATTATAGCACACTATGAAAAGTGTATCTCACAAACTAGTAATGAATCTGAAAGCTTCTTAGGCCTCAAAACATTTTTGGATGAGAATTTGCTGACCAATCTCTACTATAATGAGCTTGAATATTCCCAAACTGGGGTGCTCACATTTCCAGCGGGGCTTTATGGATTCCATATTCATGTATGAGTATGAGGCATATGAACAATTTGCATGTATTTATGCTACTCCACAAAGTGGAATTTGCACATATTATTAAGCAGTGAAATGCACACACGCACACACATAGACGCACAAATAAAGCAGTGAAACATTTCCATAAATGGAAGCAGTGAGCGGTTATGAAACCAGACACGAGAAGTGGGAATTCTCCGTCTCTCCCTCTCTGCATGTCTCCGGCGTTCTGTTTTTCTCCCACTCTGTCTTCCTCATCTGTTCACCATTATGCTTTTTGCTATCTCACAGTCTAACTCTGCACTCTCTACCACTCATTTTGCAGTAATTGAGGTAAATGGGTCTTATCCAAAGGAGGGGGTGGAGGGAAGAAGGATAGTGGAAGTGAGCAGCACTATGAATCCGGCTGCTGAGGAGAGACAGAGCAGATGTGCTCAGACACCCCACATGGACAGATGAAGAAAACACAGCCAATAAGAGAGAGACAGTGTGTGTGTGTGTGTGTGTGTGTGTGTGTGTGTGTGTGTGTGTGTGTGTGTGTGTGTGTGTGTGTGTGTGTGTGTGTGTGTGTGTGTGTTTGGGGGAGCGGTTATCAGATGGGGTATGTGTGTGTCTGTGTGTCTCTGAGTCTTTGTGTCTCAACATATACAATGGCTATCAGGATGGATGCATGCATTCCACTTTTGTCAGCAGAACACTGGGGCTCTTAACCGTTATCAATTTCCTTTAATTGTGATCAGACAACCTGCCAATCATGTGACCAACGTCTAACATCTAAAAGCATGCCATCGCCTAGACTTATAACTCACCAATCCGGTGAGAATGATGGATAAAAGACCAAGTTGCCATTAAATAGCTTTTCTTCCCTCTTGTGCCTTTTATATCTCTCTATCTGTCTACATGTGCTTCTGTGACACACACACACACACTGCAAAGACTGCACATAGACATACACCGTGGTGTGATTTATTGATCCCTGAGACACAGAGCTGCAGTCCAATGGGAGTTTCTGGTGATAAGCATGACTGGTCTCTATAAGCAGCAGAGAAGCAACTACTGAGATAATAAGAGTGAAAAGGAAAGTGCTGAGAAGATCTTACAGGAACACAAAGCTCACAGTGGTGCTGAAGATGCCGCTGCTTTAGATCCTTGGGTTCAATATTTATTTAACTTAAATTGTACACGTGCTAAATTTTAATTGAAAAGGGAAGCCTTTGTGACTGAAAACATGGCATAATTCTGACACACCCAAGATCACATCAAACACAGACACTGACACATCGACTTATGTTTTTAAAACAAACTCCCATTCATTTAATATCTGAACAAATTACGAACAATATTAGTATAATCAATTCAGTTTTAAGAGCTATACACAGTAGTTTTTTTATCTGGTTATATCGTAACTGGTTGTTCAAAACTGGCTACAAGAGTGACTGCAAGTGTGAATGGTTATCTGTCTCTCTGTTGTGTTAGCTCAGTGATAGACTAGTCCACTCGATTGGCTGTTATTTGTGCCTTTTTTGTGCTATTCTTCTAATTTAGTGGTCGCCCAAGGGTTCCCTTCTTTGTTGTTGTGTTGAGCAAGATCAGAGAGTTGTACAAAGATACTGACAGACTGCTCTGATGGAGATTCTCATGATGTATGAATGTAGCACCATGGGAACCTGCCAGTGTACGAATAAGCGCTGTTATAATGTCAATAAAAAGCAACCATGTGTAGCAACAACAGGCAAAATAACCGATGTAAAGTCAAGGGTCATAAATTAAAGTCTTCTCATCTTTGAAGCGAGGAACTAAAGCAATACTGGTGAATGACATATGAGATACATTACCATATAAATACATTACCTACACAAAGGGGGCTTGGAATATCCTCTTGCAAACTGATCAATAATTGAAAAGCGATTTGGAAAAAGTAAATCATTTTATGTGTGGGTGGGACTTAAGTCTTCTTTACTGTCTCACTAATTTTATATTTACTAATTTGATAGATTTTGTTAGGTGTCCCTAACTTTACTCATTTTGTCCTACTGGTTATTTAAAGGCTATAGCAAAAAGAATACAAAATTTGAGAGTCTGGTGAGTCTGTGCTGCACACACTTTGGCAGACAAATTAGCAAACACTGCTTCCTGTACTCACAGTGGTCGGCTGGCTAATGTTAACATATAACTCAACCCCAGTGAGAAGACAGTCTGAAATATTTGCATGAATTTCCATTTGGACATTTTGAATGATTGCAACAATAGATGTGCCGTCCCTTTCAAACTCATAGCTTCCATTTTATCAGACTTAACAGTCCTTGTCCACAATCAAAGACATTATACAGTTATATTAACAGGCTAACCTGAACTTTAAGTATAAAATTGGTTTCTCTTACTCTGTAAATACATAAAAACAGGATACTTTTGTGCCTATGAGCACAGGACTCCTCAAGTGGTGTTGCACTCTGGCCAGATTTCATTGGCAGTCACTGAATGTAATGTGATGCAGTGGAAAGGATTACCCAAGATTCTCTGGGAGTTTAACAAATGAACGAGCGACACAATAGGAAAGAAAATCAGGATACTGGTTTTCAATATGATATAAGTATTGTACTAGCCTTAACTGTTTTCTGCTTTATGAAGACTTAATCATCTTAATCCATTAATCTCTGTCTAGCTATCTCTCTATCTAGTAAATCTTTTTGGAAGCACTCCCCTGCCCGTAGATACCTCTGTTGGGCATCATTGCACCACCTTTCACTGAATTTAGATGCTGGAGCAGGCCATCAATTGATACTTTCAACTTGCCTGACCTCATTACGTTTGCAGTGCTGCCCCCGTTCATTTAATATAGAAGCATTTGTATGCAGCTCTTTTGTTTGTGCTGCGTGCCACCGTGAGCATTTCTTACTAAAAGGCAGCACCCCAATACTGTCAAGTGGTGTGAAGAATGCAATGCTGGTGTTTCACCACAGTAGTTGACATCAAGTTGATCACCCTATTTTTTCTAAAATGTAAATTATACTATCAAAATAAATAAGCTGTTGCTATACATGTAAAAGGAACAGTACAGCCATTTTATTTTAGCTTTCAATAGAAAATCTACCGCAGAGCAGCATTAAGACCACCGGGACAGCCTTCTAAATACTTTCTACAAGCTAATTAGTAATTAAAATTAATTCATGAAGCTGCCAGCTGAACATTGACAGATGATATTAGATCTGCATACTAAGAACAGAGAAGGCAAACCTCCCCTGTTCTTCCCTTCTCCTCTCTTACACTATCAGTAAGACATGCTCAGAAAGACTAGTCCTATACTATAAATGACCTACTGACCCTGTTCATAACACGTAGGCTGGGTGCAGCACTGGCCCTGCAGCCTATCCTCATACATGCACACACAGCAGAGTCACCTTTCAAAAATGCTGTTGTGCTACAAGAACAGATGCAGAGAGGAAGAAAATAATGTCATCATTTCCTCCTTATAAGCTGAGGATGTGAAAGCAGTCAGGAAAATGTGGACTTGGAAGTGGTCCAGGGCTATTTTCTTAGCATTCATGCCTGTGCTGCAAGTCACACCAGCATTATCACAGCGCCTAAAACTTGCTAGACCAGCCCAGTGGAGCGTAACAGTCAGCCAGCTCCCTGAAATCACCCCAATATGTCACTTCTGTGCAGTCAAGGTCAACTGTCCGCTCACATTTTGTCACTCTAACTGCTTACATCTAAATACATGCTTACAATAATGTGGTGATTTATCTTGTTTTGGGCCTATTCCCCTGGGTGCTTTCACCTTCTAATACAAATTCACTCATTATTATGCACGGCAAGCATAACAGACCTTTGTGACATGTGAGTGATTTTGAAAAGTGTAGATTTAGAAACATTTGTAATACAGCTCACATACTATGGAGTAATTTCCTTAAATCCGTTGTGTAATATTTCTGAATTTAGGCTGTTATATTCAGTACTTAAACATACTTAACAGAAGGTATATAATATAGTTTATAGAATAATGGTGATAACAAATTTTCAAGGATTGAAAAAAATATATATCCACAGATTTTAGGGGTTGTATTACTGATTTGCCTAAGCTCCCCATTTTACATTGTAATTATGTATTATTTTGGGACAATAAATTTGAATTAATTATCCTTGAATTTTTCAATATGAATAATTACATTAAAGCTTTGAATTTAAAATAGCTCATTTGAATGGCACAACCCTATATATACTTTGTAACCACTATGTAAGAAGAGGTTAGGCTACTCAGTAATACAGTCCCTAAAAGTAGTGAGTAATTACAGTGAAAGATGTGTAAATACTGTTTGTCTTTTCCTCTAAAATACCATGGTGTTACTCACTACTTCAAATTGCTTACAGTATAATTTGTTTCTTATGTCCTTTAAGAACTCAAATTGTTACCCTTATTCCACCGTACCTAGCGATAATTCTGAGTATTTGCATTGTAGGTGTTGAGATATTACACCGTAAGTCACAGGCTGTGCTATAAAGTGCTACCATAGGTTGCCGTCATTTTGGAATTTCAGTGTGTTTTGTATATGTTTAATATCTCAAACCCTATATTTACACAACATTAGTCTGAATGCGTAAAATGTTTTGTGTTTTTTCCACATCTGCTAATAAAGTCATTAGTGGGATGATTTAAAAAGAAGAAAAAGACAACAAGAGGTGACAGTTTGGTGTGGAGCTGCTGTGCTAGTGTGTCTGGATGTCTGACACCTTGAGTATGAAATTAATACACTGGAGAGCGAGCAACACGTTTGCATGGGAAGAGCCCACAGTTGTATCGGGGAAATGAATTACAATAGATCTAGACTAGACATGCAAATGGCTATAATTAAGATAATAGCGCCTTTGCTTTTGGGGATAAAAAATAAGCGGCTATCAAACACCTGTTAAAAAAGAGTATGAAATTAATACACTGGAGAGCGAGCAACACGTTTGCATGGGAAGAGCCCACAGTTGTATCAGGGAAATGAATTACAATAGATCTAGACTAGACATGCAAATGGCTATAATTAAGATAATAGCGACTTTGCTTTTGGGGATAAAAAATAAGCGGCTATCAAACACCTGTTAAAAAAGAAGCCTCCCACATCCTGAAAAAGCAAAGACACAGCAGTGTCTTTGCAGAGTCTGTAATATTCCTGTATTTGGACATTATGGAAAGAATTTAGAGTATGTATGATGTTATTCAAGGTACATGTCTCATGGTTACATCTCACCTTTGCCCTTATATGTATAGGATACACTTGATTTGAGAGCTTTGGCCCAGTGTTATTTTTTCTAGCGAGTCCCCCCCCAATGCACTTAAAAAGACATAAACAAACACCAGACAGACGAGGCTTATTGTTTCTACCAGTGTGTGTGTGCGTGTGTGTGCGCGAAGGAGAGAGAGAGAGCGAGAGACCACAGCGCGAGACAACCATGTTCTCCCAGCCTCCTCGAGCCAGTAACCATGACAACAGGATGGCTGGGAGACACGGTTCAAGCTCAATTGAGGCCGGTGTCTTTCTTTTCCTCCAAAATAGTGCCTTGGTCGCGTTTCAAGACCGACTTGTCCTCCTAAAAAAGCAGAGAAAAGGCTTTTCTCTGCCTCCTCTCGGGGGACACAAACACACAGACACGCACACACCTCCGTAAAATCCCACGGCCCGCACGGTGCATATCTCACAGCCTACATTAGCTCCTCAAACACGGCTTGCCGGCGCGAGGAGGCTTGCAGCCCCGCGTGAGCATTTTTGCTCCCACATTAGCAAGAAAAACAGGAAAGCTAAAGACAGCCTCTGTGAGAAATGCCTCTCTCGCTAATAAACTACTAAACGGTCACCCAGCATGGGCTTCGCTAGACCCGGCGGTTAAACAGCGCTAACACAGTCGCACTAGGTTAATATCTTCACACTTTGACCGTTTGTCTTAAAAATAAACGTGTCGTATCTTCACTCACCGGTGAAATGCGTCCAGTCGGATGCTGAAATATGCTGGGAGTTGCGCGGCGGCACTGGTCCTCTCTCCCCCTCTCTTCCCCTACATCCACACGCCACACACTGACAGACGGGCTCTTTTTTCTCTCCCTTCCTCAGCTGCCCCCCTTCTCGCTCGCGCGCCCGACGTTGACGTCCAACCGAAGCAGCTCGTGGTGTCGTCTCGCGCCTCTGCTCAGGCTGCTAGGGGAGGTCCGGATTATTTCTGATGAATGGACGGATGAACGGAGGCGTCCTGCCCGTCTCCTCCTCACTGTGGAGCTTATGCGTGCTTTGAGTGGCAGCTGATAAACTCTAAACCCGCTCCTCGGACCGTTCGGGAGTACCATCACTCTCCCGTGGCTAGAGCGCGGTGTGAACGAGACGTGTCTCGATGGCCTGTTGATATCAAACACTGCAGCCCGCAGTGAAGATTAGCGCCGACAGTTGTGTTGACATACGTGCTTCTCTTTGACCACTGATGATAACCTGGAGACCTGGAGCTTAGTTGCAGCTGGACCGGCGGTATTAGAGCTATAGAGTGCTCAAAGGTGGTGAAACCTTTCCCACACTAAGGTCCTGGGATCTTGGATGGCGTTACTCCCCCCCCCCCCCTCTCCACCAGATATTAGAATTAAGAATTAATGGTGTGAATACAAAAGTTTGGGAACTGACCAGAAAAAGAGAGCATGTAGATGATTTACAGACATTCAGATGGTGTTGTCCAAGGTCTAAAGTCCTGCAGCTGTCATATCTGGGATGCTGCATTGGTCATGCTGAAGTTTGGTTTCAACAGGAATTCAGCAGGATGCCTGAAAAGGGAAAACATGACCTATGAAACAGTCAATAGCCCGCTTGACCCACAGTGAACCATGTTACATGAAACAGCTCAGTGTAATCATGCCAGAACATACTGTAACCTACCACACATAAATGAAAGTGAACATCCTAATGTTCTTGTATTGTGCAACTGATCATGGAAAAATCTACTTGCATTTTTTTAATTCTATCGCAACGGACCACTGTCTTGACCTTTGACCTGTGGTTAGCCTTGAGTTCTGTCAGAAGTTGTTTTCAGGGTACTGTTAATCATCAGTAACAGCAGGTCGAGCGCTTTCTGTTGATCTTTGTCAGTCCCCCTTTTTTTCTAATGCTGTTTGGGCTACCTCCTCTGTCAAAACTATGATTAAAGCCCACTGAGAAAAGCAATAATCCCAATTGAACCGCTAAACACGACCACTGGTTTTAAGGAATGAGCACACAGTGTCAGATAAACACTTTCTGCAACGCCTTAAATTGCCATTAATACAATGCACATGCTTTTGCCCCACCCCATATTAATATTCATGTGTATTTGCACATTTGCATTTGTCAAAATGAGAAATTGCCAGGGAGTCTAATTTTCTTTTTCAGACTGATAGACACACCATGGTATGAAACTGTGATTGTGCTGTCAGGCTGCTGATGGTGCCTGCTCTGAGCCACATATGATCAGTTGGATTGCAGAGGATTTAACACAAAAGTGTTATCATTCTTCGTCCAACTAACAGGTAAGCATTTAATGTTATCTCTCAGCATATAGTGCAAATTAGCTTCTGTTCCCGCTCTGCCCTTGACAAAACAAAGGGGATATTTTCACCCTGTAACAGCATATGTCTGACACCATTTTTCTCTCCTTTCTCTTTCACTTCACAAGCACAGCTAAATTCAATCAGGAGGCAGTTCAGACCATCAGAACTGCCTTTGTACAGTGCTCCGCTTTGACAGTACCTTCATACTAAAGAACCTCAAGGTCATGAACAGAAGCACAGCAGTAGCATCCAATCATTCATATGGCTCTGCACTGGCTCGTGCCAAAATCTTCCAATGTTGGTACTTCAGGACTCTGAAGCACGTCCCTTTCAAATGTCCAGGAGTGCCAAGTTTTACAGTAACATCTGCACAGACTGTGGAGACCTCAGTAATATCCCAGAGATCAATAGCGCATTAGAAGGAGACTAAAGAAGGAGGAGAGCGAGTGAAAAGGGTGATGAAGCGGCACAGGGAGAATTAAGAGGAAGAAAAAGAGAGAGAGATGCATAAAGCAAAAGAGATGATGATGTGGACAGAACAAAAGAGCCTGGTGTGCGTTTGAAGACAAGGGGAGGAGAAGGTTAGAGAGGAGAGGCCCATAGCCAGGCAGGTAGAGGAGGGGGTTATCCAAGGAGAAGGATGAAGAGAGGAGAAGTACAAGGGGAGGTGGGGTGTGAAGATGACAAAGAGAGTTCAGAGGATGCACAGATGACCAGAAAGAAAGAGGCACGAGAGGGAGAGAGGGGTGGAAATAGTTTGGAGGAAAACCCACTGCAGACGCAATGTCAATCCTAATTACTAATTCATTAACCTGCCCAGATCCTTTCCCCTCCCCCTCTGTAGCCACACAAACACACACACTTGCACACCCACACATGCACTCAGTGCTCTCCGCTCGGTCCCTCCTCTATGTCCCATGAGAGGCGGACGGCTGGCGAGATGGAGAAATGAAGAGGTGTGTCTGCAGCTAAGTGACATCTGCAGGGCCATGATGCCGGCAACGTGTTGGGAGCGCTGGAAATCCCTGATGTGACGATGGGAGGGAGGCGGGGAGGTAACTGGTGAGGGGAGAGGGGGGGGAGCTAACAGCTTGCATTTTAGTTTGTTGGAGCGGGTGGTCTCCTGTAATGGTGCATATGAGTGTGTTAATGTGCACGGCTGTGGTGTCAGAGTATGTTTATGCGTTTGTTCCGTCATGCATACACATGGGTGCCCAAATGTGCAATCATAAGGTGTACTGGCATGTTGAGTGTGTGTGTGTGAGTGTGTGCAGGTTTGGGGGAGATAAATCAATAAGCTAATGCTGGTCTGCTCAAGTAATAACATTGTGTCTTTAATCAAAGCAAGGGGGAGGTGCGAGAGAGACTGATGATGTCTGTCTGTCTGTGTCTGTCTTTAGCCCCTGCTGTATGACTCTTAGCTCTGTATGTTCGGGTGTGTGTGTGTGTGTGTGTGTGTGTGTGTGTGTGTGTGTGTGTGTGTGTGTGTGTGTGTGTGTGTGTGTGTGTGTAAGCCACCGAGGCACACACTGATGTTCTGCATCCACACACACCAGGACCTCCTGCAGCATTCCTCCGCACATGCTCACATATACAACTCATTAGGAAGATGGAGATGCAAGCATGCACGCACATGGGCACAAATTCAAGCACCCTAGGGTACACAAACACACGTACACACACACACATCAGAAGATGCAGTGCTGCTGACTTTGTTGGAATTAGATACAGAAATCTTCCAAACAAGCATTGATCCAAGAGTTTACAGCGCCGGCCCCGTCTGCCATGTCAGGCCAAACAACAGGGAGCTCTGCGAGACAGCTGGGGAGCACTCACACACACCACACACAAGCAGGAACCACTGTGGGCACATATATGTAGCACACACATCACAGTATGTGTGTGCACATGGTGTGGCTCTTTGATCTCAGGACTTCATAGCACAGTGTGCTGGAGTGTAAACACGTGTGCATCTGTGATATCTGATATTAAATTAATACGAGTGTACACACAGATTCATTTGTGCGGATAAATAGGAAGAGTTATTTAAAATATATATATAATATATATGTTATAGATAGATAGATAGATATATAGACAGTGTGCAGTCTTTATCCTCCAAGCTCGGGTCCTCTATCAGAGGCCTGGGAACTTAAGGTTATGACACTCACTAGTCCTCGGCCCCCTTCCTTACGTTTAGCGCACAGTCTCAGGGTGCTGGGTTTGTGGTGAAACCCTCCATGCATGCTCAGAAGCTTCCTTGTCTTGAAGTCCTCCTTTGACCAGCAGGGCATGTGATCACCGGTAGGGCGAAGGTGTTGATAGCCTTGTTCTTACCATTCAGCTGATTCCTCAGGACTTGCCTTACTCTTTGCGGGTATTTGGTGATTGCAGCTTTCCAGCGGCCTCTTTGTGGCTCCCACTGGCCTGTGGGATTCCCAGGTATAATTTTTTAAAATAAAGTTCCTGGGTTTTACTTATGCTATGCTTAGTAAATCTCTGATAATGTTTCAGTTTAATTCTATATATTCTATATATTTACACTTATCTAGCTGATTTCAATTAATTGAATTCAGTTAAATCCACTATACTCTACCCTTGTAGCAGTAAATCACAATGAATCACAAAGCATTAAATGTGTGAAAGTGACCATTTAATGTGTATTTCTGTGTGAATACGTATTTATGAGCATCACATGCTTTAGCAGCGGGGAGAGGGGGCTCTTTGGCTTCAGTTTGCTGTTTTGTTTCAGTTTTCCTGATACACTGCACCAAAAGGAAGAATGCCAACATTTAGCAAAGCTAGGACAGAAATACTGCTGCTCCAAGAGAATGTAAAAAAAGCAGAATATAAATGGGGGGGAAAGGCAAGCTACAAGTGTCTTATGATAATAAGACACTTATCTAAAAAGATGGTTGGAGTAAATATCATAAAGAACCAGAAATCTGTATATTTTTCAAGCGTTATCAACAGCCACTGCCACAAGTCCTGTCTATTATTTAGCATTGAAAATTCTGATCTTAACCCTCCTCAGTCCAAATGCACAGAAGCTATTTTTACATTTCTTTGTTGACGAGATTTTAACTGGTAGCGCACATATCTTACATCCTTCTTATTACCCTTTCTTTATTATCACTCCTGCAGTTTTTAGCCATTTTGTTCCAGTGTCTGTCATAACTGAGGAAACTTGTTACTCAGATCGGGCTCTCCCAATGATATCCTCCCACTTGTTTGTGTTTTTTAAAGACATTTGGGGCACTATTGGACCATATATTCAACAATATTGGAACTTACATTCAAAGGCTTATAAGCAGCAGCCTGACTTAAGATGATGTACAATGTCTGATTGTTGTCCAGTTTCAGACCTATTTCAAGCTTCCTTTTCATTTCTAAAATTTTGGAAAAAGTAGAGATCTTACAGCTGCAGCCTTTTTTAAACACTCCCAATATTTCTGAGGTATTTCAGTCAGGTTTTAAAGCAAATCACAGCACAGAGTCTGCACTTTTGAACGTTTTTATTGGTATTTTTTTAACCATTGGCTTTGGGGACTGTCATACTTATGCTTTTGCATTTCACAGCAGCTTGTGACGCATTAGATCACAATGTTTTAATTTCCCACCTAGAGCAGCATGTTAGAGCCACTGCCTTGGAGTGGCTCAAGTCGAAACTGTCTGACAGAAGTCTTTCCGTTTCTCATGGTAAATGTCATTCATCATTGGCCACCCTCTGTGGTATAGCTCAAGGATTCATCCTCGGGCCTCTTCTTTTTAGTATTAACTGAGCTCTCTTATTAATAAAACACACTGCAGTCAGCTGACTTTCCACTGAATCGTATTGAACCCAGCCCCACAGTGCTGATGTTAGGATACCTCAGGGCATCAGAGCATGGCTGGTTCTCACTCTTTTAAATTTTCATGAGGTCATTATTTTTGGGCCGAGTGGCCCAAGCTGTCCACCTTTCTGACTTGAGTCCTCTTGCAACATTTGTCAAACAAGTTGTTACCAACCTTGAGGTAAAAATGGATTCTCTAGAGTTGATCCTTTTTATCTTTGTTGTGACTTAAAGAGATTTTTACAAGCATTTGTTATTGTAGTGCACTTTAGGTCGATATTGATCAGGCCTCACTATCACATTTACAAATGGATGCTGCTGCACAGAGACATACACGTGTGAGCACATTACTCCTGGTTTTGCATGTTTATACTCGTTGCATGTCCATTTTGGAATTCATTTTAAAATAGTATTAATTGTAAATAGTCAGTGGAGCCCAAAACAGAGGTAAAAGGAAGTAGTGTTGTGGCCTTTATTTGCCCTTTGGATACACATATATTACTTGCTATTACTATGCTGTCGTGCAAAATAGGGTTTTTAAATTTAAAAATGAATTTCAAACCCATTCTTCAATGCCTTACAAGACAATTCATGTTGTACTGGTTGCCATTTACAAAAAAGAAAAAAACACAAGGAGCGAGTGTTTTGCGTGAATTTATTGCACTTGGGAAAAGAACTCTAGCAACGGGAACACATCAGTAACACAAAGGCCTTGCACTGTGCATTTATCTTTGTAACAGATTCAGCAGAAGAAGAAAAAACAAACAAGCCGCACACTTACCTCCTCATTGGACATCATTATTAAACCCCACGCCTTTGTGTCGGACTCCAGTGATTCCCTTGACTACCTCATCAGCATTCATTACCTCTGAAAAGGAGGGGGACACCGCATGTCAGCACTTGTGGTGTGTATCTGTGTAAATGTTATTGTGTGTGTGTGTGTGTGTGTGTGTGCGCGTGTCTGTGTCTCTCATCTGGGTCATTATATCCACAGGCATGAAAAAGCAGGTTACATAGACACACTTTCCTCCGAGAGACAGGAGTGCAAATGGAGCTGGGAAGGGTCCTCATTTTTCAGCGTCAGTCACTTCCACCTGTGACCACTTGTCCTCGTGAGCTGAAGGATGAAAGTAAAGAAAATGATACTGTGTGTGTGTGTGTGTGTGTGTGTGTGTGTGTGTGTGTGTGTGTGTGTGTGTGTGTGTGTGTGTCAGAGAGAGCGAGATGATGTATAAATCTATGATTCTCAATGAGCATTCCCAGGAGAAATGAACAAAAAAAGTAAACTTCCATGTTTATTTATGGACAAAGCCGATCTGTATTTACTTGGGTTTGTGTGTGTCTGTGTGAGAAAGAGAGTGTGAGAGAAAGACGGCCAGCCAGACGAACAAGGGAAACACTGGCGGCCCTGCCAACATGATGACAGAATGTGCCATGTGTAGTAGCGACACTTAGTGTGTGTCTGTGTGCGTGCGCGCGCGTGTGTATGAGCTACGAGTCTGCTGGGCAGCCAGGTCAACCGACAGACCGATCACCATGGCAACAGTGCCACACTCTGCCCCTATGTGTCAAGCTGTAAATATGGATGTCTTTGGAACCAGAGAACAACTGGACAGTGTCAGGCCCAGGTGTCGTCCTGTCGTCCAAATGCTAACCGCCTTGCTAACTCGTATGCAAGAGAATTAAAACCTTAGGAGTTTAGATACCCAACCATCCAAAACAATGGATAGTGCACAAGAGCAGTGAAGAAGAGCGCACAGGCTGGAGTCAGGGGATTCCGGACAGAAGGACAAGAGCAAGAGTGAAAGGGAAGGTTTGAAGAAGGTAGTGAGACTCGCTATGATGGATGGTTTGAGATGGTGGCAATGACAAAAAGACATGAGGCCGAGCTGGAGGTGACACAGCTGAAGATGCTACGTTTTTGGAGACAAAGACAAGGTTGAGATGGTTTGTATTTTAAACTTTATTTATACAGATAGCCCCATTGACACCCAATGTCTCATTTACAGGAGAGACCTGTTCCTCTTAAAGATGCAATATTACCTTATCTGGTCTGCAACTATGTTCTATTCATCACGAGTATGTGTCATAGGAAAGGCGTCAAGATCGTTTTATTGTCATTCAGCTGTTTTGTTTCCTCTCACGGGTCCCGTCAGCAGTGACAAATAGATTTAGATGAATATTATTATTGCACACCAGCCTACCTCCCCAGCACCAAACAGCACACACACAGACTTAGTTTATAGTTATTATAAATCATTGTAAACAGCTGAAGAGGACATTTCTTTACCCAAACAAGAAGTGGTGGAGACCAAAAAGGAAAAAATAGAGGGATTTACATTGGTGGATGTGAGGATCAGTAGCTGTTCGCTAGCAGCACTAATAAGGTAATGATGACATATTTGCGTTTACAGTTTTCCCCTCCAAGGTAATTAATGCTGTTTTAACTGTTTAAGCTGCTTCTTCGTGTTGATTCAGCCACACCATGTAATCAGCAAAGCAGCTCTGCCTGTAATACTTGCGATTAAAATGGGGTTTCATTTTAATCCATGTAAAGCCTGGTATTTTTTTTTTTTTTTTTTTTTGTATTAAAATGTGGAACGTAAACCAGTATCCACAGCGTAAGCTTGCATTGCTGCATATACATGAAAAATGCAGCCTGTGTATGTAATGATGTTACGTTTTTCAAATGAAGCATTAAAAAAGTCAACATACAGCGCTGGTGGCACGTTGTGGCAAACACTCAGCACCGAGAGCTTCATCACAGTCGCTTCTGCCAGTTAAAAGACGCTGGGGACTAAAACAATATTTCTTTGCGGTCGTTTTAGCCGCACGCCTATGTGAATCCATGCTAATGCACAACCTCTGCGTCAGCCCATGCATTAAACATGGAGCAGCTGAGGGGGGATATGTTGCAGTACCAAATGTTTTACTATTAAAAATCACCCTGATAAAAAAAAAAAAAACATGATGGGAAATGCAAACTGCTGGTATCACATGAGATCCCAGTTCTTGAGAGAAAAATTACATAGGAAAAGCAGAACAAGACAGATTATGCAGATGTGGTTTCAGCAGACTTGTTGGGGTTAAAGGTCAAGGAAATGCTGTTAACCGCCTAACAGGGCCAGAAAAACCTGCGAAGGATACAACCCAGTGTTAAAAAAAGCTCCTTTATCATACATTGATCTTCATGTTCCTCTTTTATAGTTCAGTAAATGTATTTTGTAATTTACACCAAGTTCAACATGAGCAATTATTAACCTAGAGACAGAAGCTCTGAACAGCATGTACAACCAACAAAAAAGAGGCGCCAGCTGCAGGATGGTGAGGTCTGGTGACAGCATACACTCTAAATCAATGGGATTTATATATATGAAAGTACATTTGGGCACAAACCCACACAGACTACTTCAGCGTATATCATGCTAATGATTGCTGATCCAGTGCCCTGGTTGGTAATACAAACAGCCCCAACTCAACTGAGACTCCACTAATGTTCATCCTTTTATCGGGGACGATCGTGGCTCAAGAGTTGGGAGTTCGCCTTGTAATCGGAAGGTTGCCGGTTCGAGCCCCGGCTTGGACAGTCTCGGTTGTTGTGTCCTTGGGCAAGACACTTCACCTGTTGCCTACTGGTGGTGGTCAGAGGGCCCGGTGGCGCCAGTGTCCGGCAGCCTCGCCTCTGTCAGTGCGCCCCAGGGTGGCTGTGGCTACAATGTAGCTTGCCATCACCAATGGGTGGATGACTGGATATGTAAAGCACTTTGGGGTCCTTAGGGACTAGTAAAGCGCTATATAAATACAGACCATTTTCCATTTTAAACCAAGCACACAGCTTTTAGGTTAGTCTCTTTATTATCCATCAAAAAATTTGAAATGTCATGATCCAGTTAAATTTTAGAATTGTCTTCTTCTTTCCATTGTTCTCTTTAGGGGTCACACCAGCACCTCACCCTGTCTGCAGCATCCTCCTCTGTCACACCAGCCCTCTGCAGGTCGTCTTTCACTACATCCACGAATCTTCTCTGTGGTCTTTCCTGCCTGGCAGCTTCAACATCCTTTGTCCAGTATGTCCGCCATCCCTTCTCTGCATGTGTCAAAACCATTTCATCCTTGTGTTTCTAACTTTGATTTTTATATAATTTAAATGGACACAAAGATTTATATTAAAATATCCTTTTAATTACAATGTGCTTTTATTGTTCCTTTGTTTTTTGTTTTTGCATTATTTCAATACAGTGAGGTAATGCATCTTCCACACACTATATTTATGTTGTTCAAAACAGATCTATATACCTAATAAGGATAAACACACACTAAACATATATTTTGTAGTATGACTAAAAGCACACTCTCATTTATCCCCCCCCCCCCCTTCCCCTGCAGTCACATGATCCTTTCATTGACTTGACTTGTTATTTTGCATTGCTCCAGCAGAGGGAGCTGCTCATGCATTAACACCACTCAGTGTGGGCGCACGTGTATTACCCTCAGAGTGAATTCAAACCAATGACTCCATTCATTCATTCACTTATTGTAAATAACTGCGGGGCCTTCAGCCGCTGCCATTTGTGGCTAAAGTCCGTCATTTCCAAGAGAGACCTGGCAGCAAAAGTCAAGTGTTATTTGCCTAGAAAATGTAAAAGGTAAGAAGGTGACAGATAAAGGAAGGAGTCTAAGTTTTCCTTATTGGAAATCAGCTCCTACTACAAAATAATTCCTGTTAATCTGACTGAGAGGTGTGGTCACTGATTAGAAGAAATGGCGTGAGCAAGATTTCAAGGAAAGGGAAAAAACACGAGAGAGAGGGAGAGCGAGAAACACACCGAGAGGTAGACAAACAGGTGTCTGGTATCACTTTTGGTGGAGACTCAGCAGTATTGACTGATGGTAGTTGCGGTTTCACTTTGCGCAATGGTAGCTGTTGTGGGAGTTTGGGGTCCCATCCACTGAGCTAAAGAAAGCAAACCATTTCCTGCCTTATTCGTAAATAACAATATTGCGATTTTAGTGCAGATTTTTTTAATCCATTTTTCACAGTAACATGTCAGTTTTATTAAAGACATTTTGTAACAGATGTGTTATAACAAATTTCAGCTGTTGTTCACACCAGGATTAAAACTGCAGGTGTGTTGTGCCATCTCATATACACACTCGGCCTGTTTTCCACTCTGCTCCTACCACTCCCGTCATCCTTGCTGAACAGATATTGCTGATTAGCCGACTTTACAACTTGATAACTCAGTTTGAATGAGTCAGACCTTCCAAATAAGTGGCTTTGCAAGTTTCGTTTAAATAAACCTTAACGTGGCAGTAACTGTGGTGAAACTAATGTAAAATACACCAAACAAGCATTTAAGTGGTTGTGCAGAAACTTGGGTAAAATTTGTATTAAAGGTTCAACAAATAAATGATAAACCATGTTAAATAAGTTGTGTTAAATAAACAATAAAGAAATAAACATTGATTTTGGAATAAATCTATGACAATATTATAACATTTTACGTAAAAAAAAACTGTCATAAAAATGTAAATGTATTACTGACCCATTTAATAAAGGCCTGTTCTTAACGTACTTTACAGCAGTGTACGTAATCATCTCTCAAATCAAGGACCTTGTAAACAAAATCACAGGAGCAGCAATTCCCCCTCTTTTTTTTAATCTCAGAAGCCTCATTGTGAGTCACATAACCCTGAAAATCACGCAACAGCCTCATCATTGATGCATCACTTATACACTGGAAGTTGTAAATAGCTTTGTTTGCTAATAGGAATGTGAATGACATTTGTGCTATCAAGCTGATCTTATGCCTCTGGGCAGAGTAAGAGCAAACACAATGACTACCTGTATAATAATGGTGTCAACAACCTGTTGACGGAAAACCCCTGTGGAAAAAAAACCCCAGTTTCCTTTCTGTGCATGCGGTGTTGTGATTAATTGTTTCGTACAAAGCCAGCAGGACTTCCTTAAGGAAGAAGAGGGAGGAAAGTGGGGAGGTAAATGCAGCTATGCAGGCACTCTCAGCCAGATGAGATTTAAACAGTACATGTAGGAAAGACAAAAAAAAAGAAAAGAATCAGAGAGAATTGCCCTCTTTTCCCTTGATGGGTAAAATTCAGAGCCTGTCAGGGGAAATTAAACTCCTCATGTCCTTGAACACAACTAAATCTCATCAGCGGAGCAGATTAGAAATTTCAGGCTATGAAGTCATTAACGGCAGCAGGTACACTGCATGTGTAAATCTGCTTACTTTAATACTGTGACCCAGCTGCTGTTAGTTTACCTTTTTGTGTTATTGTAGTAATCTAAACAGGAGATAAGAGGTAGTGGAAAGAGGAGGAGGGGAGAAGAAAAGACGAATGCACTTATGTCAGTCCGTCCCACTTCTATTCAAGTACAAATGCCTGCATACCAGCACTGCTGACGACTGATCTGATCCCACACACACACACAAAGGCGCTCTGTGACGGCCTGTCGCGTCACACGCTCATCATAGCGCTCACTCACACAGGCACTGAAAGTCAGACCGGAGCTGGGAGATGCTACGAGCTGGCAGCTGCTGAGTAAGTCCACTTTCCCTCCTCTGCACTCCTCTTTCATTCTCTGCCTGCTTTTCTTGCTTGATTGCTATTCTCCGGCCCGTCTAAGTTCATTTATCTCTCACACTCTGCCCTGCCGCTGTGAAATGGCCAGTGTTTTCTCACACTGAGAGACCTTTCAAACTTTTCTCTCAGTATGCCGTGCACATGCCTTTCTGCTTTTCTTTCTTTCTTCTCGGTGTATGTGTAGCGGCAGAGAGGCTTATTTGCATGCTGGCGCAGAGCCAGAGCCCAATGCTTTACCTTTACAGAAGAATAACAGAGCCGCGAGTTTGCTAATTTTGTCCCTTTCTGTGATATTATTTCTCTAAAGAGTCTGCAAGGGCTGTTATTGTCTTTGAGAAATCTGGACGCACTCACGTCTCAGTCTGAATGCTTCTCTTTTCCCAAATTCACACAGTTGATTGTGGGAGCTGTGGTGCAGGTGTAACGCTGTTCATGAATAGAGAGCTGAAGCAATTTGCCACAGAGCTGAATGTTTGCTATGAAGTCTTCGAGTCAGGTTGGGTTTATTTGCATTGCTCCCAATCACAATCTGAAAGGGCTTTAGCAGCCCCCATTCAATGTACAGAGTGTAGGCGTTCACATAGGAAAGAACATGGATCACAAAGACATCACAGCAAGGGAAAAAAACTACTGACAGATATTGAACGAAGGGACACTAGTTCTACAACTGACACCAAAACTAAGCTGCTCGGTTTAGTGCGATTTGGTGACCTGTGGGTAGCACGGCCAGACCAAATTGACTGTTTTCTACTGTTTTGAGTTCCCAGGCTAACAAAAATGTACAGGTGCAGAATATCCTGGTTTCACTGCTTCATTTAAGCTGAATTATTCCGCTCTTGTTCAGGATTTAGCAGAAGTGGGCAGATCAATCCAAATATCGATAGTAATGATGCTAACTCTGGTATTGGAAATGAATCAATACTTGGCTGATAGGATCGATACTTTGTTTCTGTCCTCTAAGTACAGTATGAAGCTCACTGAACTAATTATTGTGGACGGTATAAATCACAGTGATTTAGGGTCATTAAAATGTGTTCAGAATTTGCAAACCGCCCATGATTCATCTCATAAATCATGACACACTGGACACACTGCTCTAGCCTACATGAGCTGCTTTTGCAGGTTTTTTAGTATCAGTATGCGTGCTGATATCTGCACCTCTTGCCCTGTATCGGATCAGTACTAAAATTTGCACTACTGAGCACCAATAGGATTTAGAATCACTAAATGGGCCCCCCTGTGAAGCACATGTGGCCACACCTAACCTCAAAGGAAACTTTTATCAGTGACCATAACACTGGATCGCTCTCAAGCGCTCATTGGTCAGCTGTTATCAGCCACACAAATCCTATTGGCTCTCACTCAGCAAAACATTAGCCCACATATTTTAAAAACTGCACAAGGTTGTTTTCTGGGATTTAGACTCTCAGGGCTTCCTGATTAATTTATAACTAACTGTGTTGACATGCATGTTGATAAGGTTCTGAAAAAACGAGACTGTGTGTGTGTGTGTGTGTGTGTGTGTGTGTGTGTGTGTGTGTGTGTGTGTGTGTGTGTGTGTGTGTGTGTGTGTGATATTCAACTCTTTATCCCTGGGTCTGTTACTCACAGATAGCATAGAGTCATTAGCACCCCACCCTGTCTATGTCTGTGTGTGTGAGTGTGTTGACATACTGAACCTGCCCCTATTTGCCCATCAGTGTTTGGAAGCACAGCAGCATTCTCACTGCAACACTCACACACACACACACACACATTACACTTGGCATTGTTACTTATTTGCTTAGGGCCTATTGTGTTCTGCCAGCCAGAGCTGCATTGAGTGAAAGGGAACAAAACAATAAAGTAGGTTTAATCTCTCTCTCTCACTCTCTCTTTAAAGCCCACAACAGAAGCATTTACTGCCCAGTTGATCCGGACACTCTACCCTGCACCTCCGCCGCCAGAAAGAGCCTGCACACTCCTGCTGCAGTCCAGAGAAACAGCACTTGACAAACAACACCGAACTGACCTCCAACTGCCAGGACTGTACCTGATCCCATATCCTTCAAAGAAAAGGGCAACCTGACTCTGAGCACAGCGGGAAAAGAAGCAATCACACCCCACTGCTGAAACACGACCCAGTGGACCGAGAGACAGAGGGGCTGACAGTCGTGTGTGGTGCCCGGGAAAAGAGGCAGGATGCTGGCTCAAATCCTTCAAGATATGTGGGTGGAACCTGAGGTTCTAGAGGCCCTCAGTGAGGAGCAGAAGAGGATCCTCTTCCTCAAGATGAGAGAGGAGCAGGTACGCCGCTGGAAAGAGCGCGAGGAGAAGGAGGAGAGGGAAAGAGGACACAACAGGAACACCAAGTCAAAGAAAGGTACAGCACTGGTTATTCTGTAGTGGGTAAACTTGTTCAGCTTACCATACAGGTCACACTTGTATAAATTCCAGTAAGGGAACAGCCTTAAACACTCATGAAACAACATTGTTTGGAAGAGGAAGGACCGAGGTTTCTGGTAAACCTGGCTCCCATTTTTACATAACATCATTAGACATGAGGTTAATACCGTCCGGTCTGATATCACCAGATTTCTTTACAGGAACAGCAGGTGTCACAACTCTTTCGACAGGTTAAGTAGGCGGAAATCATTTAGGTAAATGAGAGAGAAAAGCTGCTGGTTCACTAAAGACTAAAGCTACCTGTAAAAAGGTGTAATTGATTGAAAAATAAAAACCCAGAAAATGAAACGTTGTGGAAACATTATGGTTTATTTATCAGGCTAACTGAAATATGTTACGATACAGGACCTGTATTATTTCTAGTCTTGTTTACATTTGTCAGTACAGCGAGCATTCAAGGCTTTGTTTGCTATTTAAGTCAACTATTTTCTTAAAGTAAAGGTTGTAATCTGTGTTTTGGTTAGCCTATTTATTATACACTTGTATAACTTCTTGCTAATATAACTTCTTTTGTATGCCACAGAATACAAAAGCAAAAATTAAAATTAATAAAACAAAACTAAAATGAAACATGTTTAACAAATAAAAGCTAAGCTCAAAGCTAGCTTAAAGCAAAAACTGAATTGAAAACAAAATAAAAACTAGCTAGCTCTCAGCTAGCTGACAGGCCTGAATCTTGAAATTTATTTTACAATAAATTTATATGGATACATTTATTGTAAAGGTGAATATTATATAGATAGTAATAGTAAGACTAGAAATAGGTGAAAGAGCTAGCTTAGCTTTTCCTCTCTTTTTTTGTAACTGTCCTTAACAATGTTTATCTTGCTAATTTAAGATGCACAAATATAAAGTGCAAATAAAGAAATACAATGAAAAAAATACATAAGTTGCAGCTTCACAAAGTTTCTGTCCCAGCTTTATCATGGTTGGCTAACAACAGCAGCAACAGTTAGCGTTTCTCACATTTTCTTGTCTGTATACTAAGCTAACCTAGCAAGCTGCTGGCACTAGCTTCATTTAGCTGTTTATTGTTATTTTTCTTATAATAGTGCTGTAACTCATTACTTTGTCTTATACAATGAATATGTAGCTTGCAAAGAAGAAGGACTTTGACAACCCGCTCATCCCAAATTGAAAATTATTTTTTATTAAGTTTTCATTTTAGATTGCTTTAAATATTTAATAAAGCCCTGGGCAGTATAACCATAACACGTTAAGAGAAAACACCATGTTTTTCCTGTAAATATCGTTCACTGCAAATCACTTCATGCTCATCATGTTTAATTTAGTTTGTTGCTTGCTGCCAACTCCTTTGGGGGGCTCCGAAAATACAGATTTTAGAAAATGGGGCACCAGAGTTCATTTACACCTACTTGAAAACTTCTAAATTCTCAGTACACGTGAGCAGTGAAGCACGAGTTTTGTACAAAACCTTCTCTGGTTACCAATCTGACTAATGTGTTCAGATTACGCCCAAAGAAATCCAGTTTGACCATCCCTGTTGTTCTCTCTTACTCATTTCATCCAGCCTTCCTCTAATTAAGGTGTTATTCTAACTCACTGAGACCCTGCCGCCTCAGCCGGTTCACCTGGACAATGGATGTGTGTGTGTGAGCATGTGTGGGTTTGATGGACAGATCTCTCACAGCCAGCTGAATCATTCTGTTGGCTGAAAGCTGAATAAGATCGAGGAGGTCCTGTGGTTCTGGGGCGTCACCATGCTTTAAAGCACATATTAAGTTCCCATCTTTGTCCACCCAATCTCTGCCATGTCACCTGAGAGGTGACGGAGTGTGTGCCGTTTGCACATTGCACTCCATACAATCCTTCTGCCATCTTTCTGTCTTTGTTCACTGTTCTGTGGATGGGAAAAAACAAGCCTTTACATGTGGTGTGCAAACAGGTCTTTAAATACAAATGCATGATTAAACCTGCACCTATGTGTGAAGATTTCTATTATGTGCTGCATTTCTGGTTAATTTGCGGGTGTGGTGGTAATAAAGACAGGCACCGCAGGTCTGTAAAGTCATGGCAGGTGATCGACACTCAGCGAGGTGGCTATAAATGTGAATACTGAAGGTGTGTTTTTGTTTTTTTTCTGACATCACAGGTACCATTATGTGCTATGTCACTGCATGCGTAGCACACAAGCCAATTGTCTAAAAATAAGTAGCTGCCATTATTAGCTGGAAACCTGTAAATGTTCACTGGTCCCGCTGGGGGAATTTCAACACTGACAATTTGAATTTTAAAGCCACGCCCCAATCTGTGACATCACGGCAGGTGTTTGGTCTTTATCAGGTACTCTACTGTCATGGAAAAACAATCAGCAGCCGTCAGGATGGGGGTTTATTTTTGAATATAACGTCATAATGAGGCAATGGCTGAAAACACCCAGTTTCCAGGATGTGAACGCAACATTATAAAATTTATTGATTCATAACTGTGAGTGAATTCATGATTATTGTAACATTAGACACTTAAATAAAGGTTTTAGCATTACAACATGGTCTTAAAGTGAAACTTAAAGGGGACATTTAAGTAAACTCTTACTGAAGGTGAGAAGGTAGTTTTGCTGTAGGAGACAATTAAATAATTCCAGGGGGAAAACAGACACAGAAAACACAAACTGGGTTAAAAATGTACTAAGGACAAATCAGCAACAAGCAAAGTGTTAGAGGGTAAGTCTGTTCCGGGAGTGAGGCTTCCCAACACCAACACTTGTAGGACAGCACCACCTTCTGGCTGATAGCCACAATAACAGTTTGTTAGACGACTTCATTCTAAATGCTGCTGAGCATTTCTCTCCGAGTGTAATAAGGATATATTTTATGTTGTATGCTTCATATACATTTTGTTTTCCTCTTTTATTTTCTCTCCAGCTTCCAGTAAACACGTGAGGTGGCTCCTTGGGCGGGATGGTGACGTGAGCGTCAGTATAATCGGTGAGGTGGACGAACTGAGATCCTCCAGACTCCTCCAGAACCTCATGAACAACAGGTAGAAACACATAGTGTGTTTTTCCCCAAAAAAATATCTTTGACAAGTCGACTCAAAGAAATCCAAAGGATGATAAGCTCTTATCTTATCACAGTAAAGAACAATAACCTATTTTCAATAGATCTGAATTAATGTTGCTCTGCATCGTGTTTTTAACGTAGCACATAACATGTAGATTCTCAATTATGTTTGCGTAGATCAACAGTGAACTAAATACTTTCAGTCAGCCGGACAGTTCCTTGCACCAACATGATTATAGAAGTTACTAGTGACATGGCTGACTGGTGGATTCATTTAAAGGCTGTTATCGGAGGGACTAAAACGGATGTCTTTGTCTTTCAGATTTCAGTCTGATAACATGAATGCCATCCAGAGAGTGGACTTGCTTCCAGGGAGTGAGGACCAGCAGCTTAACCTTAAAGAAGACATCCAGCTACCCATCACACATGTAAGTTCCCATGTTTGAAATGTGTTTGAAAGTGCGACGACCTGCGTGTGTGTTAGAGTTTATAACATCGAGTCGTTTCGGTCTTACGCGCAGGATGACACGGCTTCACCGAATGACCAGTCATCCGAGGAAGACATGGACTCGTGCAGCGCTGATGACGACCCGAAGGACACGGCCGAGGACAGCGACAGCGAATCAGGCAGCGGCTCTGACAACCTCAGCGACTGGACTCCGCTCTACAAGCCCCATTTTAGTAGTCATGGCAACCAGCCGCTCAGAGCCCCGCTGGCGGACACAAAGAAGACTGGCCCCCAGGACAGAGGTGAGAAGGGAGGAGAGGATAGAGGAGGGATCTATGTATGCTAGTGTTAAAAGTGTACGATAATCACCAACTCTAACTGCTTATAAGTTCAGGTTAATCGATATAAAGTGGGTCTGAATACAAAATTGTAGCTATTTATTAGAACAGCTCATAGAAACAATAAACTCAAAGAATCAATCGGCACAGATGGCTCATGGTCAAAAGTGTACAAAAGTACAGGAGCAGTACAGACGCGCACTATTTTACTGTGAGCTATGAAAAACTGAACTATCAGGGATCATTATGCAGGCCTGTTCAGTGTTACAGTACATATTGATTACTGCATGACTCACAATTATTAAGCTGATTATTGTTTTAATGGAACAGTTCATGTGAACATAACACAACTGTGCTGGATAGCTTGTGTGTGGGTTGCCAGGTTTTGTTGATGTGTAGTAATCACATGTCCAAAACCTTTTTATTATCATACATCGTCACGACCGTCAGGCCCAGACAGTGCTTGCCTGTGAGCAGCTTCATGTAGGAACTATTTTCTTTCAACTGTCTACATCCACCATCAGCTAGCAACATTATGGGCACCATTAATATTTTCAACCTGTGATGCTGCGTGAACCTCTCCTCACGGCGGGGTGTAGTTCAGTGGAAAGGAATGATATCTGTCACGATATCTGGCACGTGCCATTTTAATCTACTGTAGTTAAGAGAATGACAAACATCTCTAAAACTAGCAACTCACAGCATAACGTGTCTGTTTGATATTTACGTATTAGCTTATCCTTGGGAAAGAGGTGCCACCTCAGCTGTATCCCAGAACATGTCATTGATTGCATCCTGTGCTTCTTTTCTTAGAAACCGCGTGCTACAAAGAGAAGCCAGAGGGCAGAGGTCGCGTGGAGCAGCTCAGGAAGAAATTCGCAGATAATCATCACAACACATCAACTGCCTCCAAGAAACCACCCATACCAGCCAAACCTGCTCATCTGCAGAAGTGAAGCGCACCACCGACCCATTAAGACTCCACGTGTATCTCTGCTACACATGACCCCGAAGAGCTTACTCTATTGAGTGTAATGAGCACTCTGTTGTACAGCAGCAGCTCAGGCTGAGGCTGCACGTACTGAAAGAAAAGGATTCTGACTTGAACCCGAGCAGTGAACAAAAGTCCACTTTATTAGACCTTATTTCAAGGTCCGAGCTACAGAAAGAGAAACATCTGGGGGTGAAGTGAGAGAAAGACTTGAAAGCTTTTGGACTGAAGTCAACCTGAATGATAAAACTAAGCAGCTTTGATGTTGAGTTGAAATTCGAGCACAGATACGCTCACACGGCGTCTGTGATTGACAGGTCGACACAGAGCGTGGTGTCCAGACACAGACTATTGACTGCAGGTGAAAAACACTGTGGTTTTATTACTGACATGTCATAAGCAGGAAAAACTGATAAATCATCCGCATTTTTTTCTTCACTGATCCAAAGGTGGGAGCTATGTTAAATGTAGTCCATGTACCGTATTACTATAATGTTTTTAACTGTGTTGATTGCTTGTTGGCAAAATTCTCCTTCAGCGTTTTAGCTGGCGTAAGAGTTTTGGGTTTAAAAGAAAACAACCAAATTCATGTAAAATTATTAACAGGGTCAGTATACTCAGTGTACTTTCTACTGTCCCTGACATTCACTGACAGACACGGACCTGCTCAGGAGGCCTTTCAGGTTTGGTGTCTTGCTCAAGAACAATTTATCCAGATGTATATGATAATATTTGGAATATGTGGCAGCCTACAGTGCCTTTTTTTCTGTCAGAGCAAATGTTACCAATGGAGTAATGGCCACTCCAGCACACTCGACTTGAAAAGAAACTGTACCTATCAGATTCAAAGGGACTAAACTGTGGCTCTTTTTGACAAAGCTGCAAGCTCTAGCATGCAGCATCAGGTCTCTGAGTTGATCTACCAATCCTGTGTCAGGAGTATAATGAAAGTGAACGATATTTGATAGAAACACTTGGCTTCATTACATGGTGAATTCTGTCTTTTCTATTTTTTTCTCTGAAGTTGACCATAAGACTTTTAGTAAACTTAGGTCCTTTAAGTCAGCGGTCCCCAACACCCAGGCCACATGGCTCCAGTCTGTGGCTCGCTTGGTTCTGGGCCGTGAGATATGAGACTTGGGTGTGAAACTCATGGTTTTCAGGCTTTCTGTCGGTTTTTATTGTTATTTTTTTATCGGTTTTATCGTTAACTCTCCTGGGTCTTTTCCCATGTGTTATGAATAAATCTTCTTTTTTTGTCCAATACTGGTTTTATGTTGTTGTATTTATCCACAACACCTTAAAGGCTGGTCCATGAAAATATTGCCGGACATAAACAAGTCCGCGGTGCAAAAAAGGTTGAGGACTGCTGCTTTAAGTATCTCTATTCCCCACAGAATGCTAACGAGTAACGTTCCTTCAACTTTTACTGTGCAATAATTTATCAGGCTGCCTCTAAAATTACACAACAATGTACAGTTTAGTAGACCAAAATAAAATAATATCTCATAATTATAATAAAATAACCCATTTATACGCTAATTGTGCAGCACACAGGAAGGACATTACATAGACATAAATATTCCACAAAACAATATATTAGTGATGATACAATGACCAAAGTAGTTGAAAGTTAACTTCAATAACACTTAAATCTAAGCATTTCAATTTCTCTTTGCCAGGTATACTATACTTTTTCATTGTGTATCTGTAGTTGGCTAATCTGAAACGACGTCAGGTTCTGTTAGAAATGCACATATGCTCTCAGGAATTGACCCGTAGCATGTTACAGATAAACATAATACTGGAATTCAGTCAAAAACATGCTGAACAAGAGTGCACATGTTGAATATATAGTGTACAATAAGTGATTTCAGTTACAGCATTATGATGAGGAAAGCTAATATCTAAACATTAGCGTCATTGACATAAGCAAGTTAGCATGCTAATGTTAGCATCCAGCTCAGAGCACTGCTCCTCACAGACTTTAGTAGGGCAAAAGAAATTTGATGAATTTAGCCAAAAACTAAAAGTTGTGATATTTTATTTACCTTTTATTTGGTGATTGGCAAAAAATAACAATAAAAATAGCAAGAAACAACCCACTAAACAAACATTAGCTTGTTTTTTTTGAGGGAGCGTTTAGCCACATTTGACATCTGTTGACCTGACCAACGTTTTGTGGTTAAAATAAAACAAATCCATATCTTCATGACTTCAACATGGCCACATGCTCAGGATCGCCGACAGCTGTGGAAGCCACATAAGTGCACTTTTTTTTTCTTTTTTTTTTACTTGTATTGGCTATTTGGACCCAAAGATGTTAACATTTCTATACTTAGCATCAGATGAGGTCAGTCAAGAGGGCATAATCAGGTAATGGACTTGGCAGGGGGGGAAATCCACATTTTAGCGCTAAAACACTGCTATGTTTAAGCTCACAGAACTGCACGGTCATCAAATTAGAGGGACTGTGTGTAAAAATAACTTATGTTTCTATGTTGGTCAGGCAAATTGGATGTGAACACCCTCCACTGCTTTGACTCAGCACTTTAACCTCATGGCCATTGCTTCATTTCTTTTCCACTGCGCTGGAGTACATATCTAAAACAGTGAAAAGCATCTCCCTGGACAAATATTTATAGGCTCTACTGCAGCTTTACGGGACATTAGGAGGAAGAAGCCAGAGAAAAGAACAAAATCACACCCGTGGCAGAGACAGCAGTACTTTATTTTTAAGGTTTGCACTGTTTGAGCTGTAGTTACTACCTAACCATTTAGTCACATGTTCCTTTTACTTGGTCACTAATTAATTCCTAAAAGTCTTCACCAGCTGACACTTTGTTTTTTTACCTTCTGTTTGTATTTGTACTGTATATGTCCTACATGGGTTTATGCCTGTTGTGTAAAAGAACAAACTAAAAGAGTTTTCTTGCTTCTAACAAAGTTGTGTGTGTTCACAGTGTTGGTGTGTGTGTTTGTGTGTGTAGGGGTAGGTGGGACAGCTGCAGATGACACAGAGAAGCTGTAGATAGTGGTCACTTACACAATGATTATCTATTCATTGGGCTCTATCAGAAAACAGCCATCAGAGATCAAACGGAGAGAACAGAAAGCTGATTAGCATGTGGTTCAGACTGAGACGGAGGGCGAGACGCTAGGGGAGACAGAGAAAATGAGAGTCTGGTCACGGGAAGCACAACGTCACAGTCAACTCAGTAAACCTTCTCGCATTCCTTCACCACTTCCACACCCTCACCCTCTGTGTGTGTGTGTGTGTCTGAGTGAAGAGCGTGTGAGCGTCTGTCCGGCCATATATCTTGAACCATGTGACTCTACACGAGCAGTCATGCACACAGCGTGAAAAGCGCCGCTATATATAGTAGGACAGTGTTGGGTGTCCCAGTAAAGCATTGTGGGAGCCTGTTCACCTTTGTTCCTTGAGAAAGCTCTTCTTGGAATGTTTGTATACACTCGTGTGCTGCGTATAGAGAGTGCTGCTGCTCCTAATTATTTTCTATCCACCTCGAAAGGTGAAATTAGGACACATGTAGCATGTCATGTGTCGACCGTGTGACAGTAAACAACATATATTATCTGGCTGTCTTTTGGAAAAGCTATCTCCTAATCGTTTCTGTGAATCAGGTCATTGTGGGGAAAGACAATAAAAAAGAATCTGTGACAGACAACACCTTAGGCTGTCATTCCACAAGAATGCAATGGTAGTCTCATTTATAGCCTGAAGATAATTGTTACTTAACGTGTAACAATTCTGGTTATTTGACTAGTTCTAAGTTTCATGAATTAAGGCTTTTTATTCAGTTTGCTAACTTTGAAGAATTCGCACTGCAAAATAACAGTAAAACTAAGTAAGCTAAGTTACACAGCGTAAAAAACTTGTTTTCATTTAACCATGATCAGCTCGACTCTCAGCTTAAAAACATTATCTATCATAAGCCCTAACTTATAGCCACGTCTTTTAGACATGATGTGTTTGTAACGAGGCTTCTCTGGTAAAAAGCTAGTCTGTCATGTAACCCCATGTTGTTGTTGGTCCTGCATCATCATTATCATGTTGGTCCAGGATCAACAATGCTACTGACCAATTGGATTGCTGTGATGTCATTGCTTGGGAATGTGGAGCGAAAAAAACTTTTGTTTGTATAAATCTTTCTTTTATTCTTTATTAATTTATGCAACATAATAAATGTTTTAGCAATTTAGATTTGCTGTTAGCCTAATTTAGATTACTCGTGCTAGTTTGGTTGTGATAGTTTTTTATAGCATTTGCTAACTTCTTGGCTAATGCTAAGTGAATACTCTGACAACATGATTGGTCAGTTGCAATGTTGATCCTGCACCAACACTGTTATGATGATGTAGCAGGAACTCTAACATGTGGATATCAGATTGTGCTTCTCATGTAATTATTTGAAACTATACAAATGTTGAAAACTACATCCATTAAATTTGTTATCTGTGTATCCGACTTAGGATATGTGGGTGGGGCTGGAATTTAAAGCTGCCACTGGGCAAAAGGTAGGATACACCTGAAATGTGTAAGATTAAACATTTTTAAATCCAATAAATATTTTTAGTGTTTTTTGCCGCCGTTGTTGGAAACTGGAATTGCTTAGTTTTAATATTACTCTTATTACTGTTTCTGGGTCACAAAATAAACTTTTAAGGTGTTTTCAGGCAAGAATGTAGCTGTGTTAACTTCAAATATCTGCTTGGTTTATCAAGACATCACATATTTTCAAAAGTGCTCTGACGTTTTCGGAGACATCCGTCTCGCTAGAGCCGGCAAGAACAGCAAACTCCCGGCACATCGTTTTCAAACCCCCCGCAGTCTTTCACTACTCAGATTAAACATAATATATAAATCACTTAGATAACTTAAAAATATTATTGTTTGACTTTTTATTGTTTTAATTGTTCGTGAGTAAATCAATTTGGATGCAGCCATGAAGGCCGGGTCCTCGAGAGGATGCAGCCTATGAATTTGGACACAGCTTGTACTCTAACTAGAGGACTTACAAAAATGGAAGTCAACGGGAAACACCTTTTTGACTCTGTAAACACTTTGTAAACCTTGGTCATACCGTGTTTCAAAATAGAGGATTAACCGACACATTGCTGGCCAATGATCAAGTGGGTTCACAGTTAGACCCATACCCATTTGTCACATTTGGATTTTTTACACCAAAATGGCAACGGCAGAAACATTTGGTCTCAAGGCTTTAAAACAGTTCTTCAGAACCCAGAGGGTGACAGCACGGTCACTACATCTCTTCGTTATACTTTCTATGGGTCCAACACTTTGATCCAGACTAAAACAACCGTTGGATAGGTTATACTCATGTGATCCTCTGAGTCCCCTGAGTTTTTTTGTTTAGTTTTAAAGGCTACGTCCGCATGTACACGATTATTTACGTAAATAACGATTTACTTGGGTCTTTCGTACACATGTAAGCAGCGTTTGGATCACTGAAAACTGAGTTTCTGAAAGACTCCTGGCAGGGTGAATATTTTAAAACATGTAAATGCATTAAACTTCATTACTGCGTTTACATATGGACAAGGAAAACGTAAATTTTAAAACCGAAGGTATGTGGTTTGATTTCCTTTTTTGACACTAGACTGCTCTGTTATTGTTTCTGTGCTTTTCATTGATCAGCATGTCTTCGCGAGGTTACATTGCCACCTGCTTTGGCTGTTCTTGACAGCACTTGAGTTTGTTTTTAGCATTTTGATCTGGACAGAGATATTTTTCAAAACGACCTTGGAAAAATCCCCATTTTAAAAAATACCTGATTACATTTGGAGGTAGCCACAGCACCTTCATGCTGTGAAGTTTCACTGGGTGCTAGCAAGACAGTATCCGCTTCCTAAGTCTAATGTTATCATCCGTTTCTGCGTCAGAACTCTTCCTCGGTTAAAATCAATCAAACACTGAGAAACGGTCCAAATAAATCACCAATAAAATGATCATCATGACTGTTTCTCTCAGATGTTAAAGTTTAACATCCAGGCCTCCGTGAAAGATGTTTAACAAAGCTAGAGGAAAGCAGGACGTTAGCTCGCTAGTTTTCATTTGAAGGTGATATAACTGAAGGATCGGGACCGAAGGACTAAGATGTACTTTTCTGCTATTGCTTTGCACAAAAAGACGGAAAACTAAAGCCCAGCTATGTTTGTAGAGTTAGTGAAGCTGGGCTAACTGGGCTAACTGCTATATATTGGTGTGGTGATGGTCAGCATAATATAAACACATTAGACACTCCATCTTCACTAGGATGAGGGTTAACTTTTTTACCCAGAATAGAAGTTAATGTGAGAGTCCCCAATGGCCAGAGACAAATGCAATCATATGGCAAGAAGATAACACCGAAAACTAACCAAACTTCAGGCAAGAGAACATTTGAGATGATTCATCCACAACACAAGGTTAGTCATTAATATCCTGCTCCGGGGTTTGGGTGACTCGCTATGAAAAATTCCTGACCCCAGGCTTTATGCCCCTACTGGCATATTACTCGGCTTGAGAGTGATTCTTTTCTGAAGTGTTTAGATGTTCGGTGCTTGCAAACTGTAAATCTATGGATTAGAGTTGTTTCATAATGTTTTTAAAAACTGAGCTTAAAGACATACTGCACTGGAATACTACTAAAAAAAAGCCTGAGAGGCTGATGGTGACCAATGATTATTTTTAGGGACTTCGCTATATAAAATAAACATGTTAAACCCGTTTAAACACATTAAAACAACAAACAATCCTCCATGTTTGGCCCAGAGTTGTAGCATTGATAGGGTAAAAATATAAACTTTATCATTGTTATTTTTTTTTAAAGAATGGATTGAAATAGTTGTTATGTTCCATATGCGTCAATAGTAAAATAGAGTATAAAGTATTCAAAACTAATAAAAGTAAGCTATTTAAACAATTTCACTTGGGTGCAAATGGAAGAACACAACAAACTTATAGACTAGCAACTTGTCAGTCACACTGTAAACCAAACTTTATCATCCTTTTTGACTCTAATGGGGACCATAACTTATAAAACGAGCAATGTGTTGTTTCAGGAACAACTTAAAACTAGCCACTGAAACCATAAAACTATCAGGAAGAGTTACAACCAGACATGTGTTTATAATTAAAGGCAGCACCCCCTGCTGGAAATGAGAAAGACTGCGGTGTTCATGCTGACTTTACTTTTCAGATCGGAAAATGACTTCCATCTTCTATATACAGTCAATTAGTTGGCCAAGTGTTGTTTGTAATAACTTATTTATCAATAATTAACTAAAATTCGCAGGGCTTGTGACAAAAACGTATAACTGACATTGCAGCTGTGGTCGAGATTGGTAGCTGTCAGAGTTGTGCAAATTTAAAGGTGCAAAGGGAGTTCCAGCCCAGTAATCTTTGGTAATAATCAATTCCACATCGTGGGGTGGTCCACGTCATGATGAAATATCTCTGCAGACAGGGAGACTTTATCCCTGGGCTTTGCCTAGCTTCCTAGAAATCAGCAACAAGCTAAACATTAACAGAATTTTGTGCACACGTTACGTCTGAGCATAGAAATGTACGGAGCCCCGCAGGTGACATGGGAGAAAAAAAAATTAAGACGGACTTTTGCGAGATCTCGCAAAACAAACTCGAGATCTTGCAAAACTTTTGCGAGATCTCGCAAAACAAACTCGGATCTTGCAAAACTTTTGCGAGATCTTGCAAAAGTTTTAGCCGCATTCTTCGGCCTTTGACCTCCCATTAGCTCGAAGCTAACGGGAGGTCGAGACCTACTACAGCCGGGAGGAACACCACTTTCCCGGCACATCGTGCCTCGACCTCCCGGTCGGCTTCAAGCCAGCGTCCGAAGAATGCGGCTAAAACTTTTGCAAGATCTCACAAAACTTTTGCGAGATCTCGCAAAAGTCCGTCTTAATTTTTTTTTCTCCCGTGTCCGCTGCGGGGCTCCGTACCGTAGAAATGTGAGAAGGATTTGAAAGTTATTTTTATTTGTTCTGGATTTTATGGCTGTATTTAGATTTGACTGGATAAGAATCCATTTCAGATATTTTTGAAGTCACATGTATCATTTAGTGATTTCTCTGCTTGTTTTTCACCGGTAGAAACAAGACCATCCTGTGGCTGTTTTTAGAACCTGGCGTACTCTGAATCCACCTTTAACAGCTTTAAGGGTCAAAGGTCAAGAAAGCCCTTTGACCTCGGTGTCACCAAAATATAACCTGGGGGGAAGATGAGACAGGGCTTTTTGAGGATGTAAGAAGCCATTGTGTTGCTGTTTGGGAGATGCATGTTTTCCATGTGTACAAAAGGGGAATGCAAATGGATAACAGAGGCATAATGACGAGTGATCTCAGAAAGATGATGTTTTCTGCAAAGCTGTTACACATTTCCTAACACTGGGGAAACGGCCAATGGTCGAAGGGAAAAAAAAGATCTTCACAATGAGACACAGTGTCTCAGAGCAAACGCAGTGGCCAAAATTTCAGAGGACTTGCTCATGAGCGAGGGTCCGCCCAGCTCCAGCGCAGGTTGCCTCGGGCTGGCAGGTTGCTCCACTGCAGTGTGTGTGTGTGAGGAGTTTTTCCTCCAGAGTGGGCAGGGCTGCTGGTGCTAACATATGTAGGCTCCACAGGGGTCTGTGACGGCACACACCGTCTATCTGGACAATGCATCCATCATTAACCTCCCCGCATCTCTGTCTCGCTGCATTTCAATCGGCCTCCATCACCGCGCTTGCTGGATCTCACACTCATCTCTCCCACTCTCTTTGTTTGGCCCCACGTTATCTTCATCCCCTGCTGTCCATCTCCCTCATCCTCCTCCCTGCATATCCCTCGCTTTCTCTTTTCTCTCCCCCTGTGGCCTGCTTTTCATCTCTCCCTCTTACCCCTCCTCTTCCTCCCCCTTCCCTCTCTCTCTCTCTCTCTGCCCTTCACCATGCCCCCCCACCCCACACACACCTCCTCCTCTCCCCTTCACCCTCTCCCTGTATCCGCTTTCCACTCCCTCCTCCTTCTCCTCCTCTTCCTCCACCTCCCCCAACTCTCTCTCTCTCTCTCACAGCCCTCCTCCGCCTCTCCTCTGTCCTCCGTTCAATGCCCCCCCCCCCCCCCCCCCCTCCTTTTTTTGCTCCTGCCATCTTGCAGGCCAGTGGAGCCAGACTGCAGGCGTTCAGGGAGTCACTGGACCTGCTGGGCAGCGGGTGACACAGATTTC
Source organism: Rhamphochromis longiceps (assembly GCF_057381845.1). Taxonomy (NCBI): domain Eukaryota; kingdom Metazoa; phylum Chordata; class Actinopteri; order Cichliformes; family Cichlidae; genus Rhamphochromis; species Rhamphochromis longiceps. The sequence goes on from NC_140558.1 coordinate 25,375,844, forward strand.
CGGTGTGTGTGTGTGTGTGTGTGTGTGCATGTGTGACGAGACCAGGAGGAGGAGCGGGGTGGGGGGATTAAGCTCCAAATCACTAGAAAGGCACTGAAGAGAGGGGGGGTGAGAAAAGAAAAAGCTGCAGATCCAAGAATTTGAAATTCTCCCTTTGTCTGGGAGATGAAGAAACACTAGACTGTGGACTCAAAACTAAAAGACTGCGTGTTTCTCATTCAGTGGGAGCGTTGTAATTGCATGATGTTGGAGCTCGCTGCTTTTCTCCATGAGTTGGCAGTGTCCTGCGTTGGCTGGCGTGCAGTGCTTTCCCTCTCTCTCTGTCTCTCTCTCTCTCTCCCTGCCTGACAAACACACACACACGCACGCACACACACACACACACACACACACACACACACACACACACACACACGCACGGACGTGCACATCCCCCTCCTGCCCCCACCCCCACAGATGCACACTCACATACAAGCACACACACAGTCCCTCTGCGATCCCCCCTGACTGAAGGCTCACAGGAAGTGCAGCCGTGGCCCAATTATAGCGTGACACCTCGGGCCGGCCGTTGCCATGGTTACGTCTTCCCTGCGGTCCCCTGGAGTGTGGCGCCGAGGAAGAAGGTCTTATCACATCAGCCATCGTTACGGCAACAAGCAAAAACCCACCCTGTAGCCTCAGCCCAGCTGGCTGTGTATTCGGCTTGAAATCTGCCCCCCCCCCCCCCCTCTCATCTGTGTATGCGTGTGTGAGAGATTTATATATACATACGTGGAAAATTTAAAAAAAAAAAGGAAATTGTGTGCGAGGAAGAGCCCGAATGTTTGTGATGATTGTGTGTGTCAGGTTAGGTGTGCTCAAGTGCACGCACTGGACTTGCCAAGGCAGCGTGTAGGTGTGTTTGTGTGTCTGTGGGGTTGTGATAAGGCTCTCAGCCACACCATTAGGTGACTCATAATCCACACACAACCTCGCACACACATACAGGAGCACATGTGTGCGCAAGCAGAAACAAGGTTGCAAACGGACACATACGCCCAATTACAAATGAGTGCACGCACACACACACACACACACACACACACACACACACACACACACACACACACACACACACACACACACACACACACACATAAAGACGTAGCATAGAGCTTGTAGACGAGTGCACATGGCAAATTTCTTTTATTTCAAAAGGGCAAACAGCGCTATACAGTACAAGTTGCACATGAAATAATTTAGCCGAGGCCAAACTCATTCACTTCTTACTGATGCAGTGACGTCAGAACAACAGAAACTCCCCTCGTTAGAAACAAAACATTTGGCTCCTCTTTACCTTTGAAGCACAGTACATCCAAACTGGAAAGCAACGTAAAAAAAAAGAAAAAAAAGAAAAAGGAAGAAGAAGACATAATGTTTTCCAGATATTTACAGTCTATTTACAGAATTTTTGTCATCATCTGAATATTGACAAACATTGGTATCCTTCTTTCTCGCCTCTCCAATTCTCTGATTGTCAAAATGGATGGGAACGTGTGTGGACATTCTTAAACGGGAGCTGCAGCTCCGCACGAAACACAACATCTTTGAACGTCTCTGGCAGTCACAGTCCGAGCATGTTAACAGGGTGTCCTGTGGGTGAGTGTGTGTTGGTGTGTGTGTGTGGTTTTGTAATTTTTGTTTTGTTAAAACTGCAGCTCCTCAACAATCATCCAACCGGGAACCTCTGACAAATCCTGCCACCGCAAGCGTTACTATCCGTCCAAGGCTCCATTGCTTCTCTCCTGTGCCAGACCCAAAGTAAAATCAGACCCCCTCAGATCAAACCCAGACACTCTGCTCTCAAACCCCGGCCCCCCGGGCTTCCTCTTCAGCTCCTCACACTTCCTGTATTTACAGATCTGGTGTCCCCTCTTGCGATTGCGGCAGCTGCTGCACTGTTCGCAGTTCGTCTGACGCCGGCACGGTACGCACTCCCCGCACCTCTTCCTCTTCCTCCTGCCTCCGCTGCTCCCGCCCAGGGAGCTGGGAGAGTATCCTTCGGCCACCAGCCCCTCTATGCCCTCAGCTCCCATGGCCGTGCTTCTCCAGTGACCTCCCCCCATCTGGAAGCCTGCCAGGGGGAAAAGAGCGGGGCTGAAGGGGAACCAGGCACCCAGGAAGGGCTGGAAGTCAGTGCTGCATGCAGAGGAGTCCTCTTCCTCCTCCTCAGGCCCGGACCCACCTCCCTCGCCGTCTCCCTTTCCGCTCTTTGCCTCTGCAGCCTCCCTCTTAGCTGGCTGGCTGCTCTGTGCGCCCAAACTGGCTTGCTCTGTGGTGGCAGGGGTGAGAGCCAGAAGCCCAGCGCGCATCAGCAGCTCCGCAGCGTGGGCCAGGTGGAGCCCGCTGGGCGACTCCCACATGTCGGGCCAGGAGGGGGCCCGGCGAGGCTTAGCGTGGCCGGGCTGGGTGGCCCGTTGCTGAGATGAGGAGGGCTCCATCAGGCTTTTGACATCCACGGCCGGGGAAGGGGTGGAGATGTAATGGGAGAGGCTGTAAGGGTGGTTAGAGCGCTTAAGGCTTGGTCTCAGTGGCTCATTGGGGATTTTAGCACTGCTGTGGGCCTGATCCGGGGAGGAAGGGCCAGCGATGTCTACCGCGGTGGACATAGCTGGCTACGGGGAGTTGTCTGTCCTTGTGTGAGTATGCGTGCGCGTGTGGGAGGAGAGGTGAGGGAGAAGGGGATTGAAGCCGATGCGAGGCTGACAACTGTCCTGCTGTTACTTCAGCCAAAATGGCAAGCCTTGGCCTGTGTCCCTATTCCCATTCTCTGCAGCAGCCTCGGAGTCCTGGAGAGCTAGAAATGAATAGGGGATGAAGAGAGGAAGGTTAAGAATAGAAATGTTGGAGTGACAAACACAGAAAGAGAGTTACGAGGAAAGAAGGGCTGGGAGATATGTTCTCAGTCAGAGCCACCAAACACAGCCAGAGAAGCAGAGTGCAGAGATTCGGTGCTTAAAGACAAAAATATAACATGCATGTGCACAGGCTCAGAAATCAAACTCCCCGGACAGAGATGAAGGCAGCCATGTATCTGACACACACTGCATGCTTGCCTATGATTTCCGCATACAGGAGGCAGTATCCCTTTAAGAATTTCACGGTATATCAATGCAATCAATAACAGAGCGACAACAATATGCAAAGATATGCGCATATGCGCAGGTCAAATGTGGAGCGCGCTTTTCAAATACATTTTGACGACTGCTGTTATGTGTGCCAGCCAAAGCTTAAGCTCAGCAGAGAAAGACTAAATAAGGGACGCCGGGGGGAAAAAACAGGCTGTCTATTGTCTGCTATCGACGACGAGGAGCGAGGTGCGCAACGATGCGGTTGCTGTGGATAAAAAAAGACCAGGCTATGTTCCGTGTCCACATTTGTAGAAAAACTACTCCGCTGATTAAACACGGGAGATGGGTGTTATTACAAGACCGGCCAATCGCCCCCTTTGGCGGATCGATCGGGAAACCAGATCGATCATTTGGCCGTTATTAAGGTTACCTAAGAAGACGGTGCTCGACCGACGCCACGGCGAGCTGACCACAGTCCGAGTGGTCGCTGCGACACGGCGCTGCGCGCAAGAAAAAAGGCGACAATACAACACGGCGAAAATCAACAGGAAGTGTCGAGAAAAGCTCCCCGCTTACCTTACAAACACGACCCGAGCTCTCCTGTCAAAGATATGATGAAGTCATGAACTAATGGCGTGGTGATTGTAGCGTATATGGACGGCGGAGCAGCCGATTCCTCCTCCACCTCTCCGTCCCGGAGGGTCTGCAAACACTCTGCACGGAATTTGGGGGCGTCGCTCAAAATGCGAAGTGGACTCTGCAGTCGAGGCTCTGGTCAGAGCGACCCCGTGAAACGTCCACAGAAGCAGATCAGCACACACCGTTAGCTGGCAGCGGGAATACTAAGGCGAATCAAGGCCACCGGTCACACGCAGTCAACAGCACAACTGAGACACATGTAAAAAAAATTATGTAAACACCGGGCACACTTATAATTTACGCTCGTTATGTTTTCTCTACTAGAAAGTCTTGTTAGGCTCTTACACACACACACACACACACACACACACATATATATATATATATATATATATATATATATATATATATATATATATATATATATATATATATATATATATATATATATATATATATAATTATGCCTTATTCAGGCCTGTGGAAACTAGTCAAAAGCCCAGTTTATTAATTATTCCTGTTTGTCCTTTTATAAATCTTTAAATGTATTCAATCAAACTTTGCTATATTAAATGTTCAGTAAAGTAGCTGAAAACTCTTAAGCGTTTACTGTTTGTGCAGTCCAGGCTTCGCCTACTTATTTTAACATAAAAAAAAATGCTCTTATTTAAAAAAAACAAGACAAAAAAATCCAACCAAAACAACTCTTCCCCTTAAAATGGATTTAAATACAGATTTACTGTTTATTTTTTTACCGTCTGAACTGGTGTCTTATCCACACCGGAAGCCAGCGCCGTGACCTTTCATACATAAAAGCACACTGGGTTGTGGTGTCACACACGGTGGATGTAAATAAGTATCAAAACAAACAGCTACAAAATAAAATGATATTTTTACAGGTCACTCGGAAAACAGGAAGAGCCCTGTGAGCTAAATTAGCCTGTTTAACATAAATAGCCTTTATGCTAATGTCCGTCTGCTTTGAAGCACGTGAGCTCGCTGTCTGTTAAAGGTGACTCCTCACGCGGGGACGGCGGAGTCCACTCCACCTCTTCTGAGAGTCCTCCGTTGCATCTGGCACGCAGCCAGATACCTCGTGCGTGCGTGTCTATGTGTGTGTGCGAGCGCGCGCACGTGTCACTATGGGAGCAGGGGCCCACCGTGTTCGCGTACACTGCTGTCTGTCTGGCCTGGGCGATCCGTGTAAACACAGCGTCTTCTAGCGGTCACCGCAAATACTGCTCCGTCTTAAAATGGCCACTGGTGTCGGTGGACACTGCAGCACGGGAGCCCCCCTCACTTCCGTCTCTCCCACACAAATCACAGCCCCGATCCCACCGCAGTCACACACACGCACACAGAGCTGTTTACTCATTACCCCCGTCCTGCGTTAATCCATCAGCACAGCGCTGTGACACGCGTTCCGATCCTGTGGTGGAAAAAGGCGAACGAAATGAATAAATGAAGCTTTCAAATTGGGTCACTCAAGTTTTATTCACAATGTACAGAACAATGAATCAAACCAGACACCCCGCAGCCAGTAGAAAAATCAACCTGCTGAAACGGCAGAATATATTCTTAATGGGCACGAGCTGCTGAACACAGATTCAACACAAGTTTTCCCAGAAAGCCACAGGAACTGGTTACAAGAAGACAGTTTCAACAGTTCATTAACAACAAACTAAACTTCTACCTCCTCTGACTAAAGCAGCAAAACAAACAAAACAATGTGTGTTAACATTCATGTAGGGTTGTGTGAGCGTTTGGATTCTGGTTTAGATTTAAATTTAAGGCCTACGCTTCAGTTCACCGAGACGCTGGACTGACTGAAGGTCTCGTCTTTCAGCCACCTGCCCCACAGCCAGAGGAGGCGGCTGAAAGGACACCAAACATGAAGGCACAATGCCCGCACGGGGAAATATTTCACCTTTATCAGGCCCAGTGAGAACTTTAAACAAACGGCACATTAAGTAGGTCATACTGCGAGCTGCAGTCATAGTGCCACCATATCTAACTTATCTGTCCTCAAATGACCTTTGATTTCAAAGTCACACTAAGCAGTGTCAGAGCAGTGTGGCCAGTTTGATATTAAAACTATGTTTTTCTGTTACGGGCAAAGGACAATGCTCAGAGTTTGGACTGAACATATCAGCGTCATACTGTAATCATCAATCAGTGTGACACGGCAATGAGAATGACAGATGATCGGGCCGGGCGTGCGAGGAGTCAGGGAGGGCCGAGTTCTCCGGTGGCTCAGATTACGCGTCCTTCTTTTTGATGATGAGCGGTCCAACGTTGTCCCCGGTTTCCTCGTTATGTTTAGTGTGGGAACCATCGCAGTAAGGGAACTGCAGGGAAGAGGAGAAACGACAACAGAATTCACTCTTATCAGTCATATGAAGAGAGTCTGTTAGCCACATATGAGTTCATGCTAACAGCAGTTTGAAACCGACTAAGCATGGAGGGCTGTCAGAGGGTAACTTTCAGCGCAGGTCAGGGATGTTAAAGATGGTCACATCCCATTACCAACTGGGATGTGATCAGCACAATATGTGTCAAACCGTGACCTGTGACTGCAGAAAGCTAAGCAGTTTTGGACCTCTGATAAGATTACCTGCAAGCTTAGAAAGCTCAATGACTGTTACTTGAAGTTTAAGCTAAAGGACATTTATCGCTGCCTGGGGACCAACCTTCTTTGACTTCCAGCAGCGGCAGTACACGGCCTTGGTGGCGATGTCCTCCATGTCAAAGCTGTGGACCACTTTAGGGCTGTCTTTGTTGATGCAGGTGTTCACTTGGCCCTTTTTGCAGCTCCGCCTGTTCAGGTACTGGCTGACGAGAAAGCCTCCGACAGCTGCAACCACCGCCACCGGCACGGCAACCAAAAAATGCTCTGAAAAAAGACAAATATGATAAGGACTTTTATGTAATGTCTTAAACAAGTGATCATAACTGTCATTTGAGGCAACATCATTTTAGTCATCATTTCAGCCTGTCAGACCTAGTGGCATTAACAGTTTCTCGGTTCTGAAAGGGTTTATGCTAGAGTAGTTTGGGCCTATTCTTAGAAAACCAACAAGCAGGTATGTGGCGGTGTTTTCCAAGGCCAGGAGTGGCGAAATTTTTCCAAGCCATGGAGGATTATCTGCCGAGTACTGAGAATCACATGTTTCAGAACAGGAATGTGGGCCCTGCTGTCAGACCTGATCAGCAACTTCTGTGAACTTCTGCTTGGCTAGAGCGGCGGGAAGCCGGGCATACGGAGATAGCGTTTAGCTGTGGCCCACACTGAGTGAAGTCTAAAGTTGGAAAAATTAACCCGTGTCCAACTGGGTTCGGTGACCGGTTAGCCAGCTAACGGCGCCATGCCAGAAGAAGGGGAAAAGTTTACAATGCAACTACAAAGTCTATATAAAAATATTTGAGTCTTTACGTTACTATTAAACGCGGTAGCCTCAATACAACCACACAGTATCCTACAGTTTTTTCTACAACACTGTCGCAGACCCGCTAACGGCTAACAAAACACTCATACAAGGCTAGCATGCTATTAGCCAGCTTTAATACTTTACCTTTAGTTAACCTGAAACCCGAGCTGGGTAAGTCGGGTATCGGAGGCATTGGCATTGCAGGTAAATGGGTGGCTGACATGTTGGGAGTTTTTTTTTTTTTTTTTCCCCTCCTTGGACGGTGTACTGTATGTGATCAGCGCTCAGCAGCAAGGTCAACCACAGAGCTTATCAAAACTATCCACTCTGACAGCGCACCGAACCTGCTGCGTCACTGCCCACCAACCAATCAAAACCGAGGAAGAACGAAGCTCGACAAGGGTAAGAGCGTAACCCCCATACCATTTCCGGCTTCGCTTTAGCGCTCTTTGAAGTTGGAATTGCCGTGATGAGTAATACGTTCCAGAAATAAAATAAATAAATATTACGTTTTATTTTAAGTGTATTTGTTAAAACTCTTCACTATCGGGTCCATAGCCAAAAGATAAATAAAATTCCACTGCCTGGCAAATTTTCCTAACGGCGGATAATTATCTTGACCACTGCGAGCTTTGGTGAGTCCCATTTCCTTTACAGGTCACTGGCTTAAAAAAAAAAAAGAAAAAAGGAGGGGGGGGGTTTGAACATAACACCTTTGACTCAAAATAAACCCCATTTATAGATTTACAATGCTTAAATATATAAATTATAAAGTTTTACCAGTCAAAGCTTTTAATTTAGCTGTGACAGAGCTGGAAGGTCTCCCAACTTTTAACTACTTTACATACCACCAGAGGGCGACAAATGACCTTTTCTAAAGGCTTGACTGGACTCTACAAGCGCCCAAGAATTATGTAATTTCAAAAGCTTTCAAGTCTTGTATTTTTGTTATGCTCCCCAGTATTCACAGAATTCTGTGGAATAGAGGTAACCATAAAAGAATGAGGTAATTGCTCATCTTATTTATCCTGTTAGATTTCTGCAGAACTTCCTCTTAACTGCATTCAGATGTTGCCAACCTGCCTCTGTATGCCTTCTTCAAAAAGAGGCTGAGTATGAGTCAACACAGGAGTCGAGGGTTTTTATTACACAGTTTAATCAACACACAAAGCTCAACGAGCCTCTCAGGTAATTCAATATACAGAGGTTTTGTGCAAGAAGAGTGGGTTCTCCTCGCACCCAGAGCCCAAGCCAGTCCCATAGCCATTTAAGATGTTAGCCTCTAATTTAACAATAGCAAAAAAAAACAAACAAAAAAAGAAAGATAAAAGCAAACTAAAGAATTATGGGGTGGGAAATAAAAACACAGGTTAAACTAAGAAAAAAAATGAATTGCTTAAATACCTGGTCCAGAACCTCCACTTTTTGTGAATAAAGAAACGATGGTGGTGAGGGTGACATGGGGGTTACAGTTGTGTGTGCATGTGTGTGTGTGTGTGTGTACAAAGGGGTCAACTTGGGTGAGGGAAGATTGGGGGAGGGAGGAATGAGGAACAGGAGGTGTGGGGATAAATTCAAGTCCTTTCATAGAATCCAACAGAAGACCAAAAATAGGCTGCGTGTAATTTTTTTCCATGTTACATAGCCTTGTATAAAACACAGAGTGCCCTTTGACTACTTCCTTGAAATGTCACCCCTACAGATGGAAATCATTAGGACAACAAAAACAAGAAAGGGTGCAGAGTGTAAAAATCCCTCCATCTTACTGTCCCCTCCCCCTCAAAAATAAAATTAAACTGGAAGATAATGGGGGAAGAAAAAGGTCCCCTCAAAGCTTGACTGGTGCTTAAAGGAATGCTTTTAGTGATGGTGGGTGAGAATGCGGGCGTGCAGGGAATAAACAGGGGAGGGTGGAGGATCGGTGACAGCCCAACCTGCTTGGTGACAAATGGAATACAGAAGTCAGGAGATGGAGGAGGAGTTGGTAGGTGGTGAAAAAGGGGAGATGGGCTTTACCATTGCAAGTTGACAATATGTACACTAGAGGAGGGGTGGGTGAGCTGAGGGGCGGAGGGAGGGAAGGGGTAAAGATAGAGCAAATAGAGGGAGAGAGAGAGAAGGTGGGGCAGAGGGAGTTTTACAGGTACTCTGGTGAAGGGGAGGCGTGGCTCAAAGAAAGCACTCCAATGGAAACCAACAAGATCTTGTTTAAACTTTTCATTTGTTTGTATGGTTTTTTTGTTTGTTTTCTCTTTACGTCTGAAGCTCCCCTAGCCTTTACGTCGTAGAGGTGGTTGGCCATGTTTCCACCCCCAACACTACATTGCATACTTTTGTGTCCATTCCCGAGCTATTTTGTTGTACCTGTGAACAAGAAAGAAAAAAAAAAAAAAAAAGAGAAAGAGAGGAGAGTGGTCAGTTTTAACTTAGTGAAGGATCAACATGTTGAACACTTGTAGTCAATCTGCACCACTGCCTTTACTCTGACTGGTCCCATCAACGTGTCTGAAACGGGGAGCCCGAATTAGAGCAGATGCTCCCCGAAGTCTGAATCGCAACGAGTGTGGCCGCATCACGTTTCTGTTGCGACGTCACCGTGACTGTTCAAAACTTGCTTGCACTTTCAACAATTTAATTGGCCATCCACTGCCTGTCACTAAACCTGCACAGCAATTAGGTTTTTGTCAGAGTGCATCAAGCTGGGGAGAAGCCAAAGAGGAGGGCAGAAATTTCATGAGCGAATGGCACAGAGCAGACACATCGTCCTCATTTTACATCGTAGGCTCAGACGAGTGCCATTCTCCTTTCTGTCACGATAAAGATGTTTAGCTTCATATGAAATCCCTCAGATACTTTAATATAAGACAAAGGAATTTTCAATGGAACGTATCTGTTTTTCTACACGATAAGAGAAACGTGCTGTATATAAAACACACCTGTCAGCACGACTCTGGCCTGAAAGAGTAAGAAATAAATGTGTAAAGTTACTGAAAGAGTTGTGACTTAATTTGTTCATTCACATAAAATGTAATTTTTTATTTTTATTTACTGTGGACCCATTGTAAGATTTTATTATTTTTTATAGTAGATATTTATATATATATATAAAAAAAAGGACCTTTTCTGCCATTTAGTCATTTATCTACTACTTAATTACTTTGATGTAGCACAAATGACCATGGGGAGCTCTTTGGGTCTTTATAAAAGTTCCAAGTTATGAAAATAGTTAAAATCCAAAATATATGCAATATTTCATACTTTCCAGAGCCAGTGGGCCAAATTGGGAGTCTTTGTTGAGCCAATTCTGGCTCTCCGGCCTTATCGATCAATCGTTAATTTCACAGGTAGCAAATTCTGATCGTCTCAACGGGGTGACAACTCCAGAAAGGTGGCATGTCTGTGCCCCAATGTTTGCATTCATTCACCCTCACGCATGACTAATCAAAAAGCTCAAGTTTCACACGCTCTAACATTAAACAGCCTTCTTGACCATAGCCTGTATATAAAAGTTGGACATGGCCACAGAGGATATTCGCCCATTATGAAGCCCCGAGTTAGGTTTGCTGTTGCTGTCTGGGTGTTTCGAAACCAAATGTGGGGAGTGAGTGACACATCTGAACCTCACTGTTAACTGTGCGGCTATTTTAAAGACTCGTGGTGACAGTTTCAATTTTTTCTGTTATGTCACACACTGTTAGCAACAGTGTTACTAGCAACAATCTGAAAAGGCACATGAAAGCAAACTATTCATGCAAACAACTCACTTTTCCCTGTCAGTCTTGTAGATGCGGGCGATCTCGGGTACTAATGGGTCGTCCGGGTTTGGGTCGCACAGCAGAGAGCAGATGGACAGGAGAACTGGAACAGACCACACAAAAGGTTAAGAGTTCTCACACATAAAAACTGACATTTTCAGAGTTTGGATACATTTTCCTTTGGATGACCCCCACATGCTAGCATGTCCCATCTATTCCACTTCTGATCATAAACATAATTGGTCTACAAAAACACTCACAGTGCATGAGGGACGCTATTTGTGTAAACCACTGTATTAGCTCAAGGACCATCTCTGACATTCACTGAGATAGTGCTGCGCCAGTTTAAATCAAGGACCTCTGCCACAGGAATGCATTTGGAGGTAGCGCTTTCACGAGAGAAAAAAAAAGAAGAAAACGGGGCGTTTCTCTTTTACTCTGCAGCCAGAAACATCTCCTTACCTTTGGAGATGGTGAGAGCCGGAGACCACTGTGATCGCAGGATGTCAAGACAGATGCTGCCGTTGCTGTTGATATTTGGGTGGTAGATTCTTGTGGTAAATGCAACCTGAAAACAGATGAATGGGGGGAGCCAAGAAAGAGGGGGAGACGGCAGAAAGCTGAACGACGTAAAGCTGTGGCACGCTTTAACGGGCAAGAGGAACTTAGGCACCCTCTGTTTATGAAAAGCTACTTCTTTGCATGCTCTGGTGCTCACCTTTGGCGGTTTGAAGGGGTAGTCTGTGGGGAAGTGTATGGTCAAGAAGAAAACCCCGCTCTGGTAAGGACTGTCATTCTGAAGGAGAGAGAAGCCCAATGGGCTTCATTACAATTATGGTATAAAAGGAAACAGGCAGGTAGAAAACTTATAGTGAGAACAATTCAGAGTCGTGCGCATGTACGTGAATTTCCCATAAACCTAAAGCAACGGTTAAAGCTGTGACTGTGTGAGTACTTACGGGTCCCATTATTGTGGCTTGCCAGTGAAACACTGAAACAAAAAAGGAGAAATTTGTTATGAAACTGAGGACATGATGTGTGTCTGGGAAGTGTTAGAATAAATAATGCCACATGAAGCGTGCCTGTTTATTTATACAGTTGAGTAACAGGCTTTAAATAAAGTGCAGCTGAGGACAGTCTTTTCTTAATTAGAAATACATATACACTTGCAGCACATGAATAACACTAACCTGCTGCTTCAGAGGAAATTAATAAACAAGAAGTGATTTTTTTTAAAGAGCTTGGATAACCACCAAAACAAACCACTGTAATCTGACTGTGATCTTTTAAACCTGTCCAATTCAAGCATCCTGTCTGAGGAGAAATGTCACATTTGTGAAGAAAGCCACAATAACTGCATTTCACAAGAGACACCGTCTTGGTTTTTTTGATGTTGATGGCAGGAAGCGATGTGTACAGCAAACAAATAAAAAGTTCTGCTACTGATTTTTTCCCCGCACAAGTACAAAAGTTAGACGCTATCGTGCACAAACACAGACTGCACACCAAAATCCCAGGATGCAGTGCTTACGGGATCCACACTATGATTGTGTCATTAAAATGTCAGACTTTAAAACAAAGGAAAAACTCCTCAGACGGTTGTTGTGATCTTGACAGCATGCAGACACATATGGACGTGTCCTGCGCGTGCGGTCCTAAGATAAAAATCAAATGTTTTTGTTTTGACTGGAACCTAAATGCAACATCCCCCCTCACACGCGCACACACAAAGGATATTAACACATTCATGGGTTAGTCTTGAGTTTCAACACAACATATTCATATTTCATTTAATAATCTTCAAGGAATCTTGCACATAAGTTTTGTTGTTTTAAAGAATAGTTTCAATAAATAATTTAGGAACAGATATCAATATGCAAAAATCAGTCTGAAGACATGAAAACAGACTAAAGAAACAAAGCATGTAGATTGTTTCCTAAAAACAATACAACATATTAGAGCAGCTGCACTGTACACCCTGTGACGATTCTGGTTATGTATGCAGACGTCACAAACCTCAAACATGAGACAACAGCGTGGGTGTCGGTCTCTTGTTGAACCCAGGTGTTGCACTCAGGATGTGTCGGGCAGGCAGCCGCCGCATTACTACTCCTGGCTAAGTTTGCGTCAACCTCTGTGCAATGACTGGGGCAGCACGTAATTTGCAAGTCCATGAGTTCATATTTAAATCAGCGTGCATACACTTAATATAGTCACTCTGTCTATTTTTTTTTAAACATCCTAAATACAATCTGTCTGTGTTTATTCATGCTACTTGTTCTAAACATACCCATCTAGGGCAATTATTATTACTCCCACACTATCATTCATAAAAGACATGATTATAAAGGATTACAGCTATATGTAAAAACACTGCTGTATTACCAAGACAGAATAAGAGCAATCGTTAAATGGACTTAAATATCAAGGCACATCATCAGAGCGATTAACTGAATGTATCTGTTTGTGTATATAGCACGGGACAGCGTCAGATCTACCACAATACAAGATCTTAATGTATCAAAATATTTCTTAAAAGCAACTAACTAAACTGGACGCTGGTCATTAAAAACTACAGTTTGGATTTTGACGTTACAGCAGGGTCAAGACCAAGTTGATGAGATCGAGCCAAAGTGAAAATTCCAAAATTATGCAGGCATTTAAGTGTCTGGATTTACTGACACTTAAACCTCAGGTCACAAGATTGTGGACACTGTGGTTTAGGACTGAGTGACTTATTGATCAAACCAGAAACGCATCAAAGAGAAAGTGTTAAACTGCTCACTAAACATTTTCCTTCAGTACAAAAGAAATCCCCATATCATCAAAGTTTTTCAATATTCTGAACTTTTTTTTTTTTTTAACTCTGCACACAAATTTTAGCATTAGGACCAAATTTTGTTTAATTAACCTGCAATAATAGAAGCACCTTGGGAGTTTTACATACAACATTTAAAGTACTGGTTACAAGGAAACATTGACAAACATACTGCAGGGCTAAGTTCAGTTCAGTTAATGCCTTCTGCATTTCATTATTGGTTCAGTCTATGAGATTAAAAAAAGAAATCTGAACTCTGATTTACTCCCAACATTACAAAAGAAAAAATACCCTTGCTGTGAAAGTAAAAGTAAAACCTACATGAAGCAATACAGTGGGTTATGCTTTTATAATTACCCAGAAATCTTCACAATAGGAGCTGCAGGTATTTCCTGGATGTGAGCTCTAAGAATAACCTTCAAGCAGAAACGAACACTAATTTAATCTATTTTATAGATGTTGGTCTTCATGGATCTGTCATTGATTCCTATGTCATATGCGAGTATAATTTGATGATTGAAAAATGATTTGGTCACATAAGATTATGAATAAGTTCAAATAAAAAGCGGGAAAGGGTTCTGAATCCTGCTTACACACAGCTAACGTGACACTGTGGGTTTAAATGTTGACTTACTGTCATCTCCTACTGGTCCTGCAGAACACTGGGCTGGTGGGTCCCGTGCCAAGTCGTTCAACTCCTGAGACAAACCAAAGAGATGTGAGTTGTTTGGGTCCGGCCATACAGCGAAGCATTAAATAGACCATAAAAACTAAGAACAGATAAGAGGGCTAAAAACACCAGCATCTGCATACAGGATAGCATTCACTGATGAAAGTGTCCTGTTTATCTTTTGTGTCACATCAGTATTGTGCCAGATAAGAGTCCAGACAGTGTGTTTAAGAGGTGAATGACATTTATTTCTTTGTAATTAAGTAGAGCCAAATGAAGAAAAAAATAAGAATAATATAAAGTAATTGATTTTAATATTTTCCATTTTGAAAATAAATTTAAAATGTTAAAGATTGAAGTCAACTCCCTGAGTTCATCAAAGGGTGTTAGGAAAGTGTGGAAGGTTTAAGGTGAACCTGCCAAACTGCATCTCAACCTTTTAGCTACAATGTATAGAACAGAGCACTTTGCTGTTTTCTTCTTCTTCTCTGTGTGAGGTCCAAGCAGTCTATACATTAACAGAGAAAATGTCCTCATTTCTAAAACACGATTATCAGTGTATTTTGACTTGTCTCAGAAATTCAACTTAATCGTTAAGAATATATCCTTCTAATATACACATTTTTAAAGTTCCCTTCAACAATCCTCCGAATAAACTGAAAGAAGAGATGATAAAAAAAACAAATAACAAAGAAGGAGCAAGCAGAAATATCAGGTTTAGCCAGGTTGTTTTACAAACACCAATATCGGGCTATTAATTAAACAATCAGCGCAACCCCAATCTAAAGAACAGAGAGAAAAAGGAAATGCAACATAAAAATAACCACACAAGAATTTCCTCTGTTTAAGCATGTGTTTGAGGTGGGCACAAAAAAAAAGAGCTTCAATAATCTTATAGAGGCTGTTCTACTTACTACTTCCTCTGCTCACCAGGAGCTCTGTCTTGTTTTCAGACAGCTCCTGAGGCCGGTGCCACAGCCATAAAGGCTCCCTGCTACAGTAACTCTCAAAGCATTTCCCGGTGACACAACAACACTACTATAGCACCCCGAGCCTTTGCTTATGGCACTGACCGCTATTACGTAACTGCCTTTCTCCAGGTAGAGCGGCTAACACACGTACACCCAAACCGAGATCACGATAATTTGACAAAGCTTTTACTATAGCCCACACAGCCGTGTAAACTGGTTAGCTCGCAGTAAACGGTATGCTGGTAACGTTAGCTTAGCGTAAACGCTAACCTCTCCGGCTCGACAGCAGCACAGGATGTCATGTAAGAGAAACATGAAGCGAGCTGCCTGGCCAAATTATGACATGCCTTTATGCTACGTGGGGAATTAATTGCAACAGGACCAAACAACGCGGAGCTAACTCAACCAGACGAGCGGCACAATAACGATTATAGGGCTCGCCTGCTATCAGCAACATGCCATCAAAGGCGAACAACGCGTGGGGCCTGTTTTTACAACACCGACTCGCTGCTAACATTAACAAGAATTTCCTTATGTACTGCTTCTCCCGTTGAGCCATAAGCATGTTCAATGCAAACAATAACATGGCTGCTTTGACATGACTACTGCGAAAACCTGCAGGTTATGAATTAAGATGACAATATACAGTTAACGAAAAAAAAACGGGGAGGAGGTACATGCTCGCTTCCGATATAGCGATCATTATGTTTGAACTTTTACTGTTCCTCTAACAACAGCAAATGATCGGGTATTTAAATGGCTAGCGACAAAGAAGCCGTCCGTCCTTTAATTAAATAAGCTCTGGACTCCTGAGCTAGCCGTTACCGCTAGCCGGATAACTTCAGTTATCTGTCAAATCAAATAGCGGGTTAAGTAAACGAAAGCCGCCGTGTTGAATAATGTTAGCTACGTAGGCTGCCGTTTATATCGACTAATGAAGACATATCTGATAGCATATCGTGAAAACTGCCGCTAGTTTACTATAAAGATAGAAATGCAGTGGGCTAGCCTGCATCCAAACTAGCCAACAACCGGGAGAGATAATGTTAGCCAGCAGCAGCTAACACACCACTAATACCATTAACTAGTGACAACCATGGCAAGCTAAACATCTTTTTATACGCGGTATCGAATACATTCTTAATGAACCGAAACAGATTGTGAAGCTATGTGACACAACCAAGAACAGCTAACACAGCCAATGGTGGAGTTGGCCCATTTGTAGCAGCACTGAAAGGCGGCGCATTGCTGCTCTCAGTGTCGCCGCTCGCTATTCAGACTCACAGACCGTTAGCTGCCAGCTCAAACCTAACTTGAATAAATAGATCAGTTTTTCAAATTATTATCAGTACAACTAATCTGCCGGACAAGCATCCGCTAGACAACCTTGGAATTAGATCTATAACCAAACTGCGAAATCCTGGGCCTCGCCGTTCACTTCCTTACCTTGTGAATTCTTTTCAGAGCCATTGTTGTGCTAGCGCTTCTGACAGGGAAAACGTGCGATTAAAATGGCGATTGATATCACTGTCCGTTAGTAATACTACGATTTAGCTGTCATATAAGATCGTTACTCTACATATAATTAACTGGTTGCTACCAGAAAGAACCACCAAGCAAATTTTGAGGCGAAACTGAAAGATAGAAGCGGTAGAACCGCGGTCCTTCCTCCTACTGCAGCGGCTACCAAATCACTGCGGCCTGTGTTCTGCTAGCAGCAAAGACGGCAACACTTCCGAATTCCGTTTTTCACAATTAAACCACGACCATCTAAAGGTGACACAACTACCTTGCTCTCCTCCATCCTCATATAACACAAAAGTAAATCCGCTTTTTCACTGTTACATGTTTACAGTCTCATAGGAAACGCCTTTAAATTAATATTCTGACAGGCTTTTCTGTGCAATGTCCCCAAAGAAGCATCCTTTTCCTAGGATGGAAGTAAACCTTTACTTTATTCATGCATAGAATTATTTGGGCTGCAAACATGATTACTATACTTCCATACAACAATTTGCAGTGATATTAACAGTAAAAAGATGACACATCTGAAAAGTTGGACCATGGAATACTTGGCACTTCCGTAAACCTCTCTAAAAAAACGTGAAGACAAGTCTGTGTGTGTTTGTGTGTGTGTGTGTGTGTTCTTTGATTTTCTCAACAACAATTCATGCCCTGTTTGGATGTGTCAGAAAACATCCACTGCAACAGCACCATCCATGTAAAGCTTGCCGCAGCTGTTCAAGGCATAGATTCAAGAATGAGCACACTTGCAGTTGAACAGTCAAAACAAATATGTTTTTTAATGCTATATTTTATTAGGTTAAAAAAGTCATTGGTGGAAAAAAAAATGTTTAAGAGAATTCATTAGAACTTTTCTCAACCTTTGAAGAATTTTCCCAGTTTAAACAGTATTTATTTCCAGTTTATTTCGCTAAGAAAAATTAAGAAAAGAAAAACTGGCCGCCACACAGTCTTAGAGAATTGTCCAGCTGCAGTGAGATTCAATATCCCAAGCTCAGGACAGGAGATTTCATTTTATCCTGAATTAAGAAAAAAACCTAAACAATTTTATAAAATGTTGTGGAGGGCCGCCTTTGAGAGCAGGAGTATTTAAACAGTAATCCAATATCTGTTAACACCGCAAATTATAAGTCTTTTCACACAGGTACAACTATTTTACATCAACAAAAGCAACCTGGCTGGTTTACCAAGCTCAAGACTTCAAAAGCTGGGAGCAGCTGTGTATTTTCTGTCCCCACACAATCATTATATTTTGGGATTATAGACTAGCAGGATTTATTGTCCATTTCCGGACAGAGCCTGAACTATTCAAAAATGACAGTTGATTGTATAATTTACTTCTTTCCTTTTCTGAGATCAGTAATACTCAAATATTCAGTGGCTTAAAACTGCGGTCCCCAACCCCCGGGCCTCGGACGGGTACCGGTCCGTGAGTCGTTTGGTACCGGGCCGCGAGAGTTGAGGTTCAGGTGTGAAATGTATAGTTTTCAGGGTTTTTATCGGTTTTCAGCGTTATTTTGTTATCGTTTTTATCGTTTACTCGGCTTTCCTTGGTCTTTTCACGTGTGTTATGAATAAATCTTCTTTTTTTCGGTATGGGTACTAGTTTTATTTTGTTGTATTTATTCGCGACACCTTAAAGGCCGGTCCGTGAAAATATTGTCGTGCATAAACCGGTCCGTGGCGCAAAAAAGGTTGGGGACCGCTGGCTTAAAACATTTTGAAAATGTTTTTTTAAAACCTTTATTCTGAAAGCAATTTTCAAACCGGAAATAGTGTTGTTGGCTCGCTTTTTCACTGCGTTACCGCTAGGGAACCCCTTCGCTGACATGCGCACCTGAGGGATCGCGGTGCACGCCGCCTACGTAGTGGTGCAACTGGCGTCATTGTGGCTCCCTCCACGCGAGGGTAAGGCTGAACGGGCACGGTCTGGGCTGAGCCAAGATGTCTACCCAGTATATGTCTTTTGCAGTAGGTAAACTCCCGGGACGTGAGACTAAAATGGGTTACAAGAGTTTCAATGTCTTATGCGTCTTCGCAGGCAGTGCAGCAGTTGGTAACATGCTAAAGCCGCTGGCTGTGGCTATAGGTGTAAGTCCACTTTCAGAGGCTTATGTAACAGATAAACTACAGTCTGGGTTTGTTTAGTGCAGAGATATGACTCGCGACTGTGGGTGCGAGCTCGTTGGCGGAGGGCACATAATTGGTTTGTTTAAGCAAGGGAAAAATATATTAGCTGCACAGTAACTGCAGTTTATGTTTGTGCCTTACTTGTGTGGTTTTGTTTTGTTTGTCACGGTAACTCGTTGTTATATCCGTGTGGCACACAATGTTCCGCTTTCTCAGTTCTCAATATTCTTCAGCAGGGGTGTCAAACATAAGGCCCGGGTCCCAGAGTCGGCCTAGCAATGAAGGCCCATTGGACAACTTTGGACAATGTGTATTTGCATTTAAAGCTTTGCCAACTGATAAAGAGCTTCCCCGCACCGCATTCCTACTACATCAGTGTTATTAAGTAATAGATAAACAATAAAGTGATAGATATTTTTTAGAAATTAGTTTTTTTCCACTATGGGACATTATTAACAAAAACACGGGCAATGAGCTACCAAACGTTTCTATGTAATTTAAAACATTTGCACTGTGTTCCAGATACATCAGACCCAGAAAAAAAAAAAAAAACAGCTTTCTTTTGGTTCTTAGCAAAGTAGAGCGATTCAAGTATCACTAGCAATACAGGATAATACTTATGTTATAATGCTTTGATAGATCAAAGTATCTGGGGCTGATCCAACTCCTGAGCAAGAAGTCCGAGTTGAGTGGGAGTTCAACAAAAAAGCATCCAACTGGGAACTCGGAATTTCTGACTTTGACTTATTCAGGAATTGGCTATTATTTCTTAGAATTTATACACGAAAAACTTGTTTCCTGCAGCACAATTTGTTTAATATGTAGAAAAACTGAGGCACACAGTTTAAATTGCACTTCTTTTTGTTTCCTGAGAACCGAGGAAACAAGGTAGAGCAGGGCGATATGACCAAAAATATTTATCACAATATACATTTGAAAATTTGAGATAACGATATAACTGACGATATAATTGACACTAGACAAAATACTTTACAACTCCACAACTTTATTAGTGCAAATAAAAATATCAATGTATTTTCGCTTAAACAAGCAGCTGTTTTTTATGTGCATTAAAGTTATCTAAAAATTTAACAGTGCAAATGCAAATTCCTTGCTGACAGTTTAACCAAAAGGCATTTCCAGTGGGAATTGGCCGACATATCCTCAGCATAACCATGTATAATATCCACAAAACTTAAAAAGAGGTTATACACACACACTATACGGTACCATTATGTTGAAGCACAGTACGTATCACTCCGCGAGGCTCCTCCCTATGATAGCCGTAATGCTCCGACAATCCATCGTAGCTTAGCAAAGTCGTACTAAAACATTTGACAGATTTTCGAGCGCCGTGTACATAAAATCGTTTCGAGGTCAGTAAACACAACCAGAATTCATACATAAGGCACACGGGATTATAAGGGGCACTGTCGATTTTCAGATAAATCAAAGGATTGATTTTAAGTGTGCCGTATTTTCCAAAAAACACGGTAATAACGACGGCCCGCTAGCACGCGCTACCAAAAATAGTGCTTTGTTGTGTATCTGATGGACGAAAGCCAAACCAGTTCCACACCACTGAAGTTGCAGCATTTTTACAAACCAGTTCTGGTTCATCTATTTCATTCAACGATCCACTTTCACCCTTCTCATTCTGTATCGCCACCGTGTTTTTTCCGTCATGTGCGTATGAAAACAAAGGCACTGCGCATGCGCGTTTTACCCGTATTCTATCGTGATATTTCATTTTCTTATTGTTGCCCAACATTATACCGGGTTTACCGTGAACGGTATGATATGGCCCAGCCCTAAAACAAGGATCTTTCGGTTTAACTTTTTTTTGTGATGTCCTGCCTATTTGAAGCTAAAAGAGGCCACCCAAACACATGAGATATCATTGGAAAGGCCAGGATGTC